>NW_027256889.1:3344366-3864366 GCF_029215685.1 Pituophis catenifer annectens | reverse complement strand
GTGCGTGTGATGTTAATGCTTTCTCTCGTTCAGAAGCCACCCAAGAGCCACTCGGCCCTTGGACTTGTTCAGTCCCTCCTTTCTTACCAGCAGGGATCATCAAGCCATAAAACGAACGAAACACCCTTCGGTGTAACGGGGTGAAAGGACAATAGCCTTCAAAGCAGAAGGTGAAATGGGCACAAAAGGAAGGGAGGAGCAGCTGAGCCATCCGCAATCAAGAGATAACAAACCTTTTCGCAGAGAACGGGACGCAGCCTTGGATTAAAATAACTTTTCCTTCGCAGAGGCCTCCAAAAATTGGGCTGCAAAAGGGGACGCTCTGCGGGATAAAGAGGGGGGGAAAGTAAAAAAAAATCACCCACCTGTGTCAGAATTCAAATATACATCTTAGGGAGATATTTACACCAGTGAGATTTGAACAGCTCGACACAATGGTCAGATATGGGAGATTCCATTATATACCCTACAGTGGACAGCTCTGCATTAGGGAGGCTCACATCCTATTTTTTTTTATTTATTTTTTTAAATTTGATTTATATGCCGCCCTTCTCCGGAGACTCAGGGCGGCTTACAATGTGTTAAGCAATAGCCTTCATACTTTTGTATATTTATACAAAGTCAGCTTATTGCCCCCACAAACTGGGTCCTCATTTAACCTACCTTAGAAAGGATGGAAGGCTGAGTCAACCTTGAGCCTGGGGAGATTCGAACCTGCAGAATTGCAGGCAGCTGTGTTAATAACAGGGTGCATTAAACCACTATACTACCAAGGCTCTATTTGATGTTGCCTGTAGAAGAAGGTGAAAGACAGGTACCCAGGGGTAGGCTGCTGGGGGTTCACAGGGGTTCGGGAGAACCTCTAGCTAAGATTCTGTGCAGTTTGGAGAACTCCCCAAATTCCACTCCTGGCTGGCCCCCCCTACCCCGCCCCTCCTAGGAGTCCCCATGCGGCCCATTTTGGATGCAGGTAAGTACAGGGCACACGCGGAGGCTCAGGAAGGGTGAAAAATGGGCCTACCGGACATTCGGGCCCATTTCCAGCCTCCAGAGGGTCTCCGGAACCTGGGGAAGCTGTTTTTGCCCTCGTGGAGGCTCGGGAAAAGCCTCCGGAGCCCGGGGAGGGCAAAAACGCCCACCACCACCCGTCGTGGTGCAGGAGGCCAACTAGGCCACGCTCATCATGGCCACGTCCACCCAGCAACCAGGCAGATAACCCCTTGCTAAAATTTTTGAAGCCCACCCCTGCAGGTACTTCGGTCTATATACCAAACGAATGACCCATTGGGATCCCCATATCGAAACAACTTACCTTATGTGAGGCCAGAAACTGAAAATAACATTTAACAACAGCCCAGTACTTAAGCAAAATGGTTCGGTTGCGATCGACGTATGTGGGAAGGACTGAGGTAGATTTTAGGGGTGACACCGAAATGTAATTTTATCATATTTTATTTATCTATATATTAAATTATTGTATTTTATTCCGATTTCATGTTAAACTGAGTTTTATTCCAATTTCATTTTAAATCGTATTTTATCCAGTTCCATTATAAATTGCTTTTAATCAGGTAAAGGTAAAGGTTCCCCTCGCACATATATGCTACTCGTTCCCGACTCTAGGGGGCGGTGCTCATCTCCGTTTCCAAGCCGAAGAGCCAGCGCTGTCCGAAGACGTCTCCGTGGTCATGTGGCCGGCACGACTCAACGCCAAAGGCGCACGGAACGCTGTTACCTTCCCACCAAAGAGGGTCCCTATTTTTCTACTTGCATTTTTTACGTGCTTTCGAACTGTTAGGTTGGCAGAAGCTGGGACAAGTCATGGGAGCTCACTCCGTTACGCGGCAGCACTAGGGATTCGAACCGCTGAACTGCCGACCTTCCGATCGACAAGCTCAGCGTCTTAGCTACTGAGTCACAGGGTCCCTGATAATCAGATCTTAGTAATCATTTGTGTCTGGAACTGTCAGATGTAAATGCCTTATTCTCTAATGTGTAAATAATGTATATATGGAACATCAGGGGTTAAATTATTACTTGAGCTTTAATGTATTCATAATTTACCACTCCCATTCCTGGCTCCGCCCCTTGTATATAAAAGGAGCCATCCTCCCCATTTTCCTTGCTTCTATCTTGAATATTCAGCGAATATAGAATGCCTATTATGATTAAAGAGAATTATATTTAAACCTATAACTTCTATTATCTTTATTGAGTCTGATCCTGAAAATATTGCAACAAGCTGGTAGCAGAGGATGGTTAATTGACTCAATAAGTAATTAAAAATGTCCAAGAAAGATAGGCCCAACACCAGGGCCTACAGCAAAGAAATAGAAACTGATCAAGAGATGATCAACGAATCCACTAATGCGATTTCGAGAGAATCCGAAGAATACACCACTGAAGAAGAAGAACTGATGAGTGAAAATAACGACCAGGAAGAAATCGAGATAGAAAATAACGAACTCAGGTCAGAAATATTAAAAATACTAAAAAGCCAAAAGAATGATGAAAGCCTCATCGCGGACCTCCAGGAGATGCTGAGGAACGGCGGAGCAGCGAGAGAGAAAAACATCATTAAAGAAAAACCCAAAGATCAAAAAACTGTGGGTGAAATGACTACTGAGAAAATAGTTGTAAAAAAGAAAAGATGTGACCCCGCGCGAAATTTTGAACGGCAGCCATCTTGGTTTCAACGAACTTCAAAAGAGAGTGAAGCAGAGCCAATCAAAACGCTCAGTTCAAAATTTCTGGCGCGAAAAACGCTATCAGACGAAGAAAGTGAAAAAGAAGTCTCAAACTCTTCAGATGAACCAAAATCAGAAAGTGAAGACGATTTAACAAAGTCTCAAGTAGAGTCAGCAATGAAAACACTTTTTGCTGCTTTTGGGCCAAGATTGAAAATTTCTAAGACATCAACGAAGAAGCAAGCAATCAAACCGACAACTCAAGACCTGCACGCTCCCATCCTGACTTCGAAAACGACGACACCCGAGCCCAGAGAGCCATGCCGATTCCATCCTACACCGCAGACAGAATCGAGTGCCAGCACACACAAGAGAAAGAGAAGAACCGCCGCCATCACCAAAGCCCCAAAAACCGAGCCAGAGACCGACTCATCTGAAGAGGAGCGGATCGAGAGAGCTGAAATGGAGAGAACCTTCCACAACGGCGCCAAAGAAGAAATGAGCAACGCGCATGTGCAAAACTACGTAGACGACCACGAAAGACTTGAACTGGCCAGAGAACCGCGCAGACTCGTTACAAGCATCCCAATGCCGTTCTGTAATTTCCTGCACTTGAGAGACCACGGACTGCCTCAGGTTGTAAGTAATGGACAAAATAATGTGGGGAACTTACCCAGTGACTTCCCAAAACTTAGGGTTGATGGCATTAATTTACAAGAGTGGTACCAACAGCTTCAGGTTATTTTTATGAAAGAAAATTTACTATTCTTTATAACTAGTCCTCCAAGAAGACCTTGGACTTTAAAAATAGACTGTTTACATCATAGAGCATTTTTCATAATAATTTCTAGCGTGTCTCCTGCAATGTATCATAGCATCAAACCAAACCTAACTGTATCAGAAATAATTCAATGCATGTTTAATCTATTTCACAGCGATAGCGTAGCCACAACCACAAGAATGTCTAAAGATTTCTTTTCTTCTAGAGTGAAACCAGGGGTTTCTATAAGTGAACATTTGATAAATCTAAACAAAATAAGAGCTGAGCTGCAATTGAGGGGGGAAGTGATTTCAGATCAAACTATGAAAAGTGTTATTATCAATTCACTTGATCCATCATGGGATAGCTTTATGTCACACTTAGATACCATTAATTTGGGATATTTATCAATAGAAAGTCTATCTAACAAATTGATAGCAGAAGACAATTCAAGAAAAAATCGTTCCAGTAACCAAACAGAACACAAATCTTTTAGGAAAGTAGTCTTTCAAGATAAATATAATGAGGCCTTTAGATGCCACAATTGTGGATCCAGGGAACACAGTAGGAGAGACTGTCCCAAAGTCCCAAGGGAGAGACATAGGCCAGAATATAGGAGCAAATACAATTACAGACAATCTTCCACAGATAGACACAAATATAGAAGTCCACCAAACTACAGAGAAAGTAGAGGGGGTAGAGAAAATTCAAAAGAGAGAAAATCTGGGTCACTAAATGGGCTAAATAAACAAGACAGCACCAAAACACAACAAGATGAGAACAATAATTGGCTTATTGATTCTGGTGCAACAAATCACACCACTAATAACAAAAGTATATTATCTTCATTTACAGAAGATAAGTTTGTGATAAAGGTAGCTAATCAAGAAAAGGTTCAAGTATTAGGCAGAGGAAATGTGACCTTGCCTGGTTTAGGGAAAATAGAGGGGGTATTATTAATCCCAGAAATACCTCACAACATACTAAGTGCTATAAAACTAAGCAGAGAATCTGACATCAATATAGTTTTCTCAAAGGGGAAAGCAACTATAGAAAAGAACAAAACAAATGTAGGCACTGTGATGATAAAAGGGGGTCTACCCTATCTGATAACCAAAGAAAGATGGTTACATAACATTGATTCAAATATGGAAGATTGTATTGAAGCAGATGATGAAAATGTCAGTAACAGTGACAATGATGAATGTAAAATAACTCATGATAACAAAAATACACACAATGAGAAGAAACCAAAAATAGGTAAACCAATTCATGATGAGTGTGCTCATATCTTACATAGGAAGTTAGGACATGCAAGCTTTCCTGTAGTACAAAAAATGACTGAACACGCAGAAGGTGTAAAAATAAAAAATTGTGAAAATTATTTAGAATGCTCAGTATGTAAATCCACCAAACTAAAAACCAGTCCTAGACCAAAAAAATCTAACAGATCAACTAACAATATTTTTGATTTGGTACATATGGACTTAGTTGGTCCATTAACTCCATCAATTACCTATAGAAAACGTTACTTCCTAACAATAGTGGATGATTACAGTCGCTATGGTTTTGTTTACACATTAAAGCACAAGGATGAAACCTTTCAGAAATTTAAGGAATTCTACAAACGCATAGAAACACAACATAATATCAGAATAAAACAAATTATGACAGATAGGGGATGTGAATTCATGTCTAAAGAATTCTCCCAATGGTTAAAGGATAGAGGGATGCTACATTTCACGTCCAATCCATTTTCTGCCTTTCAAAATGGGATTGCAGAGAGAAAGAACTCCACTCTACAAACCATGATTAGATGCACATTAGAGGATGCTGGTTTAGGCAAACAATTTTGGTCAGAAGCCTTACATTATTCAAATTACACTCAAAATAGAACATGGTCCAGTATTGTGAATAAGACACCATATGAGGTGATGTACAATAGAAAACCTAAATTAGCACACATGCACATATTTGGAGTTACTGCAGACGTGCACATACCTAAACAATTGAGGAGAAAGGGAGAAAACGTATCCAGGAGATTAAGATTCATGGGATACGAAACTGGAACCAAAGGGTACAGATTCATCGATAATAATAACAAATTTATAGTATCCAGAACAGCTGTGTTTCATGAGCAGGCCAATTGGTCTAAGTTGCACCTTAATGAAATTTTTCCTAATAAAAGCAAAGATAATATATCTTGCGAGGAAGGAACAACAGAAAATCAAAATATTAACAAAAGTAAGAACAAAACCAAAACTTGGACAAATAGTCAGCATAAAATAAAGACAGACACATTAACAAAAAAGGAAGCCAGATATTTGCATGACAACCATAGCAAACCTGAAAGAAATATTAGAAATAATAGAAACCAAATACCAAATAAATACAAAGATTATATTATGCATATGGATGGAGAACAAATAACACCTAATACATATGAGGAAGTATTGAAACTTCCCCGTGAAGAAAGAGAAAAATGGGAACTAGCTATGGAAAAAGAAATGAAAAGTTTACAAGGATTAAATGTATTCACACCTGCGATCGCACCTAAGGATAAAACAATTATAGGTACCAGGTGGATTTATAAAATTAAGAATTTAGAAGGAGGTAATACCTTATACAAGGCCAGACTAGTTGCACAAGGTTATGCACAAAAATATCCAGAAGACTATACTGACACATATTCACCCACAGTGAGAACAGAGAGTGTCAAAACAGCTCTTGTAGTAGCATCTGCACTCAATCTAGACGTGTTTCAATATGACATACAGACTGCATACTTACATGCAAAATTAGATAAGGAAATATATGTAAGAGCACCACACAGTCAATACACTAATAAGAACGAAATTTGGTTACTAAATAAGAGTCTGTACGGATTGAAGCAATCTGGCAAAAGATGGTACGATTGTTTGGTAAAAGTACTAAAGACCATGGATTTCAACGCCACCACTGCTGATAACTGTTTCTTTGTAAAAAAGAGTAATGATCATATTGAATTTGTATTAATTTATGTGGATGATATTTTATATATTGGAAAGCATAAAGAGAGCAGGGAAATCTTTGTAAATAAGTTAAACGAACACTTCTCATTGAAATCACTAGGTAGAGTGAATAAATACCTTGGTGTACAAATTAACAAAACAAAAAGGGGATTCAAACTTACTCAGAAAGATAAAATCATTGAACTCCTAAACAAATGTAACTTAAATAATGCCAAAACATGTGATACACCTATGCAAACTGATTTTCTTAGAAACAATGATGAATCTTCCCCTGAGTTTAAAGACAACACATTTTACAGATCAGTTATAGGTTCACTCCTTTATATATCTAATTGGACTAGGCCAGATATTGCATTACCTCTCAATTTATTGTCAAGATATGTTAGCAAACCAACCTTGTATCATTGGGAAGCTGTCAAAAGAATTTTAAGATATCTGAAAAGTACATTAGATTTTTGTTTAATATTGGAACCCAATAATGACAAAGAACCAAAAATTACTTGTTATGCTGATGCAGATTGGGCTGGTGATACATCATGCAGAAAGAGTACCTCTGGTTATGTTTTTCTATTGAACGATTGTCCAGTTTACTGGTATACTGGTAAACAAGAACTGGTAGCCACCTCTACCACAGAAGCAGAATATGTTTGCTTGTCTAAAGCTGCAAATAACCTTGTATGGTTCAATGATTTGATCACAGATGTTTGGAAGAAACCTACTTTACCATTTATTATGCATGAAGATAATAAAGCGGCCATTGAAATTTCTAGATCCGATGCAATTGGACAAAGGTCCAGGCATATTGATATAAAATTTAAGCACGTGAGACAACTATCTCAAGACGGATTCATCAAAGCAATACATTGTGATACTTCTGAACAATTAGCTGACATATTAACAAAACCCTTACCTTCTAAACAACACAAATATTTAACTTCTAAATTATCTGTATTATATTGTCCTGAATCTGAATGTAACTGGTGTTGTATAACGAACCGGCATTTAGAGGGGGATTTGTCAGATGTAAATGCCTTATTCTCTAATGTGTAAATAATGTATATATGGAACATCAGGGGTTAAATTATTACTTGAGCTTTAATGTATTCATAATTTACCACTCCCATTCCTGGCTCCGCCCCTTGTATATAAAAGGAGCCATCCTCCCCATTTTCCTTGCTTCTATCTTGAATATTCAGCGAATATAGAATGCCTATTATGATTAAAGAGAATTATATTTAAACCTATAACTTCTATTATCTTTATTGAGTCTGATCCTGAAAATATTGCAACAGGAACTCTGCACTTTGATACGGCCCGAGGGCTAATCAATAAAGTAAACTGACTGACTAAATATACTCAAATCTGTGCCATAAGATGACTGGGGAATTCTGGGAATTGAAGTCCACAGCTCTTAAAGTGGCCAAGGTTGAAGACCCCTGCCTTAGAAGAGACTAACATGTGTTTTTGTGGGTCAGAATTCGACTTCAGACACCCACTTTCTCCTACGTGATTAATTTCAAGAAAGCAGGAAACAGAAAAGGGCTTAGAGGAAACCACTCACCGCTTGGCTTGGCTAAAGAAAACTACTTTAATCTCCTAGAATTAGTCTTTATGAACATGGTTTCGCATTCAAGAATTAGGATCCTCACGATATTCGGAAATAAAACGAGGCTCACACAGACGTTTCTTTCAAGACGTCTTTTCCAGCTGCCCTTTGTCTGACCGACAGGCGTGGTATTTCCAAGCGCTTGTCCAGCCAAGAACGGACCAGGTTCAATTTTGCTTAGCTTGAGGCAAAACAAGGTCAAGCTGTTTCTATCACTTGCAGGAAACAGCTGTAGACCTTAGTTTGCCTTAACAGGAGAGACTCCAATAAGAAAAAAAAATCCTTCCTTCCTTCCTCTCTTCCTTCCTCCCTTCTTCTTCCTTCCTTTTGTTTTTTCTTTCTTTCTTTCTTTCTTTCTTTCTTTCTTTCTTTCTTTCTTTCTTTCTTTCTTTTTTTGTCCCTCCCTCCCTTTTTTATCTTTCCTTCTTTCTCCCTCCCTCCTTCCCTTCCTTCCCTTCCTTCTCTTTCTTTCTCTTTCTTTTTATTTTTTGTCCCTCTCTCCCCTTCTTTCATCTTTCCTTCCCCTTCCGTCCCTCTCTATCTTTCTTTTTCTTTTTTCTTTCGATCTTTCTCTTCTTTTTTCCTCCCTCCCTCCTTCCATCTCTTTCTTTCTTTTCTTCCTTCTCTCTCTCTCTTTCTTTCTCTCCCTTTGTTTCTTCTTTCCTTCTCCTCCCCTTTCTTTCTTTTTTCCTTTCAATTTTTCTCTTCTTTTTCCTCCCTCCCTCCTTCCATCTTTCTTTCTTTCCTTCCTTCTCTCTCTCTCCTCTTTCTCTCTCTCCCTTTGTTTCTTCTTTCCTTCTCCTCCCCTTTCTTTCTTTTTTCCTTTCAATCTTTCTCTTCTTTTTCCTCCCTCATTCCTTCATTTTCTTTATTTTTTTTTAAATTTGATTTATATGCCGCCCTTCTCCGGAGACTCAGGGCAGCTTACAATGTGCTAAGCAATAGCCTTCATCCTTTTGTATATTTATACAAAGTCAGCTTATTGCCCCCACAATCTGGGTCCTCATTTCACCTACCTTAGAAAGGATGGAAGGCTGAGTCAACCTTGAGCCTGGCGAGATTCGAACCTGCAGTAATTGCAGGCAGCTGGTCTTAATAACAGGGTGCTTTAGACCACTGTACTACCAAGGCTCTTGTTTCCTTCCTTCCTTCCTTCTCTCTCTCTCTCTCTGTTTCTCTCTCTCCCTTTGTTTCTTCTTTCCTTCTCCTCCCCTTTCTTTCTATTTTCCTTTCAATCTTTCTCTTCTTTTTCCTCTCTCCCTCATTCCCTCATTCTTTCTTTCCTTCCTTCCTTCCTTCCTTCCTTCCTTCCTTCCTTCCTTCCTTCCGTCCTTCCTTCCTTCCTTCCTTCCTTCCTTCCTTCCTTCCTTCCTTCCTTCCTTCCTTCTCCCTGACTTTCAGACTGAAGGCTGACCAAGAACTGAAGACAACGAAACTTCTCCCATCTTTAACCTCCATGAAAAGCTCCAACCTTTAGCAATTTCTTTCTTCCTTTGCTACCGTGTGGAACTTTGTTGTGAGATGGTACAACGAGCTGCTTGTCTCCCTCCCTCTCAGGAAGCCCATTCCCACACTGTTTTTTTAAACAATATGTTTTATTAATACATTTTATACATTTAATAAACATTAAAAAATTGCATATCTATATGAACGGCGTGTTGCCTATGTACCATTCATTTTGAATAATAACAAAAAGACAATGAGCATAAAAGTAATCCTAATAGGTCTAATATTGATAATAGTCCCATAGTAAAAATAACATTAACTTATTCATTTTTTTTATGTGATCAATCTTTCTTTTATTCCTTTTTACGTTTCTAACCTCTGTTTCCATTAGTTAGCCCTTGATAAAAACAAATCCCATGTTAAAAAGTATTCTGGTGTTTCTTTCTCTTTTATTTTTAGTGCCCATTCCCACTTTATCTCAGTGTCTCTAATTCTGTGTATTGGACATCATCATATATTGGGGGGGGTAGGCAAAATCTCTCCCCCCCCAAAAAAAAATCCCCCGTGGAAATTCTCATCGTACTCACCGGATTTAAAATGGGCTGTTGCAAAGCCATTTTGGAGGTTTGCCAAAGTTGGCGGATTAAAGAAGTTTTGCTTCTTATGCCCTCTGGGTAAAAATAGAACTTTCTATAAGATGCCAGGAAATTAAATTTAATTTCCTTCGGAGGAGGTGTGGTTAGAAACCGGCTGCACTTTGCCCTGTAAGTCAACAAACAACATTTTTTTATACAAAAGGGTGTTTCCAAATCTTGGGATTTCACGGTTAGTATTTCCCCAGCGATTCCAATACAGGTAGTCCTCGATTTACGACCACAATGGAGTCTGACATTTCTGGTGCTAAGCGAGACACTTGTTAAGTGAGTTTCACCCCATTTTATGACCTTTCTTGCCACGGTTGTTAAGTCAATCACTGCGGTTGTTAAATTAGTAACACGGTTGTGAAGCGAATCTGGCTTCTGCATTGACTTTGCTTGTCAGAAGGTCACAAAAAGGGATCAAGTGGACACTGCAACTGTCATAAATATGAGTCAGTTGCCAAGTGTCTGAATTTTGGTCATGTGGCCATGGGGAGGCTGCTTTGGTCATAAGTATTAACATCTGCTGCCTGCAATTTCTGCAGGTTCGAATCTCGCCAGGCTCAAGGTTGACTCAGCCTTCCATCCTTTCAAAGGTAGGTGAAATGAGGACCCAGTTGTGGGGGCAATAAACTGACTTTGTATAAAATATACAAAAGGATGAAGGCTATTGCTTAACGCATTGTAAGCCGCCCTGAGTCTCCAGAGAAGGGCGGCATATAAATCAAATTAAAAAAAAAAAAAGTGTGAAAAACGGTCGTAAGTCGCTTTTTTTCAGTGCTGTTGTAACTTTGAGCAGTTGCTAAACGAACTGTTGTAAGTTGAGGACTATCTGTAATGCCAATTAATGCTTATTTTCCCAAGGGGCATCATTTTTCTGGAATAGAGACTTTTCTGTTTAGGGCAAGGTGGCCAGTAACGCTTCCCAGAAGGCATCAGTTTACTGTGAAAGAAAGCACACTCAGATGACCTTGGTTCTGGAGACTGATGTAGGAGGGAACCTTGAGGTCATCAAGACCACCCCCACCCCCACTCAGTGTAGGAATCTACAGTAACACTCAAGAGATTGGATGGATGAGTGGATGGATGGATGGATGGATGGATGGATGGATGGATGAGTGGGTGGAAGTTGGGTGGATAGATGGGTGAGTGGGTGGGTGGATAGATGGAAGTTGGGTGGATAGATGGATGGATAGAGGGATAGAGGGATTGATGGGTAGATGGATGGATGGATGGATGGATGGATGGATGGATGGATAGATGGATAAATGGATGGGTGGGTGGGTGGATGATTGGATGGATGGATGGATGGAGGGAGGGAGGGAGGGATGAGTGGATGGATGAATGGATAGATAGATGGATAGATGTATGGATGGAAGTTGGGTGGAAGGATGGGTGGGTGGATAGATGGATAGATGGAAGTTGGGTGGATGGATGGATAGATGGATGGATAGAGGGATAGAGGGATTGATGGGTAGATGGATGGATGGGTAGATGGATGGGTGGGTGGGTGGGTGGATGGATGGATGGATGGATGGATGGATGGATGGATGGATAGAGGGATGGATGAGTGGATAGATGGGGGAATGAATGAATGATTGCATGGATGAATGGATAGATAGATGGATAGATGTATGGATGGAAGTTGGGTGGAAGGATGGGTGGGTGGGTGGATAGATGGATAGATGGAAGTTGGGTGGAAGGATGGATAGATGGATGGATAGAGGGATAGAGGGATTGATGGGTAGATGGATGGATGGATGGATGGGTGGGTGGGTGGGTGGGTGGGTGGGTGGATGAATGGATGGATGGATGGATAGAGGGATGGATGAGTGGATGGATGGGTGGATGAATGAATGATTGCATGGATGAATGGATAGATAGATGGATAGATGGATGGATGGAAATTGGGTGGAAGGATGGGTGGGTGGGTGGGTGGATAGTTGGATAGATGGAAGTTGGGTGGATGGATGGATAGAGGGATAGAGGGATTGATGGGTTGATGGATGGATGGGTGGGTGGGTGGGTGGATAGATGGAAGTTGGGTGGATGGATGGATGGATGGATATCCAGGATAGTTTAAGGGCTTCTGCTTGGGCAGCAGGATGGTCTACATTATACAGTAACTAGCTACTAGAAGACCTCCAAGGTCCCTTCCAGTCCTAGCATTCTATCATATGTCTATGGATATTTATCTAGTTATCAATCACTCCTGACGAATGGCAGTTCAGCTTCTGCCTGACCATTTTGGCCTACCCTCTTCCCCCCCCTTCCCCCTGAAAAAAACCCTCATTTCTTTCTTGCAAGAATTCTGCTTATGGCAAGACCACTAGATCCCCTGTCAGATAGCTCTTCCTCCTATAAGTTTTGCCTTCCTGTAGCAAAACACCAGAAGGAAATGATGACAAACCTAAGAAAAAGGCATATATACACACACTTATTAAATCACCTCAACTCAAGCAAGATTTTATCTGGATTTTTTTCCTCCGCTTTGCCATCTCGTAGCAGAGAGGTGCATCGCTTAATTATCTGAAGGCCATTTTCCCCAGCTTTATTTATCCACTTGTTTTATATTTATTGACTCACAAGAGTTCATTGAGTATATGACTTGAGGCTTTCCCGATTGACTCATACTGTATATAATAACTTCTTCCCAAAAGAGATTAATATCAAGGCCTAGCTCTTTTTGCTGATTAGTCCATTAATAATAAGGAGAGGAGGTGGCTATGGTTGTCACAGCATAGTTCCTGAAAAAAAAAATAATCAGATTTTTTATATTCTATTCTCAACCAGATCCTATTCACCTTAGCTCTTCAAGTCAAGTGCATGGAGATGTCCATAAAATTGTTAGAAATATGAGATGTCTAGTCTTTCTGGATTGGCGTTTGGGCCATTTTAAGATGGGTGGACTTCACCTGGCTGGCTTGCTGGGGAATTCTGGGAGTTGAAGTCCTTCTTCTTCTTCTTCTTGTGCCATATCCATCATTGGACGTTGGTGATCATGTTGGCAATCCAATTTTTCTTCCTCAATTTTTTGGTCACCCACATTTTTTGATCACGCCACCATGGGGATACTGCAAGAGCTGTAAGTGTGAAAAGAGTCATTATTCACTTTTTCAGTTTCCGTTGTAACCTTGAACCGTCGCTAAATGAGTGGTCGTAAATCAAGGACTACCTATATAACAGTATGGATGCATAAACAGAGGGATAGAATCAAGATCAGGGGAAGTGTTAATACCACTTTATAATGCCTTGGTAAGGCCACACTTGGAATATTGCATCCAGTTTTGGTCGCCACGATGTAAATAAGATGTGGAGACTCTAGAAAGAGTGCAGAGAAGAGCAACAAAGATGATTAGGAGACTGGAGGATAAAACATATGAAGAACGGTTGCAGGAACTGGGTATGTCTAGTTCGATGAAAAGAAGGACATGGGGAGACATGATAGCAGTGTTCCAATATCTCAGGGGCTGCCACAAAGAAGAGGGAGTCAAGCTATTCTCCAAAGGACCTGAGGGCAGGACAAGAAGCAATGGATGATCAAGGAGAGAAGCAATCTAGAACTAGGGAGAAATTTCCTGACAGTTGGAACAATTGATCAATGGAATGATTTGCCTCCAGAAGTTATGAACGCTCCAATACAGGATGTTTTTAAGAAGAGATTGGACAACAATTTGTATGAAATAATACAGGGTTTCCTGCTTGAGCAGAGGATCGGACTAGAAGACCTCCAAGGTCCCTTCCAATTCTGTTATTCTGTTATTATCCTGTTATTCTGATCAGGGCAACTGGGATGCAGAGTCAAAGCTAAGCTATTTAAATGCTACCAAAGCTGGTCAGCCCAGCAAAATCTGGCATTTCATTTGTGTGACTTTATCCAGGCATCGTAATTGAAAGAAGCATCAACCGGGCGTGTCTGGTTTGTTTCCTTTATTTTAATGCCTATCTGATTTGGAAAGGATGAAGCTATGCTAATTGGGCATTGTTCTCAACTTAATTATTATTAATTATTTCATCTCAGTTAAGACGGAGCCAAAGGAGACCATTATACATACTTAAAATTGTATAGTTGATTTACTCTTTGTTTTTTTCTTTTAAGTAATTGCTACTAAGGACACTTAGGTGCAGGGAGTTTAAAACCAAGGAGTTTAATATTGAAACAACATCTTCATTCCATTCTCTTCTGTATGTGTTGGGACTACAGAACTCATCCTCCCCACCCAACACAGTTAATGATTGTACTGAGTTCCTAACCTTTGCTTCTGAATCTGATTTCCCAATATTCCATATGTACGCAAAACCCACTTTGGAAAGAAAAATGATTCACAAATTCCTTCGCACCACCTAGGACAGGGGTCAGCAACCTGCGGCTCTGGAGCCACATGTGGCTCTTTCACCCCTCTGCTGCGGCTCCCTGTCACTCAAAATATGTGTCACAATCGCCAATGTGCGACACCCACCGGTACGCGATTTATTGAGCTTTTCAACCCCCAGTAGGAAAACCATGGATGAATCCAAGAAAAGAAAAGTTTCAAAAGAAAACAAAACATTTAATTCGTCTATATATGCTAGTTTTGTGGCCGCTCAAGAAATATTCAGGCACAGGAAGGGTTTTGTGGCTCCCGGTGTTTTCTTTTCTGTGGGAAAACGGGTCCAAATAGCTCTTTGAGTGTTTAAGGTTGCAGACCCCTGACCTAAAACCAATCCCCTTATTTTTCTTAAGAAGATTTTTTTTTTTAGTATTTTTATTTATACATTTGTATTTATACATTTAACATATGTAAGTATTTGATAAACAGTGTATTGTCTGGGTCATTTTACATAATAATAGTGGTAATAATATTCTTGGCTTGTATATAATAGCATTCTTCCAACTTCTAATTTCTACTTTTATTATCCAACCTTTGATAAAACAAATCCCAACTTTAAAAAAAAATATTCTGTGTCTTCTTTATCCTTTGCTTGTAATGTTAACCTATCCACTTCTGCACAATCTAATATTTTTTTTAATTATATTTTCATCTGAAGGTGTTTCCTCATTTTTCCAATGTTGTGCAAGTACAGGTCTTGCTGCCGTCAAAACATGCAGTATTAAATATATATTCCCTTTATTATATTTTTCACACGTGTCACTTGAGCAGTCGATAAACGAATGTGTACGTGCCCCATTTTGTAATTGTACAAAATAATCAGCAAACACAATTTTGCCTTCTCCTTGCATCATCCTGTCCCCAAATTGTTGCAAACACACAGGCAGGATATTGGCCAAAGCTTGTATTAAAATCACGGTCTGTCTGATCCTACGAAGCCTTCGTGCAACTTGGACCGAGGGAAGCGACTCATTTTTCTGCATCTTCTTTTCTTTTCTGCATCATCTTTCCTCCGTGAAGTTGCATCTGGGGCCACACAAGCGCGGCACAGGAAACTGCGGTGCATTTCCGACAACCCAGAAACCTGTGGTTTGAAGAAAAAGAAGAAAGAAAGAAAAAAAAAAAGCAGAAAAGCGAAGGTACCCGAGAGATTAGCAACAACTGTAATTGTGCTTAATAGCGTTTGGAAAATTAAGAAATCTGCAGGAATCATTCTCTAATGCAGTGTTTCTCAACCTTGGAAGCTTGAAGATGGTTGGACTTCAACTCCCAGAATCCCCCAGCCAGCAGCGCTGGCTGGGGTATTCTGGGAGTTGAAGTCCACCCATCTTCAAGCTACCAAGTTTGTGAAACACTGATCTGGTTGTAAAAAGTAAGGTAGATGTTCTTGATAGAGATTTCCCTGTAGATATGTCTCCACAAGTGGTTCATGCAACAAGTCAGAAGAGACAGTGTTTGCAAAAACACGATGGATGGTGAAAGATCATATCCAGATCTTAATAACCTGCTTATCCTTGCTTTGCGGAATCAGCTCAAGGTTAGGTTGACCACACGTTAAGCCATCAACCATGGATTCCAGATTCTGCTAACTGGGTTCACCCAAGACATTACGGCAAAAAGCAAGCAGACAGATTGTTTAGCACCGTGTGTCAATGATGCCAGCATTTCTGCTATTGTTCTCCGGTAATCGTTAAGCAACCTGGAATGAAGGAGAAGCTCCCCTAACAGGGAGGACAATAAGTCAGTGGAACTGCTTGCCACCAGACGTTGTGGGTGCTTCATCACCGGAGGTTTTTAAGAAGAGACTGGGCAGCCGTCTGAAATGGTAGAGGGTCTCCTATTTGAGCAGGGGGCTGGACTAGAAGACCTCCAAGGTCCCTTCCAGATCTATTCTGATTTACCAGTATTTGTTTTCCATATCCAAGTTCTCCAATTCAGTCCCGGTGTCTGTTCGGTCAATCTGAAAAGTTGAAAAAAAGAAAAACCAAAACGCAAAAGGAAATGACTCCCGTTTCAGAATCAGTAAAATAAAACATAGAAATGCATGACCTCCTCAAATTACAACCACAGTCGAGCCCAACATTCCTGTTGCTAAGCGAGGCAGATGTTAAAAATGAATTTCGACCCATTTTTACGACCTTTCCTGCCCCCCCCCAGCTGTTAAGCGAACCGCTGCCGTTGTTAAGTGAGTAATATGGTTGTTAAGTGAATCTGGCTTCCCCGTTTATTTTTGCTGATCAGAAGGTCGCTAAGATGATCACGTGACTCCGGGACACTGCAACCGTCATAAGTACATGCCAGGTGTCAAGCATCTTGAGTTTTGATCACATGATCACGGGGATGCTGCAAAGATCGTGTGAAAAACGGTGACCGCTGTTTTTTTTTTTCCAATGCCATTGTAACTTTGAACCAGGGGTGAAATGCTCCCAGTTTGGACCAGATCGCCCGATCCGGTAGCAATGGAGGCGGGTGGTTCAGAGAAGCGGTAGCAAAAATCCCTGCCCCCCCTCCCCCCCCATGCATAGCTGAGCCGCGCGATCATCAGAGGCTTTTTTTTAAATTTTTAAAAGCATTTTTTCTACCACCTCTTCGGCCGAAAAAAATGCTTTTAAAAGTAAAAAAAAAAAGCCTCTGATGATTGCGTGGCTCAGCTGGGATCGTCAGAGGCTTCTAAAAGCATTTTTTTCTGCAACCTCTACGGCCGAAGAGGCTGTAGGAAAAAAAATGCCTTTAAAAGCCTCTGGCAATCCCAGCTAAATTGCCTGATCGTCAGAGGCTTTTAAAAGCATTTTTTTTAACAACCTCTTCGACCAAGTAAAAAAAAAAAAAAGTTGGCCATGCCCACCCAGTCACATTACCCCCACCACCACCAAGCCGCGCCCACAGAACCGGTAGTAACAAATTGTAAGTCAAGGACTACCTATACATATAAATACCATAAAATAAATGAAATAAGTGCCCCAGCCGTAACTCACGTGGAGAAGAAGGAAAGGTGTGTGTTTAATTTCTTTTCTCTTAGCAGCCACTGCTGGTCCCTGGTCCGGCTTGATTTTCCGCTTCACGGCTAATAATTATTTTGATTGGCGAAGGTCCCACGTTTTGTGCTGCTCCGAGGCTTAGTCACAGCATTCCTCTATCATTCACAAAAATCAAAGAAAGGAAGGGGAGGGGGGTTTTGTTTGCAGATGAGAGCCATGGGAGGGATCAAAAGAAGGAGATAATTGAGGACTTCCACAGTTGCTTTGAAGTCCACAGATGAGGAAGACGCAGGCTGAGCTTCACTGATGTGCAAGGAAGTTGCACCAACCAAGCTCACATGTCCACTAAAGGAGAAGAGCATGATCCAGTGGAAGCAAACAGAAAGGTAGGCAACTTTGCAGCCTTCGACCCATGATGGCCATGCATTGCATTTCAGCCATCCCGGAGACCCAACGGAGGGCTTGGTGGGAGGAGGAGGCGACGGTAGCCCTTCACCCATCTCTTTCCAGCTTTTGTGGTCTTCCCCAATGCAAGACCCTTCTCCCAGCTCCCCATATGCCCAGCACCTTTCGGGACCCGAAGTGAAATTGAAATAAAGATGGTTTGGGAAGCTTCCTTGTTTTCAGCTGCAGGTAT
This sequence comes from Pituophis catenifer annectens, assembly GCF_029215685.1. NCBI lineage: Eukaryota > Metazoa > Chordata > Lepidosauria > Squamata > Colubridae > Pituophis > Pituophis catenifer. Next base: position 3,846,233 of record NW_027256889.1, on the reverse strand, counting down.
TTTGCCCGTCAACATCACACAGGTGAATATTTCCGGTTCCCCAGAGGAGGGAACCTAGTTTGGCCATCGAGTCCACGGCAAAAAAAAAATGGGATTGCTAACTCCTTGGGAAGAGGGAGCCCAAGTTATTCCTGGAAATTTTTTTGTGGCCCCAGTAGTATTTTTTCATGTGGCAGGGAGTTCATCCCTTTCACCGGTTTTTCTATTTATGGACTAAACCTGGACAGGTATAGGAATTAGCCTTCCGAAAGGGAGTTGGCAAGTCTACAGGTAAAAGGATTCCCTGGCCAACATGCATGTAAGATGGGTGGACTTCGATTCCCAGAATTCCCTAGTCAGCAGCCTATGGGCTTTAAGATGGGTGGACTTCAACTCCCAGAATTTCCTAGTTGCAGGTTACGAGCTTTAAGACTGGTGGACTTCGATTCCCAGAATTTCCCAGAAAGCACGCTAGCAAACTTTAAAGATATGTGAGCTTCAACTCCCAGAATTCCCCAGCTAGCATGCTAGCGAATTTAAGACAGGCGGACTTCAACTCCCAGAATTCCCCAGCTAGCATGCTAGCGAATTTAAGACAGATGGACTTCAACTCCCAGAATTCCCCAGCTAGCATGCTAGCGAATTTAAGACAGATGGACTTCAACTCCCAGAATTCCCCAGCTAGCATGCTAGCGAATTTAAGACAGGTGGACTTCAACTCCCAGAATTCCCCAGCTAGCATGCTAGCGAATTTAAGACAGGTGGACTTCAACTCCCAGAATTCCCCAGCTAGCATGCTAGCGAATTTAAGACAGATGGACTTCAACTCCCAGAATTCCAAGGTTTGACTCAGCCTTCCATCCTTCCGAGGTCAGTAAAATGAGGACCCAGATTGTTGGGGGCAAGAGGCTGACTCTGTAAACTGCTTAGAGAGGGCTGGAAAGCACTGTGTTATTCCTATTTGGGGGGACGATGGTTTATCCCAAAGGAACCGGCAGTAACGTAATGTGAAACCCACCGCTGCATGGGAAGACATCATCACAAAACCGCACTTCACGTATGTTGGCCGTGTCATATGGGGGACCTGGAGAAAGCAATGATGTTGGGAAGAGTTAGCGGTAAGAGGCCTTCAAAGAACGTTGATGGATGGGCACCATCAAAGCCGACGCCAAACAGGGGCGTCGAAAGACTCAAAGAGCTAGTGCCAAATCGGACAGTGTGTGACGTGATCTGGCTCCTAGAGATCATCAAGACCAGTAGGTGGCAGAAACGTACCTTAGAGAAGCATTGCAAAACTTCCAAGATCTTCCTTCCTTGCAAGAAGGCCCTCAGGTTGAAGCTGGCTGGGACTTTGAGTCTTCCTTGAACGCGTGCCCATTTTCTCAGGAAACAGTGCAAGTGTCTTTACCAGAACCCAACGCTGATTCAGAAAGGAATTCCCACGGCTTCCAACAGGATCTAGATTTGGGATGTGTGACACGTTTGAGGGAGGGGAAAGCCACATTGGGCTTTTGGCCCAGCCAGTGAGAAGCGACATTCCCAAAACAAAGAAGAGGACATCAGAATGGGCAGAGGCAGGACGAAGGGTTCATCTGATGTCATGTGAAATAGCTAAAATAAAATAGCTAAAATAGCTATTGAATGCCAATGAATGAATGCCAATTGGGCACTTTATCATTGGCTGGGTTAAAAATTGCAATGCCCGGAGAGGGTTTGGAAGTTTATTCGTGGACTTCTGGTGTCTTTAAGGCAGTATTTCTCAATCTTGGCTGCTTGAAGATGGGTGGACTTCAACTCCCAGAATTCCCCAGCCAGCCTAGCTGGCTGGGGAATTCTGGGAGTTGAAGTCCACCCATCTTCAAGCGGCCAAGATTGAGAAACGAGATCTTGGTGCCAAAAGGCAAAGCTGAATTTTAAAAGTGCAGGTTAAGACTAATATAGGTAGTCCTTGAGTTACAACAATTCCTTTAGTAACCAAAATTAGAATGGCACTGAAAAAAGTGACTTAGCATCGTTTTTCACCCTTAAGACGGTTGCAGAAACCCCGTGGTCGCATGATCAAAATTCAGAAGCTTGGCAACTGACTCATATTTATGACGGGGGGGGAAGTCAAGGGGGAAGCCAGATTCACTTAACAACCGTGTTACTAACTTAACAACTGCAGTGATGGACAACGGTGGTGCAAAAATAAATAAATAAATAAAAGGTTTTAAAATGGGGGCAAAATTTATTTAACAACCCCGTCTCGCTTAGCAACAGAAATTTGGGGCTCAATTGTGGTCGTAAGTCGAGGACTACCTGTGGCGCAAGATTGGAAGATTCCAGAGAGACCCGGTCCCGTAAAATCCCCAAAAGTCAGACATGACTGAATGGATAACGTCATCATCGTCATCAATTCTTGAATGATTAATACGGGCATGTTCACCTACAAGGTGTTTCTATACCTTGTTCGATCTTTTTGGGACAACCTGGACCATCCAAAGCCTGAATTTGAGGAAAGGAACCTGAACATCAAGGAAAGAGGGAAGAAAAAAAAAAGGACACCCACATTCAAAATAATTCCAGGGTTTGGTTAGGTTTTGCTTTGCCTCCTGCAGTCTGGCCTGTGCACTTCTTCGCTGGCAAGGTGGAGGTGTGAATGGCAAAAGCTACTCCTCGCTACCTTTCGCAATCTGGGCCCAAAAAACAGGTTGAGGGAGATTGAAAGGAGCTGCCGCAATCCACAACCTGTAAGGACCGAGGTTTTCTGGAGGAGGAACGCATCAAAACGTTCTGCATGCGAGGAGACGAATCTTGAGGACCGGTGCCTTGCCAAGACCTGTAAAATCCCCGCCAGCTCAACCAAGTAGATGCTTTGGGTACCCGTGAGATAGAGACCAGAGGAAATCTTTAGAGCTGGGGATTCGGCTGTCTTCTCCAAGCATCTCATGTGATCTGGGGTGAGTCTTTTTCCAAGATGGAGGAGTGGGTAGGACCTCAGAGAGGGCAAGGGGCTTGTGCTGGCTGAATGAATGAATGAAAAAAAAAAGAGAGATTGCTAAAATGACAGGGTATCCTCTCCCCCCACCCCAATTCTGCACCCAGAAGGATATTGAAGTGGGGGTGGCCATTTGGGGTGACTAAGCTTCCAATGTTCTTATTTCTTCCTCCTCGCCTGTTAAAAAAGGAGGTACTAAGATACCACAGGACCCAAAGAACTTTCTCTAACCTGTGGGTGTGTGCCGGACTTCAATTCCCATAATTCCCAGCCAAGGGGCTTTTTTTTTTATCATCCTGGCACCAGCAGTGTTTAAAAGATCTTCTCTTTTCTCTCTCTCGGATGTTGATAAGGCGAGACAGGAAAAAAAATGCTGTATAATTTTTTTCCTAACAATATCAGGTTGATTCAATGACTCCCCCAAGTCTTACCAGAAGAGTTTGTTTAGTGACCAGTTGAAGTTACAATGGCGCTGAAGGAAGCGCTTTTCACACTTATGACGATGGCAGCATCCCCGTCATCAAAATTCAGACGCTTAATTCGGATTCGTATTTATGACGGTTGCAGCCTCCCGGGATCACGCAATCCCCTTTTGCAACCTTCTGACAAGGAATGGCAATGGGGAAGCCAGATTCACTTAACAACCATGTGGCTAGCTTAACACCCGCAGGGCTTCACTTAACAACGGTGGGGGAGAAAGGTCGTAAAATGGGATGAAATTCACTTAACAACTGTCCCGCGATAAATCAATATTATCTGTATTAAGTGGAGGTAAAATGTAAAGTAGAATCTGTCTAGAAGGAATATCCGTGGCCTGTTTGCTTCGTTCTTGGAAAGCCAGGCTTCATCGTACATAAAAATTGAGCTGGAGATATTTAGCCATTATCTGAGAATGGGAATCTCACGAAAATGATCACAAACTTTCGAAAGGAAACTGTCCACGAATTTTTAATTCTTCTTCTCCAAAACAGCCAAGCTTGTATGGACATGAATTAAGAAATACTAATAATAAAAGAAAAGAAATGGGTGTCATTCCTTTACTATTACTCTCTTCTATAAGGAATTTTGAAATATCGGAAAGAATAAGCTGATTCAAGGTTGAGTCACACAGTTTGCTAGAAGGTGAAATGCCTAGATTTCGCTTTGGAGGCTTATGTGATCAATGGTTGAATTGAGGGCTCCTTGGTGCTCTCTGAACTTGCTTCTTTTCTTGCAGATGTTCCATCACCCAAACTAGATGAAATTAACCTTAAGTAACTCGGCTTATATAAAAGGGATGCGGTGGCTCAGTGGCTAAGACGCCGAGCATGTCGATCAAAAGGTCGGCAGTTCAGCGGTTCGAATCCCGAGTGCCGCGTAATGGGGTGAGCTCCCGTTTCTTGTCCCAGCTTCTGCCAACCTAGCAGTTCGAAAACAGGTAAAAAAGGCAAGTAGAAAAATAGGGACCACCTTTGGTGGGAAGGTAACAGCGTTTCGTGCGCCTTTGGTGTTGAGTCATGCCAGCCACATGACCACCGAGACGTCTTCGGACAGCACTGGCTCTTTGGCTTTGGAACGGAGATAAGCACCGCCCCCTAGAGTCAGGAACGACTAGCACATATGTGCGAGGGGAACCTTTCCCTTTCCCTTAGGCTTATATAACCGCAGCTCTTGTGAGAGAGAAAAACATCAAGAATGGTGTAAAACAAAGTTATGGTTTACTTCTTAAATTATGAGTAAGAGATCTGAAGGTTTAGTCAACAGGATTGGAAGCATCAAAGAAAGGAAGCCAAAATGAAATTATCAAGATGTAGACCAAGCAACGAAAAAGCCACATTGTTTGGGCTGAAAGAAAAAAAAAGAAAGAAAAATGCAAGGCAGAGAATCAAAAATAGCCCAGACTTTGAACCAACTCCCTGCTTGGGAAATATTTACATATTTGGGGCTATTTATAGTGAGCTTCCTTACTTCTTTTAGAACAGGTGAAGAGACAGAAAAGGGCTGGCTCTGAAAAAGCCAATTCTCATCTCATCTACCTGATCAGTTTGCAAAAAAATATCAAATTCAGCAGGTGACATTTTCCCAGGCTAAAAGTGGAAGGATGGAGAAGTTTGACCTGTTGGGTTTTTGCGTCAGTGGTGGGTTTCAAAATTTTTTACTACCGATTCTGTGGGTGTGGCTTGGTGGGTGTGGCAGGCGAAGGATACTGTAAAATCTCCATTCCCACCCCACTCCAGGGGAAGGATACTGTAAAATCTCTATTCCCTCCCCACTCCAGGGGAAGGATACTGTAAAATCTCCATTCCCACCCCACTCCAGGGGAAGGATACTGTAAAATCTCCATTTTCACCCTGCCCCAGGGGAAGGATACTGTAAAATCTCCATTCCCTCCCCGCTCCAGGGGAAGGATACTGTAAAATCTCCATTCCCACCCCGCTCCAGGGGAAGGATACTGTAAAATCTCCATTCCCTCCCCACTCCAGGGGAAGGATACTGTAAAATCTCCATTCCCACCCCACTCCAGGGGAAGGATACTGCAAAATCTCCATTCCCTCCCCGCTCCAGGGGAAGGATACTGCAAAATCCCCATTCCCTCCCCACTGCAGGGGAAGGATACTGTAAAATCTCCATTCCCTCCCCACTCCAGGGGAAGGATACTGTAAAATCTCCATTCCCACCCCGCTCCAGGGGAAGGATACTGTAAAATCTCCATTCCCACCCCGCTCCAGGGGAAGGATACTGTAAAATCTCCATTCCTTCTCCACTTCAGGGGAAGGTTACTGCAAAATCCCCATTTCCTCCCGATCATCTGGGACTTGGGAGGCAGAGAATAGATGGGGGCAGGGCCAGTCAGAATTTTTACTACGGGTTCTCCGAACTACTCAAAATTTCCACTACCGGTTCTCCAGAACTGGTCAGAACCTGCTGAAACCCACCTCTGGTCTCTGCCTTTTCTGCATCTGCCAGGGATGTCGGCAGGGTTGGGTTTTTTTAAAAAATGTCCAGATTCAGCAACCATGATAGTAGTGAGATCAAAACTCTGCCAGTGGTTGGAAACATCTGGCAAAGGTTTGAAATGCTTTGTGGGATCCCTGGCAGTCAAGCATTCATTCACACATACCCAGATTGCTATGCTTTTACAGGGAGTCCTCGACTTACAAACACTTCACTTAGTGACCGTTCATAGTTACAAAGGCACTGAAAAAAAAGTGTTTTATGCTTTTTCCACACTTACGACCGTCGTAGCATCTTCCCCCCCCCCCCATGGTCACGTGATCAAAATTCTGATGCTTGGCAGCTGGTTTGTATTTATGACGGTTGCAGCGTCCCAGGATATGTGTGTGTGTGTGTGTGTGTGTGTGTGTGTGTGTGTGTGTGACATGCGATCCGTTTTTGCGGCCTCCTGACGAGCAACGTCAACAGGGGAAGCCAGGTTCACTTAACTATGGTGTGACTCAGTGAACGACCGTGGCGAGAAAGGTCGTAAAATGGGGCAAAACTCACTTAACGAATGTCTCGCTGAAGCAACCTTAAATGTTGGGCTCGGTGGTGGTCGTAACTCGAGGACGACCTGTATTTGTGGCTGTATTTGTAAATCCAGCTGCTTGGTCAGGCTGGATTTACAGCAGTGTTTCTCAACCTCGGTAGCTTGAAGATAGGTGGGCTTCAACTCCCAGAATCCTCCCGCCAGCATATTTTAAGATATGTGGATTTCAGCTCCCAGAATCCCCCACCCACATATTGAAGTCCACATATCTTAAAGCATGCTGGCTGGGGGATTCTGGGAGCCGAAGTCCACCTATCTTAAAGCATGCTGGCTGTGGGATTCTGGGAGCTGAAGTCCACATATCTTAAAGCATGCTGGCTGGGGGATTCTGGGAGCTGAAGTCCACATATCTTAAAGCATGCTGGCTGGGGGATTCTGGGAGCTGAAGTCCACATATCTTAAAGCCTGCTGGCTGGGGGATTCTGGGAGTTGAAGTCCACCCATCTTCAAGCTTCCAAGGTTGAGAAACACTGGTTTACAAGAAGAGGTAATACAGGAAATGCCTTCTTAATCAATACCTGGAAGATTTGATCACGGTTAGGTTGGGATCACACGGTGAGCCTTCTCCAACCAACGCCACCTCTGCAGGCTGAGTCACTGAGCTTGGTTCGAGGTCATGCCTTGACGATCTTGTTTACCTGACACTTCAAACTGGCAATTATATCTTCGCCCATTGACATCACAAGGAGCTGCCGAGGTCTGCTTATAGCCCTCAATTACAACTCCTCCTCTGAGTAGCACACCAGCGGACGTAGAGAACTTCTGGATCAGACTGATACAGCTTCAACCTAAGGCTAACCAAGGGTAGCCACCAACGTAGCATTTCTCGATTTAATCTCCTTAACTAATTGGAAGGAATGTTCTATGGCAGGGTTTCTCAACCTTGGCCAAGTTAAGAATGGGTGGATTTCAACTCCCCGAATTCCCCAGCCAGCATGCTTCCCCCCCACCCCTCGAGGCACCGCAGAAGCATTTGGAGCAAACATAAAGCTTAAGAAAGCAAAGTTCCCATCGGAGGTCTTGCACGGTTTTTTATCCAATGTATTTCTTGAAAGAAAAGGGAAATGTTTTAATACGGGTGTTCTGCAGATATTCAGCGAAGGACCTTTGACGTTCATGGATGCCCTGCATTTGCTAAATGGGTGACACCCACCCACTGGGATTTGTAAAGTAGAGTCCAAGGATTAAAAATCTTAATCTGCTTGCATAATAATCTTAATCTAGATCACCGTTTCTCAACCTTGACCACTTTAACATGTGTGGACTTCAGCTCCCAGAATTCCCCAGCCAGCATGCTTTAAGATATGTGGACTTCAGATCCCAGAATTCCCCAGCCAGCATGCTTTAAGATGTGTGGACTTCAGATCCCAGAATTCTCCAGCCAGCATGTTTTAAGATATGTGGACTTCGACTCCCAGAATTCTCCAGCCAGCATGCTTTAAGATATGTGGACTTCAGTTCCCAGAATTCCCCAGCCAGCATGTTTTAAGATATGTGGACTTCGACTCCCAGAATTCTCCAGCCAGCATGCTTTAAGATATGTGGACTTCAGTTCCCAGAATTCCCCAGCCAGCATGTTTTAAGATATGTGGACTTCGACTCCCAGAATTCTCCAGCCAGCATGCTTTAAGATATGTGGATTTCAGATCCCAGAATTCTCCAGCCAGCATGCTTTAAGATGTGTGGACTTCAGCTCCCAGAATTCCCCAGCCAGCATGTTTTAAGATATGTGGACTTCAGCTCCCAGAATTCCCCAGCCAGCATGCTTTAAGATGTGTGGACCTCACAATTTCCCAGCTACTCCTAGGAGTTGAAGTCCACACATCTTAAAATGACTATGGTTGAGAAAGATTGTTTTACAACCTCCAAAATTGGTCTTACTTTCAGTCCCCGAAATATGGTGGAACTCTTTTCTGTACACAGAGAAAATAATTATATTTTCACAAAGATGGATTTAAACATCAGTGAATATGAATGTCTGGGACTTAAATGAGCCTGAGGCATCCCAATGATATCTTCAGCTATTCTACACCAATGTCCAACCCACTCATAACCACCTTCTTCTTAAAGACAGGTTATTTTGCAGAAGAATTTAAGCCACTGAGAGATAATTAGCTGTTTTTGGCAGAGTTAACAACCGTGGTTTAAAAAGTCATAAAATTTAACTTGTTTAGAAATGGAAATCCTGGCCCCAGTTTTGATCGTAAAGCAAAGACTCCTGTTATAAGTAAAGTTTTTCTGTCACTGGAAAAGAATGCCACTAAAGAACAGAAAAGAGGGAAAAAATTAAATTTGTTTTTTGATAAAACAGCATCAGAATTAACCCCGTTTCCCACAGTTCAATATCCAGGTCACACGGCCTGCATCCCATCCTATCTAAAATCATCTTCTTTTGCAATACAGTGGCTGAAATATTTTGTCATCTCAATTAGCATCCTTGGTATGCCTATCTTGCTTTAAAAGGAGTTTCTGATTAGCCACACCTTCGGGTTTTTATTTTTGTTGGTCCTTTTTTCCCCCAATTTAAAGAGGACTTGGAGCCAGCTGTGAAGGTCAGTGGAATCTGGAGCTTCAAGAACCAATTACTTCCTTCCTTCCTTCCTTCCTTCCTTCCTTCCTTCCTTCCTTCCTTCCTTCCTTCCTTTTCTTTCTTTCTCTCTCTTTCTCTGTCTCCCTCTCTTTTTTCTTTCTTTCTTTCTTTCTTTCTTTCTTCTTTCTTTCTTTCTTTCTTCCTTCCTTCCTTTCCCTTTCTTTCTTTCTGTCTCCCTCTTTTTCTCTTTCTCTTTCCTTCTTTCTTTCTTCCTTCCTTCCCTCTTTCTTTCTTTCTTTCTTTCTTTCTTTCTTTCTTTCTTTCTTTCTTTCTTTCTCTCCCTGTCTCTTTCTTTCTTCTTTCTTTCTTTCTTTCTTTCTTTCTTTCTTTCCTTTCTTCCTTCCTTCCCTTTCTTTCTTTCTCTTTCTCTCTCTGTCTCCCTCCCTTTTCTTTCTTTCTTTCTTTCTTTCTTTCTTTCTTTCTTTCTTTCTTTCTTTCTTTCTTTCTTTCTTTCTCTCTCCCTCCCTCCCTCCCTCCCTCCCTCCCTTCCTTCCTTCCTTCCTCTCCTTTTTTCACTCAATGGACCCACTTCATGTAACCTGAAGCCTGGAAATTAAAAAAAAAAGTCATAGAGAAAAATCCTGCCGTTGCAAATGCATATATTCCAGATGTGGCTCGATAGACATATTTTGTTCCTCTATTCTCATTAGAAACTTACCTTTCCCAGGTAAACAGGTTGAATCACCTGTCTGCTTTATCTCCTTCTGGCAGGCTCCAATCTGCCTGGGAAGTTCAGTTGATAGCCCACCAACTCCAGCGCAGATGAGTTACTATGACGAGGAAGTCGCCAGGCTGCACCATGCGGAGGATTGCCACGAAATGGGGTGCCTGTGCTCGAACCGGGAGACCCATTTTAGCCACCCCGAGTACCACGATAAAGGTAGGCCCAGCATCTAATTCACACCAGCTGGATTTCTAACAGTAACAGAGTTGGAAGGGACCTTGGAGGTCATTTAGTCCAACCCCCTGCTCACACAGACCTGTACTAGGGATTCGAACTGCCGAACTGCCGACTTCCTTTCTGATCGACAAGCTCAGTGTCTTAGCCACTGAGCCACCTAGTCAGGCTGATTTAGGCAAATGGAAGGTAGCAAGGATTTAAATCCACTTCTTCCCAAAAAAAATATCAAATTTAATACAGGCAAATCCTCAAGTTACAACCGTTCGAAGCAACTGTTGGAAGTTACAACGGCACTGTAACACGTCCTCGCACTTACAACTGTTATAGCAATTGTGACCTGATCAAAATTGGGGGGCTTGGCATCATGTATATCCATCCAATGTCTTGCTGACACGTGATGGCTATTTGTGACCTTCCCAGCTAGCTTCCGTCAGGCAAAGTAAATGGAGGGAAGCCAGATTCACTTAACAACCGTGGGATTCATTTAACAACTGCAGCGATTTGTTAACACCTGCGGCCAAAAAAATGTCATAAAATCAGGTGTGACTCACTAAACAACTGCCTCGCTTAGCAACAATAATTTGGATCCCAGTATAGGTCATAAGTCCAAGACTATCTGTGCATTAAAATTTAACTTAAGAGACCCAGTCTGGAAATGACCATCCCATAACCTCGGGATGTTGCAATCTATGCCAGTTGCCAAGCACTCAAATTTGGTCACTTGACTGTAGGATGCTGCAATAGTCATAAATGTGAGGACCAGTTGTAAGTCAGTTTTTTTTCCAGCGCTGTTGTAACTCTGAATACTTGCTAAACAGACGGACTGCCTGAGCAATGCTTTTCATCAGTCCTTTGAAACGAACTCATGTTTGCTTGTTGCAAATGTTAGCACTGTTGTTCCCTAAACTTCCCTTCAGAAATCAGAATGCTTTTAATCTTCAGCAAAGTTTAGTAACAGTTCTAACATTTGCAGCAGTTCCTGTACGTGGGGGGAATAATTAACGTATGCTTTTAAAACTGGATTACATACACAGTAGTTATTTTCTTTATCAGCATAATATGTTAAATGTTTTCTCTTCCGTTCTTCATTAGGTCCTTCCCTTGCTGGCTTTGCAAGCAACTAGTTGAGTGACTCTTAAAATTGCTAGGTTTTGGTCCCTGACATAGTTCTTCCAGAATGTATGAACTTGGGGGCCGATTAATTAGCCCCGTGTTATTGTCTCTCTAATTGGTAAATAACACTTGGCAGATTTTTGCATCCCTTTATTATTTATTTTTTATCATTGCGATAACTAAACTAGGAATGTGCAACCTGTGGCTTGCAGCCTACATGGTGGCTCTGGACACCAAGTAATATTTAAAAACAAAGTTTGTTATTTGTACACATTACCTATTTTTGATATTTTGTGTGCAGCCCAAGACAATTCCTCGTCACTCAATGCAGCCCAGACAAGCCAAAAAGTTGGACAAGCACGTTCTAGATGAGTGGTTCTCAACCTTCCTAATGCCACGACCCTTTAATACAGTTCCTCATGTTGTGGTGACCCCCAACCAGGGGTGGGTTCTAAAATTTTTTACTACCGGTTCTGTGGGCGTGGCTTATTTTGTGGGTGTGGCTTGGATGTCCTGTGACCGGGTGGCCATGATTATGTGTACAGGAAGGTATGTGAACGAAGTTGTTCCTTGCAAATTGCTTCAGTTGGCATTCCTCCTTAAATAGGCTAAGGGAGTGGCCAATTAGCCCCAAGCCTTACTCTCGAGGAGACTTCCTCTTGAGGAGCCATTCCTGCCTTTTGGACGCTCTGCGCGCCCGTGCATCGAGAAGAGGCTCCTCCTCTTCTTCCTCTTCACTAAAAGGAGCCTCTGGAGGTTCTGAAGGCCCTGGCTGAATCCCCGTCTCTGGCTCCACATCTTCTCCAGCCTCCTCATTGTCTGACTCGAGTGCCAGCTGCACAGACTACTGGCACAGCACCACACCAGCCTCCTCACTGTCGGAATCAGCTACTAGCTGCACAGGCCGCTGAAGGGCCACAACACTCATATAAATCTGTTACATTTTTTAAAAAAGCATTTATTTTCAGTAAGAAGGGAATTTCAAGTCACGAGCTTCTTAGATTTCAAGACATCACAGACTTGGTTCCTTAGTTCAGAATAATCTAATGAAATGAAAATGCTGGCAGAAGAGAGGAAATTTATAGGTTTTGCTTAACGAGCATCATAAAAAAGGTTGTAAAATCAGGTTGGTCGCAGTAATGACTGACTTTATGACCGTCATTACTTACAAGCTCTATTACAGTTGTAAATTGAAAGCTACTAGTATTTATTTTGGTGCAAAATCAGATCCTCTCTATTCCTGCTGGCTCAGAAGTTTATTTGCAAAGGAATTGTGAATGTCGTCCTGAATTAACCCTGATTCAATCTTAATGAGACACATTTTTTAAGTGGGTGAAAAAAAAAAAATATTCGCTGAGTCAAGTCTTTAACGATTTAGGGACTTTCCCTTCCTTTTATGTTTCCATTACTGATGATTTCAAAATATAAACAAGAGTTCAAAGTTGCCCTACCATCGCCACTATAATCCCTAAATAGGTTTATAAATTGGACAGGGCGAATTTATCCACGCTTGAGATAAAATTTCAGGTTGCAGGTCGAGTGTGGGTGTTTCTGAGATGCACCCATCTCTACACAAATATTCCTTGCCGAGGGAATACTAGCCGCTAAGGAAGTGGCGTTCCTCACGGAGCTACATTTCTGCATGCAAGGAGGGGAAATTTAGAAAGGATCAAATTTGGGGAGTCCACACGATGAGGGGACACCGTTCCAAAAAGCACAGCTTGTGTAGATGGTTCAAACATTGCTCCCCCATGCGAAAATGCCACCTAGGACTATAAAATCCAAATCATTTCATATTCTGAAGAAATTCAGAATACAAGCAGGAGCTAACCAAAAATTTTTATAGAGCGGAGTCGCTATGCAATTCAGCTACTGCTGTTTATGAGTACGTAACGAATGGGCCGAGGTTTGCTCCTCACAGCTGCCATCTTGACTTTTTTGACCTTGTCATGATAAAACAGAACACGTTTTGGACCCCTTTCGACCTCCAAAGCATGTTTTCTCCAGCCGAGAGGACCCCCCCTCCCCTTTGAGGACACTTATAAAATTTCCTTTTTTTCATACAGAAAACACACCAGAAATAAACCCGGCATTTTAAAGCCTGAAATAGGATGGTAAATAAACACTCAGCTCCTTCCACAAAGGGGAGGGGAAAAAAAACACACCTGAGGGGAAAAAACACTGAAGAAATCTCAGCTCTTGCTCTGAGGCATTTACAATAGGATGAGTTACACAAGCTAATTATCCTAATTACTCTCAAATGATTTTTTTTTTCCCCCTGGCAGATCTTTGGGGAACAAAAGGCCTGTCAGGGATGGTTTTTCCATAGTGATGTTTTAGGTCTAGTAATGTTTCTCAGTCTTGGCAACTTGTGGACTTCAATTCCCAGAATTCCCCAGCCCAGCCATGCTGGGAATGGAAGTCCATCCATCTTAAAGAATTCTGGCTGGGGAATTCTGGGAGTTGAAGTCCACGCTTCGTAAATTTGCTGACGTTGAGAAACATCGCTTGAGGCAAGAAGAGGTTACAGACAAGGGACCAGGATTCCTGTGTTGCTAAGCAAGGTGGTTGTTAAGGCATATGAGACCAATTTTACAAGGGTTTTTTTTTTTTTGGCGCCATGTTGTTAAGTGAATCATGTGGTCATTAAGTGAACTTGGCTTCCCCCATTGACTTTGTCAGACGCCGACTAGCAAGATCACATGACCCTGGGATCAGGGGTGAAATCCAGCAGGTTCTGGAGAACCGGTAGCGGAAATTTTGAGTAGTTTGGAGAACCGGCAAATGCCACATCTGGCTGGCCCCAGAGTAGGGTGGGAATGGGGATTTTGCAATATCCTTCCCCCAGGAGTAGGGTGGGAATGGAGATTTTGCAATATCCTTCCCCCAGAAGTGGGGTGGGAATGGGGATTTTGCAATATTTTCCCCCAGGAGTGGGGAGGAAATGGGGATTTTGGAGTATCCTTCCCCTGGAGTGGGGAGGGAATGGGGATTTTGCAATATCCTTCCCCCAGGAGTGGGGAGGGAATGGGGATTTTGCAGTATCCTTCCCCTGCCATGCCCACCAAGCCATACCCACCAAGCTATGCTCACAGAACCGGTAGTAAAAAAAATTGGATCTCATCACCGCTTGGGATGCTTTCATGTTAATAAAGACATGCCTTTTGATATGTGCCTGAATTTTGATCACATGACCATGGGGATGTTATGACGGTCATAAGTGCAAAAACCGGTCATAAGTCACTTTTCTCAGTGCTGTGCTGAGTGACACTGATATGTGGACTTTCTGGTTATTTTCCATTCCTTTTCCCCCCCCCCCCTTTTCCACTCGTCAGATCTGCTGACTGAGGATGACATTTATTGCTGCTCTTTATCGAAGACGTTGTGCCATACCTCCACCCCGGTCACCGTGGGTTTCTATTCGCCCTGCGGAACTCGCATTCACTCCCTACTGGACCAGATCGCAGGTCAGTCCCACAATGAGAGAATCAGTGGGGAATCCATTTATGGAGATCCCATAGTAGAAGAGTCCTCCTTCTATCCATGGGTCTCTGGGGAAAGAGAAGGGACCTCACAGGAGTCATCGTGCCCTCACACAACTTGTATCATTGGTGTCACTACGTAACATCATCAGTGCTAGAAAGAAGAGGAGTTTATGGAGGAGGAGGAAGAGGGAGGTGGAGCAGGAGGAGCAGGACGACAAGGGGGAAAAGGAGAAAGGGGGAGGAGGAGGAGGAAGAAGAGGAGGAGGAAGGAGGTGGAGCAGGAGGAGGAGGAGGAGGAGAAGGACTTGGAGGAGAAGGAGATGGAGGAGGAGAAGGAGGAGAAGGAGAAGGGGGAGAAGGAGAAAGGAGAAAGGAGGAGGAAGAGGAGGAGAAGGAAGGTGGAGCAGGAGGAGAAGGAGAAAAGAGAAGGAGAAAAGAGAAGGAGGAGGAGAAGGAGAAGGAGGGTGGCGCAACAGCAGGAGGAGGAGGAGAAGGAGAAGGAAGGTGGAGCAGGAGGAGAAGGAGGAAGAGAAGGAGAAGGAGGAGAAGGAGGAGGAGGAGAAAGGAGGAGGAGGAGGAGGAGGGCTGTGGAGTCTTTGGTGATCTCTGAGCTTGGTGCTGTTCCTGCAGATGTTTCATGACATCATCTGATGATGTTGCCTACCGTAATTAGGTTACAAAACATTTGCAAGAAAACCACCAACCTCAGAGAGCACCAAGGACTCCTCATTTGAAACTTGAGCTACAAATATTCTCTTCTCTAGATAGAAGGTCTTTGAGAGCTTGGCAGATCTTCCGTTGACCATTCCTGAACGAACTTTTGCAGGATGCATGCTCAAAGAATCCATCCGAAGGGAGGAAGCCGAATTCAATAGGACTCACCAGAGGTCCCGAGTCCCGGAAGGAATAAACTACCTGACCCTCCTGTGGTACATCGTCTTCTACCAACCGGTCATCACTGAGGTGCACCTCCGAAGGAAAACCATCGAGTTCCTCTTCATAAGATTCAGCGCCTGGGAATATGCAGGCAGCGACAAATTATGGGCTGGGTTGGTGACCACCCTGTGTGACCATATCCGCCACCACTTCGGTCCTCTTCCCCTCAGTTTCTACCACGTGGTGGGAAGCCGTCCGCAATTCGCCTCAGGATTCACCCAAGAAGAGTGGAGGCTTAAAAAGAAAACATGTTGCGCTGCAGGAGGTCTTATTGTGATTCTGCTCGCTGGCGCAGGCCTGGGTACTATCGCCCTCCTCGTACCAGAGATAAGGGATGGCACAGT
The DNA here is from genome assembly GCF_029215685.1 of Pituophis catenifer annectens. NCBI lineage: Eukaryota > Metazoa > Chordata > Lepidosauria > Squamata > Colubridae > Pituophis > Pituophis catenifer. The sequence continues at coordinate 3,830,382 of NW_027256889.1, read as the reverse complement.
CTTGAAATACCTCAGTGGCACCTTGGCTGCCATTTCGGGTTCCGGCTTTGTCGTCGCCATCAGTCCCGTGATTAAGCACTTAATCATCAGCCAGAAGAAGAAGATCGAGAGCATGACCAGCGATGAGAAGTTCACCAGCCACCTGGGTTTCATGAGTGCCGTGAAGAGCGAGATTGAGGTCCTCACCAGCTTTATCTACTACATGGAAATCTTCGAACGTCGGAGATTGAGGATTGTCTTTGAGATCACGTGCTTGGATATGTGCTACCCCGAACGGGTGGTTGGGGTGCTGAACGCCATCAATACGCTCCTTTCCGACAGGAATGCCCCCTTCATCTTCATCCTGGTGGTTGACCCCTGCGTCATCACTTCTTGCTTGGAGCAGGCGAGCACCATGAAGGGAATGGCGGACAACGGCTACCTATACCTCAACCGCACCGTGACGCTTCCTTTCTCCATCCCGGAAATCGGCATCAAGTCCAAGATGCGTTGTTTGCACGAGGCCTTCCAGACTCGGGAAGATCTGATGTACGGCATCATCACAAGGAACATGGAGTTGGGAGTGACCAAGTCCAAAGGGAACAGTGAAGCACTGGTGAACTTAGAAGCGGTGGTTCAAGAAGACCAACACCAGATCGATACGATAGCTGTGCAATACATCCATGAAGCTTTTCACTGCTTGCATAATGAACAAGATTGCCTCTACCATTATATCCCAGATAGCATTATCCAGATGAGGAGAATTGTCAACACCATCCCCGTTACGATCAGGTTGATGACGCAACAGCACCTGTTGAGGCACAGCCTCTGTCCCCGGGCAGTGGCCAGTTGGATAGTGTTGGCCAACCAGTGGCCGTGTCGCTTGAGTTGGATTCTCCAACGCATGGAAGACAAGCTGCAGGGCAAACCACCCAACGATTATGAGAAGGAATTGATGTGGGACGTCTTTTTGGAGACGTGTCCTGAGCTGTTCTCCAAGCACAAGGAACTCCAGAACATCATGGCCTTGGATGGAGACCCTGAACTTTTTGAGAAATTCTTGTCCGGCGATTTCCCCTTCACCGTTCAAGAAGGGAAGAAATTGCTGAAATATACTGTGAATTTAGATCATTCCATAAGATATAAGATGGGACAGCTGCAGGCTCTGGCGACTCTGGAGACCTACAGAAAAGCTGGAACAAATTCAGAGAAGAGGGCTTAGAAGACTTGGATGCTGGGGTGAAAACAACCTAGCTGGGAAGATGGGAGCAAGATAGACAGAAAGCTGTATAGATCAAGAGCAGCACATATGGACTCTTTACCATCTGTGGACTTCAACTCCCAGAATTCCTGAGCCCCCTGGCCCAGGGTTTCTGGGAGTTGAAGTCCATAGGTTGGTAAATAACTATGGAGATTTTTCAATCATCCAGATCATGGTTGTCCCAAAGGTGCCTTTTCCAAAAGGGCAAATGGACTTTCTTGTTTTTCTTTTTCTTTGAAAAGGTTTCACTTCTCATCCGAGAAGCTTCCTTCAGTTCTACCTTAAGAACTGAACTTTAAGAGCTTCTTGGATGAGAAATGAAAAGTTTTCAAAGGAAAAAAACCCACAAAAATCCAGTTGCCTTTTGGAAAAGCACCTTGGGGGCATAAAAGGGGCCATAGTTGCCCACCTATAGGACTATAGATAGTCCTCAATTTACAACCATTCATTTAAACACCATTTGAAGTTACAACAACCCTGAAAAAGTAATTTACAACCCTGTCTTCATTTATGATTGTGGCATCCCCATCGTCATGTGATCAAAATTCAGGCGGTTGGCAATTGGCACATATTTATGACTGTTGCATCATTCTGGTGTCTCGTGATGGCCGTTTGCGTCCTTTCCAGCTTTCGACAAGTCAACGGAGAAAGCTGGATTCCCTTCATCTCCACATGATTCACTTAATTAGTTCACTTAAGTAATTCGCTTAATAATAGTGGCAGGAAAAAAATACAAAATTGAGCGTGACTCACTTAAAAAATTGCTGGGCTTAATAATGGAAATTCTACTCCCAACGATGGTCATAAATCAAGGATTACCTGTACATGCTGCTCTCAGATTAAGTATTATATTTATGAACCGACAGGATTGTCCCAAGGTTTTTTAAAAAAAACATATTATTGATTATATTTTTGATATTTTACGAGCCAGAAAAAAATACACATCGCAAAACGACAAAAGCTGCTGAACAAAAAATACTAATCCACAATCGATCGAGTGTTGTGGATCGGGACTGGGGGAAGGACTCAACTCAAACCTACCTCACAAGGTTGTTGTTGTGGGGAGGGGGGGGAAAGGGTAGACATCCCCCTCTTTCATTTGGAGTATTGAGAGAACCCGGGCTATCTATCAGTTACATAATAAACAATAATTCACCTAGGCTGCAGAAGTTGTGTTTTCTTGGAAGAATTCTCAGTTTTTAAATTGGGAGGTGATCCTGTGTATGCAGTGGTGGGTTCCTCCCGGTTCGGCCCGGTTCAGCCGAGCCGGTAGCGGTGACGATATGACGTCACCGAACCGGTTCTCTTTGTTCGGGAGCTGGGCCCTCCCGCCCCCCCTTCCCCCCCCGCATTATTCTTACCTTTTATTTGGCTCCGCCCCCAATCTATTTGCTGCCTCCCAAGTCCCAGCTGATCGGCTAGAAGGAAAAAAACTGTTTAAACTCTTGCCGCGGGGCTTCAAAGGGCCGCCCTACAGCTGATCAGTGTTAAAAGGCAGTATGGTGGTAGATCGGTGCCTGCAAAAAATAAATGGGTAGACCGGTACAGCTCTGCAAGCAGTTAAAAGCCTGGTAGACCAGTACCTCTGCTAAAGCCTAAAGAATTGTCACATGACCATCAAGCCACGCCCACAAAATAAGCCACGCCCACAGAACCGGTAGCAAAAAAATTTAGAACCCACCCCTGTGTGTATGTACTTAAGAGATATTATCACTACTTTTTATAGAAGTGGAAGACACCAGATGGTAGAATTTGGGGTACATGGTGCCCTCAACTTATAACCACTCGTATAGTGACCATTTGAACTTCACACAAGTTTTTACACTTACAACCAGGGGTGGGCTGCTGGAGGTTCGCAGGGGTTCGGGAGAACCTCTAGCTAAGATTCTGTGCAGTTCGGAGAACCCCCAAATCCACCTCCTGGCTGCCCCTCCTCCCCCACCTCCCAGGAGTCCCCACACGGCCCATTTTTGGATGCAGTTAATTGCAGAACGCGCGCGGAAGCTCAGGGAGGGCGAAAAATGGGCCCACCGGAGGTTCGAGAATTCCAGCCTCCAGAGGGCCTCCGGAGCCTGGGGAGGCCATTTTCGCCCTCCCGGAGGCTCAAAATAAACCTCCGGAGCCTGGGGAGGGCAAAAAGCCCCCCACCGCCATGGTGCAGGAGGCCAACTAGGCCACGCCCACCATGGCCACATCCACCCGGCAACCAGGCAGTGAACCCCTTGCTAAAATGTATGAAGCCCACCCCTGCTTACAACCCTTGCAGCGTCTCTATGGGTCACATGATCAAAATTTGGAAACTTGGCAACTGACTCCTATTTATGACTGTTGCAGTGTCCTGGGGGGTCACGTGATCCCCTTTTGCGACCTTCTGACAAGCAAAGTCAATGGGGAAGCCAGATTCACTTAACAACCATGCTATTCACTTAACAACAGTAGCGATTCACTGAACTGTGGCAAAAAAGGGCGTAAAATGAGGCCAAACTCACTTAACAACAGAAATGTTGGGCTCAATTGTAGTCATAGGTCAAGGGCTACCTGTACACGCGGGTTGCCAAGCCCCCAGATTTTTCTCATATGAGCATGGAAATGCTGAGACACTTGTAAGTGCGAGGACTGGTTGTAACTCGAGTTACAGCCATTCGTTTAGTGACCGTTGAAAGATACCACAGCACTGAAAAAAGTGACCGATGACCATTTTACACACAACCATTGAAGCCCCCCCGTGGTCACATGATCAAAATTCAGAAGCTCAGCAACTGAGTCGTATTTATGACGGTCGCAGTGTGTCAGGGTCACATGATCCCCTTTGGCAAGCAAAGTCAATGGGGAAACCAGATTCACTTAACAACCATGTTACTAATTTAACAACGGCAGCGATTCACTGAATAACTGTGGGCAGAAAAGTTGTAAAACAAGGGGAGAAACCCACTTAACAATCGTCTCACATAGCCATGGAAATTTTGGGCTCAATTGTGGTCATAAATCGAGGCGTACCTGCGTGTTGCAGATTGCTCAACCAATCCAGGATGCGTTGAGATGTTTTGGGGGCTGAAGTGAAGGGGCAAGACGGTGCTGGTCCCCCCCCCCGTCCGTGTAGAGATGCGTGTTGTGGGTCCTTTATGGAAAAACATCTTCCGCGCATGCTCCCGGCCTCAAAAATGTGCCTAAATAGGACAGCATAGAGCCGGGGTGGGGGCAGGTCCACCCACAATTTACACAATCCACAAAACAATGCAGGCTGGTGACCCCCAGGGGGAGAGCCTTCTCTGTGGGGGCACCTACCCTCTGGAATCAGCTGCCCCCAGAGATAAGGAGAATCCAAGACCTCAGTGCCTTCCGCCGTGCCCTTAAAACCCACTTTTTCCAGCAAGCCGGGCTGGCTTAGGAAGAAATTTTTTAAATGTTTAATTGGTTTGTGGTTTTTTAAATTTTTGGGCCAAATTTATATAGATTTTAATTGTTTTTAATATTTGTATTTCATGTTTTTAATTCTGGCTGTGCACTGCCCTGAGTCCTCAGGGAGAAGGGCGGTATATAAATTGGAAATAAAAATAAAAAATAAAAAAAAAATTCCACTACCGGTTCAAGCGAATCGGTCCAAACCGGCTGAATTCCACCTCTGGGTGTCAAACTCAAGGTCTGTGAGCCAGATCTGGCCCGCGAGGTGCTTAGATCCGGCCCGTGGGGCCGTCCTGAAAACAGCGAAGGACTGGTCCTCGGTGCCTCTGCCAGCAAAAATGGAGCTCAGGAGGGCCGTTGTGTGGCCCTCCCGGGCTCCCTTTTCACTGGCATAGGGCTGTAGGATATCAAGCTGGCCATGCCCATCCCTGCCACGCCCCCCCGGTCCCCACGAGGTCAAACACAACCCTGATGCGGCCCTTAATGAACTCAAGCTTGACGTCCATGCACTACATTATTCCTTTTATTTGATATTTTTGGTACTCCTCGTGCCTCCCGGAACCAATCAACGATGGGTACCAAGGTACCACTGTAAATCTTTGCTTGTATAGAAAGGAAATCACACCACCCAGTGGTGCACCAAAGAATTTTTCCTCCTGTGCCCGTGCTGAGCATGAGGCTATCAGCGTCATTGGTGTAGACTGGCTCACCACCTCGGACGAAGAGATTAAAAGTAATTGGTTTGGGGTTTTTTGTTCGGTGAACCAACCATTACGGTTTGTTAACGTAAACCACAGCTGAACAAACCACGGCTTTGCACCGTGTGAATTGGGTTTATAGCTTGCTCAACCAACCAGGTTTTTGGTTATTTGAAGCCTCTCACTGAAAAGTTTTTTTCCACAGATTTTCGAGTTTCAATCCTCAGATGTGCCGTGAAGGGCGCTCTCCTCCCAAGCAGTTGGGTCAGTCTGTGCTGTTCTCGCCTTCTCTCCACTCTCCTTGCTCGAGGATCAGGAGGGAGTGATCGTTGCTCATCGCCTGAGCTCTGTTTTTCATGCTTAGCCTCTCCTGGACATCCTGCCCCCGTTCCTCCCTGACTACAAGCCGTCCCAATCCTGAAAGGCCCTGGCCTGACTTGACATGTTCCTCCACACATTCTTCTGAAACCTACGAAGCCCCCCTCCCCAATCTCTGTTGACTCCAGTTCCGGCTCGTCTTCCTCCACAGATTCAGGCTCCGATGGGGGCAAGACACCTAGTTTTTGGTTAATGAAACATCTGCAAGGAAATGCTCAGAGAGCATCAAGGACCCCTCGTTCCAATCCTGAGCCACACATAAGTCTCTTCTATTGGTACATTGAACACAGCCTCCAAAGAACATCTCTGCTTCTCGTGGCTGAGATGCCCAAAATCCACCTGTTGGGTCCCCTTCTACCCACTCAAATCCACCAGGTCAAGATGCCTGCTCATCCCAGGTGACTGACTCACCTGTCAGTCTTTGTGGCTCCATGGATGGGCAGAGAGCTTCATTCAGTGGGGATGACTCGTGAGACCACATCCACCCGAAGCTTCACCACCTCTGGATATCTCTTCTCTTGCTAGCTTCCAACTAAGGGACGCTTGGAGAGGAGGAGAGCACATGTGAACATGCACCAACCTTGTTCTGACTCCACTTGAGAGGGTCATATTGGGGAATGGGGTTAGAGCGCGGTATTCCTGCTAACTGCCAGCTGCCTGCAATTTGGCAGTTCAAATCTCACGAGGCTCAAGGTTGACTCGGCCTTCCGGCCTTCCGAGGTGGGTCAAATGAGGACCTAGATTGTTGGGGGGGCAATAATGCTGACTCTGTAAACCGCTTAGAGGGGGTTGTAAAGCACTGTAAAGCGGTATATAAATCTAAGTGCTACTGCTATAAAATTGAGCGTTCCTCACTTAACAACCTCCTTCTTTGACAATGGAAATTCTGATCCCTACTTTGGTCGTAATTCAAGGAGTCCTGTTGTAAGCAAACTTTTTCTAGTCACTGGAAGAGAATGACACTTAAGAACCGAAAAGGAGATTTGGGGGGGAGGGGGAAGGAAATTTGTTTTTTATTGAAATATCATTAGAATTTTAAAAGCTCATTGGCCATGCTCCAATGCCCAGGTCACACCCCTTGCATCCGACGCCTCCTAAGGCCATCCTCTTCCTCAACACAGTGGCTGAAATATTTTGTCATCCCAATTTGAAACCTATCAGAAGCAAATGAGTTTCTGATTCACCACATCTTGGGGTTTTTATTTTTGTTGGGTCTTCCCCCCCACAACTTAAAGAGAACTTGGGGTCAGCTGTGAAGGTCAGTGGAATCTGGAGCTTCAAGAACCAAAATTACATCTCCTCTCATTCTCTTTTTCTTTCTTTCTTTCTCTCTTTCTTTCTTTCTTTCTCTTTCTTTTCTCCCTCCCTCCCTCCCTCCCTTTCTCTTCCTTCCTTCCTTTCTGTCTTTCTTTTTTCTCTTTCTTTCTTCTTTCTCCCTCCCTCTTTCTTTCCCTTCCTTCCTTTTGTCTGTCTCTTTTTTCTTTCTTTTTCTTCTTTCTCCCTCCCTTTCTTTCCCTTCCTTCCTTCCTGTCTGTCTGTCTTTCTTTCTTTTTTCTTTCTCCCTCCCTCCCTTTCTTTCTCTTCCTTCCTTCCTTTCTCTTTCTTTCTTTTCTTTTCTTTTTCTTTCTTCTTTCCTGTTTTTTTCTTTCTCTCCCTCCCTCCCTCCCTCCCTCTTTCCTTTCTTTTGTCTTCCTTCCTTCCTTCTTTTTCTTTTTCTTCCTTCCTTTTCTTTCTTTCTTTCCTTTCCTTCCTTCCTTCCTTCCTTCCTTCCTTCCTTCCTTCCTTCCTTCCTTCCTTCCTTCCTTTCCTTCCTTCCTTCCTTCCTTCCTTCCTTCCTTCCTTTCTTTTTTTTCACTCAATGGACCCGGTTTTTCTAACCTGAAGACTGGAAACAAGAAAAAGTCAGAGCAAAAAACCCTAATGCTGCAAATGCATACATCCCAGATGTGGCTCGATAGACATATTTTGTTCCTCCATTCTCATTAGAAGCTTACCTGTCTCAGGTAACCAGGTTGAGTCACCTGTCTGCTTTATCTCCTCCTGGCAGCCTCCAATCTGCCTGGAGAGCCCGGTTGATGGTCCAGAACTGATGAGTAACTGTGATGAGGAAGTCGCCGGGCTGCCCCACATGCCGGAGGGCCAAAAAGCGGGGAGCCCTTCCTTAAACCAGGACGGCCACTTTATCCACGACGAATGCCAGGATGAAGGTAAGCTCAGCGTTTAATTCACAACTGCTGAATTTGGTCAAATGGAAGGAAGCAAGGATTTATTTATTTATTTATTTATTGGTTCGATTTATATGCCGCCCTTCTCCGGAGACTCAGGGCGGCTTACAATGCGTTAAGCAACAGCCTTCATACTTTTGTATATACCTGTTTAGTAGGGCTTTCGCCCCCCACCCCCCAAGCGGTGTTCTTTTTTATACAAAGTCAGCTTATTGCCCCCACAAACCGGGTCCCCATTTTACCTACCTCGGAAGGATGGAAGGCTGAGTCAACCTGGAGCCTGGTGAGATTTGAACTCACACTAATTGCAGGCAGCTGGCAACTAAGTGCTACTTTAACAGCACTTTAGTCTGCTGCGCCACCAAGGCTCCTTTTAAGCCACTTCTTCCCAAAAAAATCTAACTTGGTACAGATATTCCTCAATTTACAATCATTCATTTAGCAACCGTTTGAAGCAGTGGTGGGTTTCAAAATTTTTTACTACCGGTTCTGTGGGTGTGGCTTGGTGGGCGTGGCATTGCTTGGTGGGCGTGACAGGGGAAGGTTATTGCAAAATCCCCATTCCCTCCCGATCAGCTGGGACTCAGGAGGCAGAAAATAGATGGGGGTGGGGCCAGTCAGAATTTTTACTACCGGTTCTCCGGACTACTCAAAATTTCCGCTACCGGTTCTCCAGAACTGGTCAGAACCTGCTGAAACCCACCTCTGGGTTGAAGTTACAAAAAGTGATTGACAGCCAGTCATCACACTGACAACTATCACAGTATTTCCATAGTGGCATCATCAAAATTTGGACACGTGGCAACCAGCATATATTTCTGGTGGTTGCAATGTGCTGGGATCACGTGATCGTCATTTGTCACCTTCCCAGCCAATAGAAGCAAAGTCAATGGGGGGGGAGGAGGGCGGGCAGCTGGATTCGCTTAACGACCGCGTGATCGACTTAACTTCTGCCGGGATTTAACAACAAGGGCCAAAAAAGTCATGAAATCAGACGTGGCTCATTGAACAACTGTGTTGCTTAGCAACAGAAATTTGGGTCCCAATATAGGTCATAAATCCAAGATTACCTGTGCATTAAAATTTAATTTAAGGGGCTATCACAAAAGGAAGCCAACAGGCCCAGGTTGCCAATGACCATCCCCATAACCTCGGGACGCTGCAACCGTCATAAATACATGCCAGTTGCCAAGCATCTGGACTTTGATCATGTGACCTTGGGATGTTGCAACGGTTATAAGTCCGAGGACTGATTGTAAATCAGCTTTTTACTGCTGCTGTAACTTTGAACAGTCTCTAAACTGTTGGTTGTAAATCAAGGACTACCTGACCAATAGCCTTTTTTATCAGCCCTTTGAAACAGACTTGTGTTGGTCTGTTGCAAACATTAGAACGGTTACCTAAACTTTTCTTAAGAATTCTTTTAATCTTAAGGGAAGGTTAGGTAACCGTTCTAACCGTTCTAACATTTGCAATAGTTCCTGTAGGAGGAGAGTAATTAACGTATGTTTTCCAAACAGGATTAACAGAAATTGTTTTCTTCATTAGCATAATGAAGTCTTAAAAGCTTCCTTTCAATTTTTTTTTTTAAATTATGTCTTCCCTTACAGGCTTTGCAAGCAACCCATTTAATGACTTTTAAATTGCTATTATTTTGTTCCTTGGCATGTTTCTTTTAGGGTGCATGAAATTAGGGCCAAATAATCAGCCCACCTTATTGTCTAATTATAATTGTTAAATAACATTTTGCAAATTTTTGCATCACTTTAGGTTATTGCAATATCTAAACCAGACATATCCAACCCACATCCCGCAGCCACAAACAGACCTGGACAGCTAGTAATACAGCCCCACATGATAATAAAAAATATTTAAAAATTAAGTGTTATTTACTACCTATATTTGGTATTTTGTACGCGGCCCAGGACAATCCCTCTTCACTCAATGCATCCCAGACAAGCCCAAAGGTTGGACAACCATACTCCAGTCTAGATTATAACCAGTTTGGTTTCTTTAATAAATCCCTGTCATTTTTAGAGTCAGTTTCTTTAAGATCACAGGCATTTAATTTTCTTAGCAGGAGGAAAAAAAAAACATCTGGGAAGAACATTTTTTAAAAGCAAAGATAATAGTATGACTTGCATTTGGCTTTTTAAACCTCCTATTGCATTTTTAAAAAACAACATTTATTTCCAATAAGAAGGGAATTTAAAGTCACAAATGTCTTAGAGTTCAAGTCATTACAAAACTTGGTTCACTAGTTCAGAAACTAATGAAATGAAAATGCTGGCACAAAACAGGGAACTCATAGGTGGGTTTTGCTTAATGACCGCCGCCAAAAAGGTTGCAAAGTGATAACTGACTGTACAACTATCATCACTTATGACCTTAATTGCCAGGCTCCATTGTGGTTGTAAATTGAGGAGTTTTGTTATTTATTTTGGTGCAGAATCAGATCCTCTCTATTCCTGCTGGCTCATAAGTTTATTTGCAAAGACATTTGTGGCTATTGTCCTGAATTATTAATCCTGAGTCAATCTCACCTTAATGAGACACACTTTTTAACTGGGTGAGAAAAAAGAAATATGTGCTGTGTCAAGTTGTTAACGATTGAGGGACTTTCCCTTCCTTTTATGTTTCCACCACTGATGTGATATACATGATTTCAAAATATAAACCGAAATACACAGTTGTCCTCGTGTCGTTGCTATAATTAGGTTAATAAATTCATCAGGGCAAATTGATCCGCGCTTGAGATAAAATTTCAGGCTGCGGGTCGAGTGTGAGGGTTTCTGAGAGACACCCATCTCTACACCAACATTCCTTGCAAGTGGAAAACTAACTGCTAAGGAAGTGGTGTTCCTGGCGAAGCTACATTTCTGCATGCAAGGAGGGGAAACTTGGAAAGGATCAAATTTGGGGAGTCCACACAATGAGGGGACACCGTTTCAAAAAGCACAGCTTGCGTAGATGGTTGAAATATTGTTCCCTCATGTGAGAATGTCACCTAGAACTATAAATCTAAATTATTTCATATTCTGAAGAAATCCAGAATACAAGCAGGAGCTAACCAAAAGATTTTGTTGAGCTAAGTCACAATGGAATTGATCTACACACAAGGACCCCACTGTTTAGTGTCCATAAAAAAAAATCAGACAGATGTTCAACTCTGACAGCTGCCATGTTGACTTTATTGACTGTCATAATAAAACAGAGCAAAACTAGACACAGGTCAACCTCAAAACCATGTTTTCTCCAGCCCAGAAACTGCCTTCAAGGTCACGGATAAAATTTTGATTTTCCATCCAGAAAATGCACCAAAAATAAACGTGATACCCTAAAGTCTAAAAGCCTTAGTCTTTTTAATGTGTGTAATTTTAATCCATTTTTATAGTCATCATTGTTGAACATTTGCGTGTTTTATCTTGTGGCAAGCTGCCCAGAGTCATCTTGAACTGCAAGATGGGCGGCAAATAAATTTGATAATTACAAAAATTATCGGATGCTTAACACTCAGCTCCTTCTAGACAGGAGAAAACCACCTGAGGGGAAAAAATACTGAGGAAATCTCAGCTTTGCTCTAAAGCATTTACAATAGGATGAGTAACACAAGATAATTATCCTAATTACTCTCAAATGATTTTTTTTTTCTTCTGGCAGATCTCTGGGGAACAAAAGGCCTGTCAGGGATGGTTTTTCCATAGTAATGCTTTAGTTTAGGGCTAGTAGTGTTTCTCAGTCTTGGCAACTTGTGGACTTCAACTCCCAGAATTCCCCAGCCCAGCCATGCTGGGAATGGAAGTCCATCCATCTTGAAGAATTCTGGCTGGGGAATTCTGGGAGTTGAAGTCCATGCTTTGTAAATTTCCTGAGGTTAAAAAAGACTACTTTACACAAGAAGAGATTTACGACCATATAATTGGGACCAGAATTCCCATTACTACGCAAGGCAATGAAGTGAGTTGCGCCTGATTTTAACAAGCTTTTTTTGTATGGTGGTTTTTAAGCGAATCGTTGCAGTTATTAAGTGAATCATCCGGTCGTTAAATGAATCTGGCTTCCCCCATTGACTGTTTGTTGGAAGCCGGCTAGCCAGGTCGCTAATGGTGATCATATGACCCCGGGACATATTCATAAATACATGTGCCTGAATTTTGATTACACGATCATGAGGATGCTATGATGGTCATAAGTGCAGGAACTGGTCATAAGTCACTTTTTTCATTGCTGTACTGAGTGACACTGATACATGGATATTTTCCATTCTTTTCTTTTTTTTTTTCCCCACTCTTCAGATCTCCTGAGCGAGGATGAGATTTATTGCTCCTGTTTACTGAAGACTTTGTACTATACCTCCACCCCGGTCACCGTAGGTTTCTATTCACCATACAAAACACGTGTTCACTCCTTAATGGAAAAGGTTGCAGGTCAGTCCCAGACTGAGAGAATCAGTGGGGAATCCATCTATGTAAGACCCCTTACTTAGTAGAAGGATCCTCCTTCCATCCATGGGTCTCTGGGAAAGAGAAGAAGCGACCTTACAGGAGTCATCATGCCATCACAAAACTTGCATGATTGGCATCGTAAAGTAACATCATCAGTGCTAGAAAGGAGAAGAGTTTATGGTGGAGGAGGGGGAGGGGAGGGGGAAGAGGAGGAAGAGGAAGAGGGGGAGAGGAGGAGGAGGAGGAGATAGAGAAGGCAGGTGGAGGAGAAGGAGGAAGAGAAGGGGAAGGGGAAGGAGAAGGAGGAGAAGAAGGACAACAACTGTGTGGTCCTTAGTGCTCTTTGAGCTTGGTGAGGTTTTTTAAAGATGTTTTAATACCCAGGTAACATCATCTGATGATGTTACTTAATTGGATTATGAAACATTTGCAAGAAGACCACCAAGCTTGGAGAGCACCAAGGGCCCCACATTTCAACCCTGAGCTACAAATATTCTCTTCTCTAGATAGACGATCTTTGAGAACTTGGCAGATGTTCTCTGAACTCATTTTTGCAGGACAGATGCTCAAAGTATCCATCCGAAGGGAAGAAAGGAAGAGCTACCTGACCCTCCTCTTGTACATCCTGTTCTACCAACCTGTCGTCACCGAGACGCACCTCCCAGGAGAAACCAAGAAGTTCCTCTTCATAAAATTCAGCGCCTGGGAGTATGCCTGCAGCAACCAGTTGTGGGCGGGGTTGGTCACCAGCCTGTGTGACCATATCCGCCACCACTTCGGTCCTCTTCCCCTCAGTTTCTATCATGTGGTAGGAAGCCCTCCAGATTTCGTCTCGGGATCATATGCCGACATAGAAAAGTGGAGGCTTAAAAGGAAAACGTGCTGTATCGTCGGAGGACTCGTGGTAATTATTTTGCTAGCTGGTGCAGGCCTGGTTACTATCGCCCTCTTCGTGCCAGGGATAAGGGATGGCACACTCTTGAAGTACCTTGGTAGCGGCATTGCTGCCATCTTGGGCTCCGGCTTCATCATCGCCATCAGTCCCGTGATTAAGCACTTGATCATCAGCCAGAAAAAGAAGATCGAGAGCATGACCAACAATGAGAAGTTCACCAGACACCTGGGTTTTAGGAGTGCAGTGAAGAGCGAGATTGAGGTCCTCACCAACTTTATCTACTTCATGGAAATCTTCGAGGAACGGCGCTTCAAGATTGTCCTTAAGATTACAGGTTTAGATATATGCAACCCCGAACAGGTGGTTGGGGTGTTGAACGCCATCAATACGCTCCTTTCCAACAGGAATGCCCCCTTCATCTTCATCCTGGTGGTTGACCCCTCCGACATCGTCTCTTCCTTGGAGCAGGCGAGCAGCGTGAAGGGAATGGCGGACAACGGCTACCTATACCTCAACCGCACCGTGACGCTTCCTTTCTCCATCCCGGAAATCGCCATCAAGTCCAAGATGCATTGTTTGAAGGAGACCTTGCAGAAACATGAAGCTCTCAAAAATGTAAGGGGAGGGATTCCTTCCTTGGGGATGAATGTCGAAGCACTGAGGGACACGCAAGACCAGATCGATGATCTGGCATCCCGGTATATCCGTGAAGCTTTCCAATGCTTGGAAGATGAAAATGATCATATCCACCATTATGTCCCAGATAGCATTATCCAGATGACCAGGATCATCAACACCATCCCCATTACGATCAGGTTGATGACGCAACAGCCCCTGCTGAGGCGCAACGTCTCTCCCTGTAATGTGGCCAGTTGGGTGGTATTGGCCAACCAATGGCCGTGTCGCTTGAGTTGGATCCTCCAACGCATGGAAGACACGCTGAAGGGCCAACCGCCCGACGGTTATGAGAAGAAGTTGATGTGGGACGTCTTCGTGGAGACGTGTCCTGAGCTGTTCTCCAAGCATAAGGAACTCCAGAACGTCATGGCCTTGGATGGTGACCCTGAACTTTTTGAGAAATTCTTGTCCAGGGATTTCCCCTTCACCGTTCAAGAAGGGAAGAAATTCCTGAAGTATACTGTGAACTTAGACCATTCCATAAGATGTAAGATGAGACAGCTGCAGGCTCTGGCGACTCTGGAGACCTACAGAAAAGGTGGAACAAATTCAGAGAAGAGGGCTTAGAGATCCTGGATTCATGTGAACTTCCAGGAAATCCTGGTGAGAAAGAAATTTAGCAGGGTTTCATTTGCTGGAAAGATGGGAGCAAGAAAGCTGTATAGATCAGGGGTGGCCGCTATGGCTCCTCTAACCACCTGTGGACTTCAACTCCCAGAATTCCTGAGCCACCTGCCTCAAGAATTCTGGGAATTGAAGTCCATAAGTCATAAATGTCTGTGGAGATTCAAAATCATACAGGTGCTTTTCCAAAGGGGCAACTGAACTTTCTTGTTTTTTTTTCTTTTGAAAAGGTTTTGCTTCTCATCCAAGAAGCTTCCTTCAGTTCTACCTTAAGAATATATAGAAATGATGTATTAGGAATATAGATATAAGAGATAGGTTAAAATAAGAAAGAGTAAAGGTATAAACAAGAATATAGATTACCGATGCGACAAGTTTGAAAAGAAGATGCATAGATTATTTTTGTTTACTTGTTTGTATGTTTTGTTGTTCGTTTGTTTGTTTGTACTTTCTAATAAAAAGATTTTTTTAAAAAAAAAATTCCGCTACCGGTTCTCCAGAACCTGCTGGATTTCACCCCTGGTTTACTCCGAAGAGTAGCATAAATCAACCGACTTCAGGAAAATAGGAAACGAAAAGCACTGGATGGTGGACTTTCTCTAAAAGATGCCAGGTAGTTTGATCTATTCCTACAAAAGAAATACATTCGTTCTTGTACAGTAAGGAAATTGCACCACCCAGTGGTCCATCAAACAATGTTTCGTGCTCCAGCCATTGTAACTAAGAATAGAAATAGAAAAGCAGAGTTGGAAGGGACCTTGGAGGTCTTCTAGTCCAACCCCCTGCTTAGGCAGGAGACCCTACACCACTTCAGACAAATGGTTATCCAATTGTCTTCTTAAAAACTTCCAGTGTTGGAGCATTCACAACTTCTGCAGGCAAGTTGTTCCACTGGTTAATTGTTCTCACTGTCAGGAAATTTCTCCTTAGTTCTAAGTTGCTTCGCTCCTTGATGAGTTTCCACCCGTTGCTTCTTGTCCTGCCCTCAGGTGCTTTGGAGAACAGCTTGACTCCCTCTTCTTTGGGGCAGCCCCTGAGATATTGGAACACTGCTATCATGTCACTCCTAGTCCTTCTTTTCATTAAACTAGATTCTTTCATTAAAAGAGATATTGTAATTGCTTTAGTTCAGTGTTTCTCAACCTTGGTAGCTTGAAGATGGGTGGACTTCAACTTCCAGAATCCCCCAGGCTGGGGGATTCTGGGAGTTGAAGTCCACCCATCTTCAAGCTACCAAGGTTGAGAAACACTGGTTTAGGTTCTCATTGGGTGAACCAACAATTGTGGTTTCTTGCAGTAAACTGCAGCCAAACCACAGCTTTGCAGTGTGTGAATCAGGTTTAACGCTCGTTCGACAAGCCGGCTTTGTATACCCGAGGTCTCTCATCGAAGCAACACAAGGAGGCACAACTAACTTATTTTTAGGAGAAACTTTAAAAAAAAAATGTTTGGGTTGAATCCAGACATCTGTTTCTTTTCTAGGGGCGTATGCCAACACAAATCGATGTAAACCCAGTTTTAAGGTGAAATGTGTGAATCTAGACAAGTGCTTTTGCACATATTACCCGAGATCACCTATTTTTCTCTTCCTACAGCGCAGGACCTGTTTTTTTTTCAAATCAAGTGAGTGTTGACCGATTGGTTATGACAGGAGTCGACCTGTCACCTGAGTTGTGAGCATGATTGTTCTGAAGACACCTACCTGGCTTTCATGCCCAAGGTGGGACTAGAACTCCCAGTCTCCTGGTGATTGGCTCATAATCACCCAGCTGGCTTTCATGCCCAAGGTGGGACTAGAACTCCCAGTCTCCTGATGATTGGCTCATAATCACCCAGCTGGCTTTCATGCCCAAGGTGGGACTAGAACTCCCAGTCTCCTGATGATTGGCTCATAATCACCCAGCTGGCTTTCATGCCCAAGGTGGGACTAGAACTCCCAGTCTCCTGGTGATTGGCTCATAATCACCCAGCTGGCTTTCATGCCCAAGGTGGGACTAGAGCTCCCAGTCTCCTGGTGATTGGCTCAGTCACCCAGCTGGCTTTCATGCCCAAGGTGGGACTAGAACTCCCAGTCTCCTGATGATTGGCTCAGTCACCCAGCTGGCTTTCATGCCCAAGGTGGGACTAGAACTCCCAGTCTCCTGGTGATTGGCTCATAGTCACCCAGCTGGCTTTCATGCCCAAGGTGGGACTAGAACTCCCAGTCTCCTGGTGATTGGCCCAAAATCTCCCAACTAGCTTTCATGCCTGAAGGAGGACTAGAACTCACCATCTCCTGGTTTCTGGTCTGGTACCTTCAATACTAGAGCACTGTTTCTCAACTTCTGGCAACTTTTAAAATATGTGGACTTCGACTCCCAGAATTCCCCAGCCACAAGTCTTAAAAAGTTGCCAAGGTTGAGATATGCCAAATTGGCTTTAAGGTTTAATATGTAGGCTATTGTTTCTAAACTGTGGTTGCTTGAAGATGTGAGGACTTCAACTCCCAGAATTCACCAGCTGGAGAATAGCTGGGAGTTGAAGACCTCACATCTTCAAGTGGTCAAACACTGCTTTCGGCTTAATGGGATTGGCCAGCTGTGGCTTAGTGTGTTGTGAGAATGTTGTCATTTGGGTGAATTCTTCAAACCACGATTCGGTGAACACCTGAAGCAGGATGTTGAGCCAACTCAGCCATTCTCAGTCAAGATGCTTCCATCCCAAAGCGAATGGATGAACTCCAAATCCTCTTTATTTTTCCTCTTAAAAGTTGTTTTCCATTCTTCTGAGAGAGAAGATTAGTTATGCTCATGGAAAGGCCCAAATCATAAAGAAAAACTTGCATTTCTTTGACCAATGCATTTTTCTTATGACTATAAACCTAGTTTTCATTCAATCCTATACCACCAGCCAAGGAAAAATTTGCACCGCTCTATGCATTCTAAATTTGGTTTCCCAAATTATGCAGAGAAGATGTGGCTTGGGAAGTGCAAAATTTTAAACTGCAAACCCCAGCAATGAACAGTTTGGAAATGCAGAGTTTTTCTCAAGAAAGTTTATTTCAACCAGGCATGAGAGCAATAAATCCATGAAGTGCATGAACACAAAATTACTTTATGGCCTCTTTTAATTATAAAAAGTACAGGACCAAGAAGGATTTCTTTTCCTTCTCTACATCTTCAGAAAGAAAAGAATTAACTTATTTTATCTATTTGCCACCTCTTGTCAAGGGCCAAAGAGCCAAAAAAATAAAAATAACGGTATTCTAGTCCATTTTGGAACGTGTGTGAAAGACAGCAGCATGGAAACACTTTGGTCTCTGCAAACCAGCCCTATCCCCGTTAAGAACCACAAACCAAGATAAAAATTTGCACAGGTAGTCCTCGGCTTACGACCACAACTGAGCCCAACATTTCTGTTGCTAAGCAAGGCGGTTTTTAAGTGAGTTTTGCCACATTTTTTGCCGCAGTTAAGTTAGAAACACGGTTGTTAAGTGAATCTGGCTTCCCCATTGACTTTGCTTTTCAGGACACAAAAAGGATTACATGTCCCCAGGACGCTGCAATTGTCATAAATACAAGTCGGTTGCCAAGCGCCTAAATTTTAATCACGCGACCATGGAGACACTGCAATGGTCGTATGAAAAACCGTGCAAAGTCTTTGTTTTTAGTGTCGCCGTAACTTCAGTCACTAAATGGTTGTAAATCGAGGACTACCTGTACTGTCTGTCCACCAGGTAGGAACTCAAGACTGCCTGAGGAAATGCTGGATTAGAGTTACTTCGGACTCACAAGGCCAGGATAAGCTTCAAGTGAAGAGATGCTCTTCCCAAGGCACCCCAACTTTCTGCTTAGCTTCTGGTTACCTCAAAGTCCTTGGGGAAAACAGGCACCCCCTTTTGCAGCCAAGTTTTGGGGGGGTCAGGTCAAACTGAATTGCTAATGCATTTTCTGCAGCTGAATTTGTTCCCTTCAAACAATGCAGAACAGGCGGTCCTCGACTCTCATTTGCTTAAACAACTGTGGAAAAAACACTCACCCACCCACCCACCCAAGGTCCAGTCATGTGGGCGTCTCAACTTAAGACGGGATTTCTGGTGCCAATTGCAGTCGTAAGAGGAGGACTACTTTAAGCGAACTCCAGCCAAGTCCTCTTCCCTTCCTCCTTTGCTCCCTTCCCCCTCGCTAAGATGGCCGCTGCACTATTTGAGGGACAAAAGAATTGCATTTTTATTGAACTCTAGATCAGGGGGTGAGGAACGATGGCCTTTCGGTGACTTCTGGACTTCAACTCCCAGAATTCCTGAGCCAGCCATCTTTCATGACTGGTGGACTTCAGCTCCCAGAATTCGAGCATGGCTGGCTCAGGAACTCTGGGAGTTGAAGTCCACCAGTCATGAAGGAGGCCATCGTTCCCCAGCTGTGCTCTAAAATGGTGGCCAGAAATCCCAGCCCACAATAAAAAAAATAAGAACAAGCAGAAGGACCAGGCTAGTCCTACTGTCCCTTTTAAAAGCTGGGCTACTTGGTCTACATGAGGCAGAAAACCGGTGGCCGTGCCATCGGAACGATTCCTCCTTGCGCCCGATCGGAAGAGACGGAAAGGAGGCACGTGATGAATGCAGCTTTTTCATTTAATAGAAGACAGCTTCCATAAAAATAAAACGACACACGCGCACGCACACACCCCAGATGGGAATGACAAAAAAAAAAAAAAAAAAAAAAATAGCCAAAAGGGGGGGGAAAAATCCCACAAAAATCAAACTTGGGGTGCCATGGAAGGGAAGGGTAAACAAGAGGGTTAATGCAGCCAAAACTTCATCATTAGATATTATTTATTTATTGGGGGGGGTGCATTAACCCTCCCTTTACAAAGAAGCGTGTGGTGTGATTGTGAGTGTGTGTGTGCATGAGAGTGTGTGAGAGAAGATGTCGTGGTCAAGAGGAAGACGGGGGGTCAGACGGAAAAATTGCCCTCCCCGAAATTCAACGCAGCCAAAAAAAAAAAAAAAAAAGTGCCATTTTTTTTCATGCTCCCTGATCAAGATTTCATTGCACTTAAGAAAAAACAAACAAACAAACACGGATTATTTTAAAAAAGGAAGTCGAAAGTTTTTGAGTGTTTTTTTCCTTTTTTTTTTCTTTTTCAAGTCCTGCACCGACTCCTCTGTAGCTAGCTCTCCCTCTCTTCACCTCCTCCGGTCAGTTTTGTAGAAAGGTTGGGGGGGGAGGCAAAACAGGTATTTTGAGGTGAGGAAACCGAGGAAAACATTCCTTTTTCTCGTGTCATCGAACCAGTACCGTAAATAAATACTTTAAAAAAAAAATAATAAATCCGATTTTGCTTCGATGGCTGAGGCGGGAAAAGTTATCCCATGGTTATTTTTTTGGGGAGGGGGTGGAGGAAGGAGGGAGGGGAGGGAGGGAGACGGTGATAAGAAATTTTTGCTTTTTCTACTCTTTTTCTTTCGGGAGCTGTTTGGATGGAGACTTAAAAGTCAAGTTTTTTCCACAGATTTTTGGCCGCCGAGATTTAAGAGGACACATGGGTCTCGGCTTTCCTGGACTTTGGCCTTGTTGGGTTCCCCTTCTGCCCACTCAAATCCACCACGTCGAGATGCCTGCTCATCCCAGGTGAGCCCCTGTCAGTCTTTGTGGGCTCCGTGGATGGGCAGAGAGCTCCGATCGGGGTGAGGATGGGGGAAATGACCCGTGGAGACCACATCCACCCCCAAGGTCTCCAGCTTTTCACCACCTGTGGATCTCTCTTCTCTTTTGCTCGGTTCCGAGGGAAGGTTGGAGAAAAGGGGAGCAAGTGTTGAGCATCCGCCAGCCTTGAGGTGCTGGCTCGGCTCGAAGGGCTCAACATATTGGGGGGGGAGGGGTTCTTTGAAAAGGCCTTCCCTGAGAAATTGTCCAACCTCCCCCACAACACCGTCTGCAGCAGAGGTGTTCAAGCTTGGCTACTTTGAAGATTTGTGGACTTCCAACTCCTAGAATTCCTGGGAGTTGAAGTCCACGGGTCTTAAAATGGCCACAGTTGGATACTCCCCATCTATAGTCATCCATGCCTTCGCCTTCTTTCCTGCTGAGATTGTCGGAGCATCCCAAAAACAGGACATCCAGCAAACTTCTTTTTCCCAGCTTCACCTGGTTTCCCCCAAGTCTTTAGCGTCCCCACTTTTTTTTGGGCCAAATCTTAAGAAAACTCTGGCTCGGCTGGGAGGGGACTCCCTGTGGCTCTGGAACAGAAAAGACAGGAGCAATTCTGGAAGGCCCAGAATTCAACCCCCCCACCCCCACATCTCCACCGGTTAAGAAGAATGTGGAAAGGCCTGCGAAATGAAGAGGTGGGGGTATATCCAGTGGTGGGATTCAGCCAGTTCGCACCTATTCGGGAGAACCGTTTGTTAACTTTCTAATCAGTTCGGAGAACCGGTTGTTGGAAGAAATCTTATTTTGTTTTTTTCCACTTTACAGGGCTAATCCTGTAAGGAAGGCAGGAAGGAAACATTCTGCTGTTGTTTCTAGCCTGATCTTTGATTGCCCCGCTTACAGAAACTGCCTCTCTGGTTAACCCTTATTACATTGTAACAGTGAGTGACGTTGAGTTGGCCATGCCAACACGGTCACATGACCACCGAGCCACGTCTACCCAGAGGGTCATTAGGGCAGGGAACCCGTTGTTAAATTATTTGAATCCCACCACTGGGTATATGGGGGAGGGCAGAGGGGGGGAAAGAATGTGGAGGGGTGTGAAACTACCCTGAACCCAGCAGCATCCGTACAAGGGCTCTCACGTCATTTTTGTCACACGGGATGAGCCCCCCCCCTCCCCGCTCTTACGCAATACAGGCAACTCTCTGCAACTTTTTTTTTTACAGTCCATTGAAGAGTTTCCTAACCCATTGTTCCCCACGGATGGAAAAGAAACGCCCTAGAGATGCAACTACCTGATTCTTTTCACAATAAATCGAAGAAGCCGGCCTGTGTGGCGTTCATTTTGTGGGCAAACTGAGGGAGAGGAATTGCTCCCCTCCCCACGTGTCACCACGTGTCCTCACATGGAACCCCCCAAAAAGGGATGCCTTCTTCCTTCTTCTTTTCACAAACGGAAAGAATATAAGGAAGCCGCCGTGTCCCTCCGACCGGGATGCCAACTTCGAGGCAAGAGTCTTCCCGTGCCGCTTTAAATAAGACACCGAACAAAAAAAAAATAAAAAATAGAACAAACATGGAGACACAACGAAGGAAGGAAAGACGATATGAATGCACGCGTGTGTAGATAAAGAGAATAAAAATAAATAGTAGTCTGGGCTGAGAAATAACAGCCCGAATCGTCCTGCTTAAGGTGAGAAAAGTTGGTGTCTGTGTGTGTGTCTGTGTGTGTGTGTTTCCGGCATGGGGGCATGACAACACGACAAATTTGCCACCTTGACTCAGCACTGTCACAGCTCTCTCTTCCTCTCGGTCTGCAACCGAACCGAGCCTGGTCACATCTGCGCTGCAGGAAAAGCCAAAAAAAAAATAAAAAAAATGCAGGACTTCTTTTTTGTTTGTTTGTGTTTCCTTGGTTCATTTAAAAGTTTAAAACAGACGGCAGCAGTCCGGGATGTCCAGAGCCGACAAAAATTCAATCTGACTTCCGGGGAATCTTTCAAAGAAAGAAAGGAACACGGGGGGGGGGGGAGAGAGAAAAAAACATTGCAAGTGCCCTTGGCTAGTGTTCCAGAAGGAGAAACCGAGGCCATTCATATTGAGAGTTCGTCCTGGGTCTCCAAGTACAAAAGCTTTTTTTTTCTCCGGATCGAGGTCTCCCTTTTGCCGGTTTTCCTGGATCGGTCCTGCGAGACGGCAGGTCTCTTCTCAGAGGAAGACGTCAAGAATGCCAAAAAAAAAAAAAAAGGGGGGGGGACACAGGGTGGGAGGGAGAAAAAGAGAGAGGAGGGGGGGTGCATCTGGAAACAAAGCTCTTTGGGAAAAGGGACAAGGCATTCGGTTGCCCCGGTATTTCAGTGTCCGCTTTGGGATCGCTTGGTGGAGGCAGGGAGTAAAGCTAGTGTTTCCCCAAAGCAACCGGCTGCTCAGCGACTGCCCAGAACTGAAAGAGAAGAGGAGGAGGAGGAGGAGGAAGAAGAAGAAAGTTTAGAGTATCAGTATTGTTAAGATTTTTGGTGCTGTCCGAGCTGGATGGTTTTCTCAGACATTTCATTACCATACAATATAACATCATGAGTGCTAGACGGTAGTGGGGTTTGGGGGGGAGGAGGAGGAAAAAGAGAAGGAGGAGAAAAAGGAAGAGGAGAAGGAGGAGAAAGAAGAGGAGAAGGAGAAAGCGGGGGAGGAGAGAGAGGAGGAGGAGGAGGAAGAAGAGGAGGAAGAGGGAGGAGAAAGAGGAAGAGGAGGAAGACTGTGGGGTCCTTGATGTTTTTTGAGCTTGATTGTTTTCTTGCAGAATTTTCATTACCCAACTAGGTAATATCATCAGTGGTAGAAAGGAGTGGGGTTTGTGGAAAGGAGAAGGAGGAAAGGAGGAGGACAATAACTCTGGGATCCTTGGTGCTCTGAGCTGGGTGGTTTTCTCATTTCATTATCCAAAATGGTTAACAATTTTGGCAGTTCGATTCTCACCGGCTCAAGGCTGACTCAGCCTTCCCTCCTCCTGAGGTCGGTAAAACGAGGACCCACATTGTTGGGGACAATGTGCTGACTTAAAAAAAGATTAAACCCCACCTCCTTCTAGCACTGATAATGTTACCTAGTTGGGTCATGAAACATCTGCAAGCAAGCAAGCAACCAACCACACAAATCTGAGACAACCAATCCACCTGGTGGCCAAAGAGCTCTGTCTTGACAGCACACCTTAATGATCCTTTCTGGGAACTTGATTTTAGTTGAAAACACCCTCCTGTGCCCATGGCGAGAGGGCTGTCCCTTACCTAAAGTGTCACATTGGTTCCTGCCCCATCTCTAGGCTTGCTTCCAAGAGCAACTCCTCCAGCTCCTTCTCGTTTTTGGAACAGTTCAACTCTGAAAAAAACAGAAATGGACAACTGGAACCTCAGGGAGCCATCATCAGGCTGGCCACGAGACCATGAGGGCTCCACCAGCAACAAGTCCTGCAGCCCTCTGAAGCCCAGGAACCTATCCAGAAACGCGGCTACCAAGCCATCACTTTTGACAGGACAGAAGGAGAAAAATGATCCTTATCCAAGGGAAAGAATCATATTTGCTGAGGTTAGATCCAGGAACTTGTTGTGGTCCGCCAGCAGCCTGCGGAGCTGGCACCGGAGTCAGACAGTGAGGAGGCTGGAGAGGAACATGGGCCAGTCCTGGAGGCTGGGGAAGGCCCGGACGAGGGCTCTGCGTGGGAGGCCGAGATGGGGCCAGGGCCATCTGGGAGCGATGCGTGGACTCCGGAGCCTCCAGAGGCAGATAGCAGAGAGGCAGAGGAACAGGAGGAGCCTGTTCTTAGTGCACGCACGTGAAGAGCTGCCAGAAGGCAAGAGCAGCTAAAGCAAAAAGGATGACTCAGGAGTAAGGCCAGATGATTGGCCCCTCCCAGGCGGCTTAAAAGAGCAACAAGGGCTCTTGGCCTCTTTGTAGAAAAGCAACGTTGCTACATTTGTTTCTTGTCGGCATCTCTTGCTTCTGAACTTAGTAGGGTTTTTGCCAAGAAAAGCCTTTGGTAGGGTGCCAAAGTAGACAAAGGTTGGTGATAAGGCCGAAGGACTGTTTATGAAGGATTTGTTTTGGACTAAATTTGGACCAAGCTGAGAATGAAGTAATGAAGTAATGAATGAAGCTGTTCTAATAAAATATGTTTGTTTAGGACTGATTGTATCTGGTAATAACTACTTGGGCCTAGGTCACAACAGAACTTTCTTTTTTTTCCTTTTAGCCACCCTTGCATTCGGGTAGAAATTGGGGTGAATGAACAGAGCTTGAGCATTTACTAGCCGGATGCCCTTCCTGACACCTAGGCAGAGTTCACAGCAGACAATAACTCATTGCCCTCCAGAGAGAGAAATATCTGCTGCTACCTAGCATCAAACTCACAGCCTCCTGAATGAGAGGCGAGAGTTCCACCTCTAGGCCACCACACCTCTCTAAAATTCTAGAACCTTAATGCCACTTAAATTACACGTGCCAAATCCTGGCAACTTTAAGATCTGTGGACTTCAACTCCCAGAATTCCCCAGATGCCTGGCTGGGGAGTTCTAGGAGTTGAAGTCCACATATCTTAAAGTCTCCAAGGATGGACACACCCCTGATTTAAATGTTTTGACCTAGCCTCATCTGCTTTTTAATTCTTCCTCCTCTCCTCCTGGTTTTTCGGGAGCGTATCTCCAGCACCCCACCTGAACATCAAGCCTTGCCTTCACCCCAAAAAGCTTGAGAGCTCCCCCCCCCTTGCTCACCCTCAAGACAATACATCTAATGCAGATTGTGTGCCCTCTTTGGCCCGGCCATTTCATTCTGTGGTTATACCAAGCTTTTCTGCTTTCTTACCATGTTCCACAGCACAGCTGGCTCTTTTCCCGTCGTACCCTAAAGGCGTGTCCGGCAGCACACAAAGAAATTCCGTCTTTACCCCGTTAGGAAGCAGAGTAAGGTGGACCGCGTCCTCACAGGACCCAGAGTTCATTTTGTCGGGGCCCGAATGGGAACTCGGCGTGGGGGGCAGGCTTTCCAAGCCAGCTGTGGGTCCAGCCACAGTTTCACTGGTCTCTGCTTTCGAGCCTTCAGTCTTTACGGGCTGATGTGGGGGCAGAGAGTCCGCCTGCCTCGACGGAGGTGCAGACAGAGCTGCGGGGCCCGCCTTCTGCTGGGCTGCCCTCAACTCCTCCTTCTCCGGCAAGCTTTCCACCCGCGTCACCACGAAGATTTTGTGGCCTCGGCCGGGACTGGAAACCGATATCCGTTTCTCGTTTCCAGGAGAATTGACTTGCAGTGGCGCGCTGCTTGTGGTTCCTATTCGAGATTCACATTTGATTTCTTCTTCTGCAGCGTTCGAGGGGGAGACCTTGTCTTTGGCGCCAAGTGTGTCCCGGCCTTTCTCGAGAGAGCCCACCCCAAGGGGTCCTTCAGTGTGGTTGGGCTTGCTGTGTTGTCCCGACAGAGAGAAAGTTTTTGTTTGCAATGTCTCCTCCTTCTCCTCTTCCTCCTCTTCGGTGTCTGAATCAGAATCGCAGAGGTTGTTGCTGCCATCACTGGCCACTCTCTGCTCCGCTGCTCCGTTCTCGCGGGGTATCAAGGCTTCGGCAACTTCTTCCACTTCTTCCAGGCTGGACACCACGTCCCCGTTCTGCCCGTCCTCTTCTGCCTGCTCCTCCTCCTCCTCCAGAGGTTCCGTGATTGTGATCTCGGGCATGGAGGCTGACTGCTGGAGTTTCTGCTCCTTCTCTTCCTTCTCTTTGGCCAGGACGAAGTTGCGCTTGCAGCCGTTCTGGATCTCGGTCAGGAGGGCTTTCTGCGTCTCGAGGAAACTCTTCACCTGTTGAAAGAGGAGGAAGGCAGAACAAAATTGAATCGGCGCAGTTAAGATGTTCAACTGAGGAGCTTCAAAGATAAGGACCTGCATCTTTCCTTCGGGACCTGCATTTCGGTCGAAACTGCCTGACTTCAGATGTGATGCAGGTTGCAAACTCCATCCAAAGTCATCCAGCCAGTTTTCGTGCCCCAAGGCGGGACTAGAACTCACCGCCTCCCGGTGATTGGCCCAAAGTCACCCAGCCAGCTTTCATGCCTAAGGTAGGACTAGAATTCCCTGTCTCCTGGTGATTAGTCCATAGTCACCCAGTCAACTTTCTTACTTAAGGTAGGACTAGAATTCCCTGTCTCCTGGTGATTGGTCCATAGTCACCCAGCAGCTTTCATGCTTAAAGTGGGACTAGAATTCCGTCTCCTGGTGATTGATCCATACTCACCCAGCAGCTTTCATGCCTAAGGTGGGACTAGAATTCCCTGTCTCCTGTTTTCTAACCTAGTGCCTTAAGAACTAGACCAAATTTTAGGGAATTTGGAGAGCTGCTCCCTTAGAGAGGGCCCATATTGGGAGCTGGCTTCCAACCCAGACTTACCGATTCCTTTTTGGGCTCCCGGTCAAGGTCCAGCCTGAG
The DNA here is from genome assembly GCF_029215685.1 of Pituophis catenifer annectens. Classification (NCBI taxonomy): domain Eukaryota; kingdom Metazoa; phylum Chordata; class Lepidosauria; order Squamata; family Colubridae; genus Pituophis; species Pituophis catenifer. Next base: position 3,803,697 of record NW_027256889.1, on the reverse strand, counting down.
CAAAGAATGATTGACCTTCAGAGCCAAAGACAAGGCCATAAGTCCCCCCGTCTTGATCTCGTTTTCCCGCAGGTCCAGCCGAAGCAGGCGAGGACTCTCCGCAATGAATTCCGCCACAGCCACAGCACCTGGGCACCAAAAGAAATCATGCAGGCCACACCCCCTAGTTTGGGAGGGTTTCTGCTGCCATCACAGAGATGGCTGCAAGTTCGGCTTACCTTCGCAGGTCAGTTTTGTTGAAGCCAAGCCCAACCGTAGCACTGAGCGGTTGCTGATGAGCCCGTTCTTCAAGTTGCGGACACCTTCGTTGCCAATCGGGTTGTGTCCCAAATTCAGAGTCTCAAGACTCTGGGTGTGAGGCTGGAGGCGTAAGCAGGACAGAAGGTGGGTTATCATGTTTCAGGTTCAAACAATAGGTACATCCCCAAGAAAGCAAAATCCTTGATTTGTAGACCTTTCAAGGAAGGTCTTTCAAGTCATCTGAATCACTGCTCTTTCCTTCCTTCCTTCCTTCCTTCCTTCCTTCCTTCCTTCCTTCCTTCCTTCCTTCCTTTCCTTCCTTCCTTCCTTCCTTCCTCCCTCCCTCCCTCCCTCCCTCCCTCCCTCTCTATCTACTCTATCATCTTCCATCTATCCACATCTATATCTATCAATCATCTATCTCTATCATCTACCTATCATCTACAGTTTCTATCATCTTATCATTCCATCAATTCATCTACCCTGTTCCCCCCAAAATAAGACATCCCCTGATAATAAGCCCAATTGGGTTTTTGAGCACAAGCACTAAAATAAGCCTCCCCCCCGAAAATAAGCCCTCCCCAAAAATATTTAAACGCAGATCTGGAAATCAGGTAAGATATCAAGAGGAGCCCCATCTTGCTCCAAGTGCCCCAAAATAATAAGACCTCCCCGAAAATAAGGCCAAGCGCTTATTTCGGGGTTCAAAAAAAATATATGACAGGGTCTTATTTTCGGAGAAACACAGTACATTCTGTCTGACTATATCTATCTATCTATCTATCATCTATCTATCTATCTATCTATCTATCTATCTATCTATCTATCTATCTATCATCTACTATATCTATCTATCTATCATCTACTATATCTATCTATCTATCTATCTATCTATCTATCTATCTATCTATCTATAAATCTATCTATCTATTTAATCTATCTATCTATCATCTACTACATCTATCTAATCTATAAATCTATCTATCTATCATCTACTATATCTATCTATAAATCTATCTATCTATCTATCTATCTATCTATCTATCTATCTATCTATCTATCTATCTATCTATCATCTACTATATCTATCTATCTATAAATCTATCTATAAGTCTATCTATAAATCTATCTATCTATCTATCTATCTAATCTATCAGCTATCTCTATCTTCTACCTTATCCACCCACCCACGCATCCTTCCTTCCTTCCGTTCTTCTCCTCTCTCCTGTCTTCCTTTCCCTTTCCCTCTCTCCTGTCTTCCTTTCCCTTTCCCTTCCTTCCTTCCTGCCTTCCCTTGATTAAAAAACAGCTCTTCGTTGGGTTCTCCATAGCCTCCAACTTTCTGATGAAAGACCCTGTCCTGAGATACGGCAAGAGGTTTGGACTCACCAATGTCATCCCCATATAGGCCATGCCGGTGTGAGTCAGCTGGTTATTCCACAGCACGAGGGTGACCAGGCCTTTCCGCTGCTCTTTCAGCCCTTCACAGATATAGGCCAGTCCTGGGAAGCGCAAGACAAACAGTTTTAAAAAAGGGAAGTTTTCTTCATTTGTTTTTGGTTTTTGTTTTTTTTTAAATAACACATGGTAACACAGAAGTTCAGCATGTTCTGTATTTAGCTTAAGGGAATAAATACATCCGTTTGTTCTTGCTGGAAACTTTGGATTAACTTCCTACAGCTGTCGGAGGTTTCTGCATCTGCTTTCAATAATTTTATTTAGTTCCCAGGTAGGATGGTTTGAAAAGAGGAAACGCTTAAAAATGAGCTTCTTGGATTAGAAGTATTTTACGCTTTTTATTAGTTCTACCACGAAGAAATTACACACTTTTAAGATCCAGCCAAAAAAAAAAAACAACTTAAGGTATTTAAAAATAAATTATCAATTAACAGCCTTATTCTCCCAAATCTGAAGAATTTGTCTCCTTGGAAGTTGGACCGATTCAAAAGTAGAATGTTTTATGAACTGATTGCAATAAAATGTATTTTATTCCTTCTTTCCTTCCCCCTTTTCTCCTTCCTTCCTTTCTCCTGTCTCCTTCCTTCCCTTCCTCCTTCTTCCTGTCTCCACCCTCTCTCCTTTCCTTTCCTGACTTCCTTCTTCCTTTTTTTCCTTCCCTTCCCTGACTTTCTTTCCTTTCTTTCTTTTCCCTTTCCTTTTTCTTCTTCCTTCTTTCCTTTCCTTTCCTTTCCTTTCCTTTCCTTTCCTTTCCTTTCCTTTCCTTTCCTTTCCTTCCCTCCCTGAGGATGCTTGAGGCTGGAGCTGCCCTACCTGAGTCCAGGACGTGGTTGTTCCTGAGGTCCAGGATCTGTATGTAACAGTTGAACTTCAAGAGATTGCCCAGCTGAGCTGAGTCTTGGAGGCTGTTCAGTTTATTATCAGCTAGGTAAAGTTCCCGCAGGTTCATGTTCATTTTCAGAGCTGTCGCTAAGGACAGAGAAATAAACCAGTGAGCAAAAACAAGAACCTGGGCACAAGAACAAAACTTCCAGTCCCCTGTGGCTGCCAGTACTGGCAGCAAGCCACAACGGTGCAAAAATGAGAGTTGGCTATAGTGACGTCAGGGTGTAAGTCCCATCCCAACATTCAAGTGAAGAGTTGGGATTGTTATCAAGGCATAAGCTGTGTCATTCTCTCCCCCAGGGACATCCTGCATCCAAGCTGCGTTAAGAGGCCTTGCTATTCCATCTTCTTTTACCTAACGCTTTTTCAGCAGAGGAAAAAAAAAGCCCTGTGGATTAAGCTGGAGGCCTATTTAAGATTTTGTTCTGCACGGTGATTAGTGGATGCTTCATGTGAAGTGTTAATACCACTTTATGAAGCCTTGGAAAGACTACACTTGGAAATACGGCATCCAGTTTTGGTCACCAAGATATATATATATATAAAAAAAAGATGTTGGGGCTCTAAAAAGAGTGGCAGAGAAGAGCAGCAAAAACGATTAGGGGACTGGAGGCTGAAACATATGAAGAAACAGTGGCTGGAATTGTCTACTTTAGTGAAAAGAAGGACTAGGGGTGACAGGGTAGCAATGTTCCAATATTTGAGGGGCTGCCACAAAGAAGAGGGAGTCAAGCTATTCTCCAAAGCTCCAGAAGGCAAGGCAAGAAATGGTGGATGGAAACTAAGCAAGGAGAGAAACAACCTGGAAATAAGGAGAAATTTCCTGATAGTTAGAATCAGTGGAACAGAAGTTGCCTTCAGAGGTTATGGATGCTCCATCACTGGAGACTTTTAAGAAGAGATTAGACAGTCATCTGACTGGAATGGTAGAGGGTTTCCTGCTTGAGCAAGGAGTTAGACTAGAAGACATTAATTGTTCTCACCAATAGGAAATTTCTCCTTAGTTCCAGGTTGCTTCTCTCCTTGATTAGTTTCCATCCGTTGCTTCTTGTCCTGCCTTCAGGTGCTTTGCAAAATAGACTGACCCCTTCTTCTTTGTGGCAACCTCCTCAAAACTGGATCACTGCTATCATGTCACTCATAGTCCTTCTTTTCACTAGACTAGCCATGTCCAATTCCTGCAACCATTACCTACCCGATCTAATAAGGGTGGGAAGCTCATAAACTGCTCATTACAGGAGTCATAGAGAAGGGGGAAAAAGCACATTCCTAGCTGGGCCATATAGTTTTCTTTCTCCTCCTCCTCCTCCCTTAACAGGCACTTTGGAATGGAAAAACAAGCAAGTCAACTAATGCTGGCTATCGCTTTCAAACTTCATTTATTATTGCTACAGGTTTGCATGTTAAAGTCCTCCCGGCTGGTTCTAATACATTATTAAAGCTGCAGGCTCATCTTTATTTGCAAGAAGGCCCATTGTCTCTCCTGAACCCTAGAAGCAGCTTTAGAAGATAAAAATACTGCCTGACATTGAAGGGAAAATATTTGCAGCTCAGGGTGCTACAGGAGAGTGGGGCTTGTGGAATGGAAGAGAAAGAGAAAGGGAGGAGGAGGTAGACTGTTGGGTCCTTGGTGCTCTCTGAGCTTGGTGGTTTTCTTGCAGACATTTCATGACCCAACTAAGGAACATCATCAGTGCTATAAGAGGAGGAGGCGGAAGAGGAGGAGGAGGAGGAGGAGGAGGAGGAGGAGGAGGAGGAGGAGGAGGAGGAGGAGGAGGAGGAGGAGAACTGTTGGGTCCTCGGTGCTTTCTGAGCTTGGTGATTTTCTTGCAGACGTTTCATGACCCAAGCAGGTAACATCATCCATGCTATATTTACAGAGTTCACAGAGAGCAAACCCTACATCTTCTAGCACTGATGATGCTAGACCCTAGTTGGGTCACGAAACGTCTGCAAGAAAACCACCAAGCTCTGAGAGCACCAAGGACCCCTCATGCCCGACATTTGTTTTTCACACGACGACAATGCCCTCCGTGCCTAAAAGGTTAATTTACTCGCAAAGAAGCACGGTGATCTCCTAGGAGGGGATTTGGGAAGAACCGCAACGCAGGGTGGGGGCTGAGGGCAAAGGGGTGCAACATGATGATGAAAGGACAGCTCAATCCATTCACCCAGTAACATGAGGGGACGACCGGAAAGGCTGGCATTCTCCAGGTGCAGGACAACCAGGCTGTTGCTGATGCGCAAGGCGCGCGCCACAAATGGGGCCGAATGATCCAGGAGAGGCGTGTTGCGGGCATCCACGTACTGGAGGCAGTTTGTCTGGGGGGAGAAAGAAAACAGCAAAGTGTCAAGCCCAAAAGATCAGGTCCACGTGAAGGTCCAAATAAACTGATTTATTGTTATTCATGCCTGTGCACAGGAATCTTCTCAGCTTAAGGTTAGCGCCTGCTTGGAGTTAGATATGGGTCAATGGAAATCAAGGACTTCAGTTTATTTATTTATTGGTTTATATGTCGCCCTTCTCCGGAGACTCAGGGCGGCTGACAATGCATTAAGCAATAGCCTTCATACTTTTGTATATACCTGCTTAGTAGGGCTTTCGGGCCCCCCTTAAGCGGTGTTCTTTTATATACAAAGTCAGCTTATTGCCCCTACAATCCGGGTCCTCATTTTACCTACCTCGGAAGGATGGAAGGCTGAGTCAACCTTGAGCCTGGTGAGATTTGAACTCGCGGTAATTGCAGGCAGCTGGTGCTAGTTAACAGCACTTTAGTCTGCTGCGCCACCAAGGCTCTTTTGCAAGAAAACTATCAAGCTCAGAGAGCACCAAGGACCCCAGAATTCTCCTCCTCCTCCTCCCCCCACTGATGTTTACTTATTTATTTATTTATTGGTTCGATTTATATGCCGCCCTTCTCCGGAGACTCAGGGTGGCTGACAATGCATTAAGCAATAGCCTTCATACTTTTGTATATACCTGCTTAGTAGGGCTTTCGCCCCCCCCCCCCCCAAGTGGTGTTCTCTTTTATACAAAGTCAGTTTATTGCCCCCACAATCCGGGTCCTCATTTTACCTACCTCGGAAGGATGGAAGGCTGAGTCAACCTTGAGCCTGGTGAGATTCGAACTTGCAGTAATTGCAGGCAGCTGGTGCTACTTAACAGCACTTTAGTCTGCTGCGCCACCAAGGCTCATAGTTTGTTTGTGACTACATTGGGATTCTAGGCTGATCCCTCTTTTAACTCCACCCCCATCTCTGCCGCTCCTCCTCCTCCTCCTCCTCCACAAAATCAGATACAGACAGAGGTAAAATCCATCCCTAGGATTTGCCTCCCATTCAGGAGAAAAGATATTAAGGGCCTTTCCATTACAGGTAGTCCTCGACTTACAACAGCTCATTTAGTGAACGTCCAAATTTACAACAGAACTGGAAAAAAAGTGACTTATGATCGTTTTTCAGTTATGACCACTGCAGGTCACATGATCAAAATGCAGACGCTTGGCAACTGTCTCATATTTATGACGCTTCCACTGTCCCGGGGTCGTGTGATCCCCTTTTGTAACCGTCTGACAAGCAAAGTCAATGGGGGAAGCCAGATTCGCTTAACAACGGTGTGACTAACTTAACAGCCGCAGCGATTCCACTTAACAACCGTGGCAAGAAAGGTTGTAGAATGGGGCAAAACTCACTTGACAAATGTCTTACTTAAGCAACAGAAATTTGGGGCTGAGCTGTGGTCATAAGTCAAGGACTGCCTGTATTTCCATTCCGCCTTCTATTGTCCTTCCTCGAGGCTGCCCACAAACTGCAAGGTTTTCAAAAATCCAGTTTAGAGCAGAACGTCAGTACAAACCTTCCTCATCATGTGGGCAGCTGCCTGCCAACCCCGGGTGCCGATGTGTTTGTTAAAGGAGATGTTGAGGTGCGTGGCGGACTCGTAGTATTCAATCATGTCAAACAGTGCTGAGGCACCCTAGCGAACGAGAAAGAGAGGGAGGGGGAGGAGAGAGAAACAGAGACCGCATGAACAGTGTCAGGGTTCCAAGTAACACCCCCAACAAAAGAAAACTCCGAGGCTTGAAGTTCCTCAAAGCTCCATTTTATTAGAGATGTCATATTGGCACATCTGGGAAACCCCAAATCTGAAAGCTTCCAGGTTTTCCCCACCCAAAGGGAAGTTGAAGTCCCTTCCCCCTGCACCCACATGTCCATCACATGGTCCAATCCAAGCACCGTCCCAACTGGAGATGCCTCCCAGTCACACCACTCCAGGTGCAGGGCAAGATGTCCTTGACTCTCAGAGAAAGGAATGTTGTTATGACTACATATCATCCATGCTCCATACAATCCACCCCTCCCAACCCAATTTCCCACAGTAGTAAATGCGGCAGGCCTGAAGGCTCAAGGCAAAAGAATAGCTTCCGGGCCTGACAGAGCAAAGTGTAGCATCCCAAACAATCATCTTGCCTGCCACTCAGCCACGGAGGGGGCTGCAGTATTAGCAAAAGTTCGTTTAATTCATTCCCGTTTACGAAGACCTTACCTCCTGTGAAACTTTCCCTGCAAGTTTAAAAGCAAGATGCATCTTTCCGGACATTCTTTTTTTTTTTTCCTTGAAGACGTTTCGTTTCTCATGCAAGAACCGAAGAAGCTTCTTGGATGAGAAGCGAAACGTCTTCAAGGGAAAAAACAACAAGGAGGTCTAGTTGCCTCATGAAAAAAGCATCTTAGGTATTGAGAATAACAGCAACTATGGTGTGTATAAGATTCACTATCTGTATTCAACAGAGACCGTAGAGATTGTACTCAGACTGTATACTGTATATTGTGAATATAGAAATTTTATACATAACCAAGAAAATTATACAATGAAAAAAAATAATAAAAAAAGAAAGAAAGAAAAAGCATCTTTATGGTATAACCGTGACCTGGATGACTTGAGACTCTCCGCAGACATTTTTTTCCAGACAGTCAATTCAAATTGGACATGGATTTGTAAATGGCCAAAAGCGACGGGCACTTTTTTGACAGCTAGCCCAACTTGGTTAAAATAAGGGCTTCCTTGGTGTCTACGCAAGGCTGCGGTCCTCAAGACAAAAAGCGCACCTGTTCGATTCCCGAGACGGTCAGTTTGGAATGGGGAGGGGGGAAAAAAGGTATGGAATTCAGCTCCCCAAGGAGAGAAAGAGAGGAATAAATAAAAATTCTTTGTAGGTTACATACATCTTCATCGAGGCTCGTTTGCTCCAAATCCACAATTTTAAATTGGAGGCGCTTAAAAATCTCTTCCAGAGCTTCACAAGCCTTGTAATCTAATTTTTCACCTGTACGAGAAGAGAAACAAAAGAGTGCGTAAGGGGTTAAAATGGGAGGGAGGGGATTATGACGAGCCAGTCAGAAAGAATTAAAGGGGGGGGGGGAGGAGGGAAAGAATTGTTATACAATCATGGAAGCCAATGCACTAAACTTCTCCCTGCTCTGGAAAGTTGGGATAAGCTGCCCGAGGCAAGGCTGCCTCATGATAGCAAGAGCACTTAGGCTTATACATCGCTTCACAGTGCATTACAGCCCTCTCTAAGCGGTTTACAGAGTCAGCCTCTTGCTGTTGTGGCCCGCCAGCAACAGATTCGGACAGTGAGGAGGTTGGGGAGGAACATGGGCCAGTCCTGGAGTCTGGGGAAGGCTCTGATGAGGGCTCTGCGTCAGAGGCAGAGATGGGGCCAGGGCCATCTGACAGTTGTCAGCTGCCTTCGGAGTCGGACATCAGTGGGTCAGAAGAACAGCTGGAGCCTGTTCCCAGTGGGCGCATGCGCAGAGCTGCCAGGCGAAGAGAACAGCTAAGGAGCAAGGGTCGACTCGGGAGTAAAGCCACAGGTGGACGGTGAATGGCCCCTCCAAGAGGGAGTAAAGAGGAGCGAAGGGGAGTGGAGTTTGCAGGAGACAAACTCAATTCATTAGAGTGAAGATCTGTTCCTGACTGTTCTGTTCTGTTCTATTCTATTCTATTCTTCTATTGTTTCTTCATTCCATTATTCTATTCTCTATTCTATTCCATTCTATTCTAAATTCTTCGTTCATTCTATTCTATTCTATTCTATTCTATTCTATTCTATTCTATTCTATTCTATTCTATTCTATTCTATTGTTTCTTCATTCCATTATTCTATTCTATTCTATTCTATTCTATTCTATTCTATTCTATTCTATTCTATTCTATTCTATTCTATTCTATTCTATTCCCATTCCCTTAACTGACCACACTGGCACACAAGACATTTATAAGCTAAAGAGGAATAGGACAAGAAAATGCCGTTACCAAGTTCTGATGCCGTTACCTAGTTTGGTAACGAAACGTTCAGAAACTAAGCTGAAACAGGCTTGGAGAGCAAACCCCTGCCAAAAACAACGATTCAGTGCCCATTCACAATGCACCTCTAACTAGAAAAAAAAAATTGCAGCTGTGATGCAGATTTAGCCCTGTGCAGAGGTCAGAAAGGATGCTCAGAGAGGAGGCTGTTATTTCTGCTACGCAGCCACATCTGGCTCTTTCTTCCCTCGGCTGTCGAGTGTGACCCATTCATTTTCCATTCGGATGATGACGTCGGCACCCTCTCTCTCTCCCCCCCCTCTCTCTTCTCTCTTCTCTCTCTCTCTCCCCCTCTCCCTCTCTCTCTCTCTCTTTTCTCTCTTCTCTCTCTCTCCCCCTCCCTTTCTCCCTCTCTCTCTCTCTCTCTCTCTCTTCTCTCTCTCCCCCTCCCTCTCTCTGGGATCAGGCCTTTCATTTTGAAAATGAGGCTTCTATTTAGCCCCTCTGCACATAAACAAACGTCTTCCGGTTAAACAACCCGTCATGGCAGTGTAAACACAACGTTTGCCGGTTGCTTTATAAAGAGGCTGCTTAGTTATGAAATGGAAAACCAGGTGAGGGAACGAGGGGGTGGGGAAGGAAGGTTCATTGCAGGTAAATCCAAAGAGAACCGTGTGCAATTCTTGTGGAAAAGAGGATGCGGATTTTCATCAGCAACCTCTCCATCTGGTTACGCTATTTGGTACAGTTAGCAATTTATTCCCCCACCACCACCACCAAACTTGATTTAACTTTGTAAATCTACAAGTGGAGAAGAAAGCTGAATGCCAAAGAGAAAATTTGGTGGCAAGCTGCTGAAAACCTGAGCCGGTTTTAGAACATCAGATGTCACACGCCTGCCGGCAAAACATGATGACTAATTTGCACCTGGCACTTGGCAAAATGGCCCCCAGGATCTGTGACATCCATTCTACCACCTCTGAAAAACAGGGGCCGTTTTCAAATGCAAATAAAGGGAACCAATTCTCCCGAACAAGAAGAGAGAGGGGCACCTTTAAGGCATGTTGGCAAATCAACAAAAAGCTTGAAGACATACCTTTTAGATCCAGGCAATCTATCCTAGGGGTTAGATCTTTAAATTCCTGCAACAGAATAGAGGCAAATTAGTATTTATGCCAAGAAACCTTGTCGGAGTCTTCTAATTTTGGATAGCAAGATAGGCAGCATATAAAAGCCATAAAAAATAATAAAAAAAGTAAATAATAAAAAACGCCAAATCCGACTCAGATTCTCTTCGGAAGCCAAGTCAGCTTGTTTTGTCTCTTGGGATTACAACACGGAACTAATATTTTTTTCCTGGCCATAGCTCTCAAGATGGAGCCAACTTTAAAGAGGATTTTGCAAGTTCCTTGTTTCCTTTCTCCCTTCCCTTGGTGGACGATAGATGTTATGAGAAAGCCTCTGTGAGTAGAACGTTTGGCTTCAACCCTCAGCCTCTCCAGGAAGGACTGGGAAAAAAGATTTTGCTTGAAAAGACTAGACAGGCTGTGGAGGTCGTCCTCGACTTACAACCGTTCGTTTAGTGACCCGTTCAAAGTTACAAGGCCACCACAGCATTCCCCCATGGTCATGTGGCCAAAATTGGCAACTGACTCACAGTTGTGACAGTTAGCGGTGTCCCCCGGGTCCTGTGATCGCCTTTTGGTGACCTTCTCACAAGCCACGTCAACGGAAAAGCCAGATTCACTTAACAACCCCGTTACTAATGTAAGGAAATAGATATACTGAAATATTAGAATTACCGTGTTTTCCCGAAAATAAGACCCTGTCTTATATACTTTTGAACCCTGAAATAAGCGCTTGCCATGCGCTCAAAAGCCCGATTGGCCTCAATATCAGGGGATGTCTTATTTTGGGAAAAACAGGGTAGTAGAAACTTGTTATTTGTTTCCTGCAACATATATATATATGTATGTATGATATGTCTTTGTATACCCGCACGCTGTAAATATTTGTTGCCTGTGACACTGACATAAATATTATGCCCTTTATAGTTATAACACAAACATGCCACACTGACTAACTTCCTGGACTGTTATTGGGGTCTGTTGCGAAGTATCTGGCATTTGTCAAACTATCAGAGCCTTATCTCTCCCCCTCCTGCCTAAGAACTTATCTCATCTTTGATCTTTGAGTTCCCTCCACTCCAAGGGGCTAAATAGCCAAGTGTGAACACAAAGAAGATGATCAGGAAGAGATAACACTAATTATCATTGAGAGGCTCTACCCTGTTTTGGGGTGGGGGATGGGATACACAAACCCAATTCCAGGGGATACACAAATCAAAGATGCCAGAATTAGAGGTTTATGACTTTCCTAAACAATATAAAAGGGGTTCACATTCCCTCTCTTGTTTGTAGTTGTTACCCGCATGTATCTTGTATGTGTTTGGAACAGCTAACCATTTAAGCTCGATCAAGATTAAATGCTATTTTACTCAAGCCTCTGTTTACTCTTGTTTGGCATTTATGAGCTTAAACATATCATTATTATTGGACCTTACATTTTCTTAATAACTGCAGTGTTTTGCTTAACAATGGTCTCGCTTAGCAACGGAAACGTTGAGCTCGATTGTGGTTTTAAGTCAAGGACTACCTGTATGAACAGCACCTAGGTAGGCAGCCTCAAGATATAATGGTTTGCTGTCTGCCAAAAATAAACCCTAAGAATAGATAATCACTACCACCACCACCTCCTCCTCCTCCTCCTCCATCATCATGCCAGGGATACCTTTAAGAAGAACCACGTACCTGGATCTGCTTCAGTAGTTTCGGTAGCTGTTTGCAGTTTAACTTTTGACAGGCTTGCTTGTAGGCGGTGAGAACTTCTTCCACAGTCACATTCTGGGCTGGAAAGAAAGTGAGAAAGAGAGGGATGGAGAGACGCCACCGATAACGGAAAGTCCTCTCGCTTAAGCAGCAGTGCCAGAGCTTCAGGATCTCAAAAGCTCTGAAGTGGACACAATCTGGAGATAAGAAGCCAAAAGGGTGCTGGGAGGAACCCAGGTGGAAAGTAGATCCTTGCTTATATTTTTATTTACATTTTTAATCCAGCAAGTCAAGGCGGTGAACATACATAAACTCCTTCCTTCCTTCCTATTGTCCCCACTATTAACCATCCTGTGAAGTGGGTTGGGCTGAGAAAAAGTGATGGGCCCAACGTTACCCAGCCAGCTTTCATGCCTAAGGCGGAACTAGAACTCACTGTCTCCTGGCGACTGGCCCAAAGTCACTCAGCTGCCTTTCATGCCTAAGGCGGGACTAGGACTCACTGTACCCTGGTGATTGGCCCAATGTCACCCAACCAGCTTTCATGCCTAAGGCAGGACTACAACTCACTGTCTCCTGATGGTTGGCTCAACATCACCTAGCTGGCTTTCAGGCCTAAGGTAGAACTAGAACTCACTGTCTCCTGGTGATTGGCTCAACGTTACCCAGGCAGCTTTCATGCCTAAGGCGAAACTAGAACTCACAGTCTCCTGGTGATTGGCCCAACATCACCCAGCCGACTTTCATGTCTAAAGCGGAACTAGAACTCACTGTCTCCTGGTGATTGGCCCAACGTCACCCAGGCAGCTTTCATGCCTAAGGCGGAACTAGAACTCACAGTCTCCTGGTTTCTAAGTCAGCACTTTAACCACCACACCAAACTTGTTTTGTTGTGAATATGGTGATCACAATACTTTCAAGAGATTCCCTCACCCACCCCACTCCTCCCTGCCTCACCCCTCTCCCTCTCTCTACCCCCCTCTCTTTCCATTCCTCATTATCTCTAGTGTCTTCCTTTCCTCCCTCCCCAAGAGGAAGCCCTCTTTGGGCTGTTACTTATTAAGGAGAGAGCGCCTGACATTCTTTCAAAGTTCCCCTCCAGCCTGTTTTCGGCAAGATTATGCAGCACTGTGGTTTCTGATTAACTGGGAGGCCTGGCACCAGCATGTAAAGCGATAAGAGCCATTAAGCACAAATATTTACCCAAAGAAAATAGACAAGCCAACCTGAACAGCTCCAGGAACTGCCAAAGAGGCTGCCCTGACTCATAAAATGATGGGGTCAGGCCTGGGTAGGTAAGGGATCTAATTACAAGGTTAGAATCTAACCTTGATTACTGAAGCAGAGAGATCCCCATCGCCCCCCCCCCCCCAAAAAAAAACCTTGCTTGGTTCAGAAAAGGGTAACTCCACCATTCACACCATCACTGGCCAGACATCTTTCTAAAGATGTGGCTGCTCCACGATTTGGTTTTAAGGCTGTTTATTTGCAAGCCAAGAATTCGAGTACAGGAGGAGAGAAAGTCTCTTTCGTGTAGCATTTTTTTTTTTTAAATCAAAATCCTGTGTTTGGGGACAAACATCTGCAAACTGCTAGCTTTGCAGGTCATTATTTGCTTCAATGAATTTGAAGCTTCTCCTAAATGGAGGATACTGGTTTTTAAGGTCAATTCCCCCAAGCCGTTAAATTAAAGGTGGGAAAGGATTACCAGGGTTAAGAAGTGGGTCACCTACGTGGCCTGAGGGCAAACGGCCTTCTAGAACGGGCTCTCCAAACTTGGCCACTTTAAAGACTTGTGGACTTCAACTCCCAGAATTCCCCAGCCAGCATTGCTTCTCAGCCTTGGCCAATTTAAGATGGGTGGACTTCAACTCCCAGAATTCCCCAGCCAGCATGGCTGGCTGGGGAATTCTGGGAGTTGAAGTCCACAAGTCTTCAAAGTTGCCGAGTTTGGAGATGTCTATGGAGATTCTCAGCCATCCAGGTCATAGTTGTCCCAAAGGAGATTTTCAAGAGTTCACTCTCTTATCCAGAAACTCTTGAAAAAGCACCTTTGGGACAAGTCTGGAGAAACCCTTGTTCTAGAAGGAAGGAGTTGTGTTTCAGAAAATGCAACGGCGCGTCCCACAGCTGGCCCTTCCTCCAAGGTACAGCCTAGAAGAGGGGTCTCCAACCTTGGCAACTTTTAAGACTTGTAGACTTCAACTCCCAGAATTCCTCAGCCAGTGGACTTCAACTCCCAGAATTCCTCAGTTTGCTGGCTGAGGAATTCTGGGGGTTGAAGTCCACAAGTCTTAAAGTTGCCAAGGTTGGAGACCCCTGGCCTAGAAGCCAGAGAGGTCCTTCTGCTGCAAACCCCCACCCCCCCCCCCCAAAAAAACCCCAAACCATTGATTGGGAACTTTTGCAGCATACTGCTGAATTTGTAAGCAAAAGCAAATGACGTTTTCCAAATTAACAATGCGGGAAGAGCAAATGAATGCAGATTCAGACACCGAACGGACTTTTCCAGTTAACGCAGAGCAACTGGAGTAAGACAAATGGGGGTGAGGGGGAAAGGAGAGGGGGAGAGAGAATCAGAGGTTAAAGTATTTGTGCGTGGGGGGGGGGGAAACCTGGGTTAAGTGCAGCCATCCACTGAAGCGGGAAGATATACTGTATTTTCAGCTGTTTCACCTGGGACACTACAGTACAGTCACTTAATGTTTACAGGTTCGTTTAGCGACCGTTCCAAGTTACAACGGCACTGAGAAAAAAAAAGTGGCTAACAACCAGTCCTCACACTTACCACCATCACAGAAATTCCAGAGTCACATGATCACAATTCAGGAGGGAGGGAGGGGGGGGGAGGAGAGAGAGAGAGAGAGAGAGAGAGAGAGAGAGAGAGAGAGAGAGAGAGAGAGAGAGAGGTTCCCAACCGGGTCCTGACAAGCAAAGTCAATGGGGGGAAAAACCGGATTTGCTCAACGACTGTGATATTTCCTTAACAACTGCAGTGATTTCCTTAACAACTGTGCCAAAAAATAAAAAAATTGGACACGCCTCACTTCACAACCATCTTGGTTAGCAACGGATCTCTACAGTCGTAAACCGAGGACTTACCAGTCTTTCGGCTCTCCCTGCGGTTTTGTATTTTTAGGCTCCTGAGAATTACACCCTAAAGCAAGGTTTTAATCACCCTCATTAAGTTCTGAAAATACTGCAGCCTTTAAACACACCTTTCTTACAACCTTGCTGACATGAAATGCACCTACAATTAAACAAAGAACACAGCATGCCTTTAAAAACCACTGGCTTAAATTTAGGCAAAAATAATAGTAATGCACAGATGTTTGATTTCTCTAAAACTTCCTTAGGGGAAAAGAGAATATTTCTCCTGTTTACGCATACCAGCTTTGCCCAAGAAATTCCCCTTCAATGTACCAGGAAGTGTTTTTTTTTTTTTTTAAATTACTATTGTGTACTTTGGTTTACATGTGTATAATCTAACCTTTCTCCTGGACCAAGCGTGATAATATATAAATAGATATATAGATATATATATAGATATAGATATATAATATGTAGATGGTTGTCACTGCCACTTGTTCCAACCCCCGTGGTGGGAATCGAGAAACAGTAATTGGGCAAATCATGGCTTACGATCTTGACTTGCTTAAAACAAGCCACAATGGTTTGTAAATGATGGTTTCTTACAAAAGTAGACAAAAACTGTCGGTCTGAATGACACACCTGGCTTTACATGGCAACTAAGGCACGGTCTCTAGAAGTGATGGGGCCAAGGATAATTTGGGGAACTTCTGGAAGACCCTAAGCATCTGTATTGACTCTTTGAGTGGCCAAAATATCCCTGTAAAATGAAACAAGGCCAACATTTTGAACAGCAGAATCCTGCAGGGCCCTGATGGCTGAAGAACAGACACTTTTGGGAAAAGTGTATTTTCTAAAACTAGCTAATACCACCACTTTTGGGGGGGAGTAGTACCATAAAAGTATAGATCAATGGAAAGATAATTTAATCAAGAATGTAATGCAATAACTTTTAGGAAGGATTTGCCATTAGAGTAACAGTTACAGTAGAAAGAACAAAAGGGAAACACGCAGAAAAAACGAGATATACAAAATTAATCACCATGTCAGTTAATCGTTCGTTGGGTAACCTTTAGCGTGAATGACGGCCTTACAACGTCTTCCCATGGAGTGAGCCAAGTCCTTGAGTTCTGCAGCTGTTATAATATGAAACCAAGATTGAATGATGGCTTCTATTAACTGGGTTTTATTGCTGGGTCGCTTCTTTTTTTTTTTTTTTTTTGATTTGATTTTTTTGATTTGATTTATATGCCGCCCTTCTCCGAAGACTCAGGGCGGCTTACAATGTGCTCAGCTTCTGACTAACAAGTTTCTTTAGTCGGCTCCCTAGATTTTCCATTGGGTTAAGAAGGTCTGGGCTATTTCCAGGTCATTCCAGCAGTGGACTAGGACTATCTTGAAACTCCCAGAAAAAAAAAGGTGGTGGTATTAGCCATCAAACCTCAAAAATACACTTTCCCCAAAAGGGTTCCACAATTTTGGCCGCTACTGTAATTACTATAAATATATATTATATAGGTAGTCCTCAAGTAACAACAGTTCAGTTAGCGACGGTTCAAAGTCACAAAGGCAATAAAAAAAATTGATGTATCGTTTTTCACACGGGCATAGCAGCCTTTCCCCTGGTCACGTGATCAAATTTCGGCCCCTTGGCAACTGATTCATATTCACGACGGTTTCAGTGTCCTGAGGGTGTGTGTGTGTGTGTGTGTGTGTGTGTGTGTGTGTGTGTGTGTGTCACGTGATCCCCTTTTGGGGACCTCCCAACAAGCCACATCAAAGGGGAAGTTGGATTCACTTAACAGTCGTGCTGCTAACTTTTAGCAACTGCGAGTGATTCACTTAACAACCCTCTTCCCTAGCAATAGAAATTTGGGTCATAAAAAACTTGGTCTGTGTATATGAGACGCCTTTATTTTTATTTCCAGTGTATCTTTGCAGCACTCGACCGTTTCCAAAATCTTTTCAGGCTGGGGAAAAGTTTAGAATTGATTTTGCGTTTATTCACTGGGAAATAGCCTGACTAGGTGGCTCTGTGGCTAAAGACGCCGAGCTTGTCGATCAGAAAGGTCGGCAGTTCAGCAGTTCGAATCCCTAGCACAGGTCTCCTGCGTGAGAAGAGGGTTGGGCTAGATGACCTCCAGGGTCCCTTCCAACTCTGTTACTGTTAAAGGTACCATATACATTTGATGGCTCTTACTCCCTGTTGTTCCAGTCGTGAATGAGAGGCTGGGCGGGGGCTGAAAAGGCAGGTCCCTTTACCGTAGCTACCTGTGCCTGGCACGCAGCCCAGATCAGGTTAGCCACACGAATTCTGCACTCAGGTTCAGGTGTACAAAATAGGATACAGCTCTTTTTCCTTCTCCCGCACGCAACGAGGATTTCGAACCTTGCCATATTTCCTTTTTTTTTATGTCCGAAGATAACGAATTCGCAAAGCTTCCAGGAAAAGGCTGTGGGCCTTGGGAGCAGGAATGCTGGGAAGGAGAAAATAAAACTGGGAGAGGTGGGAGGAGAAAAAAAATTGAAAAAAAAATTGTGCATGGGACGGTGCCAGACGAGGCGAAAAGATGCGTCATACCTTGGGGAAAAAACACAAAACAAAGAGCAAGAAAAACTGCCTTGGAGGCTTCCTGGTTAAAAAGAGAACGGGGGGGGGGGGGGAACCAGCCCTACAAAAATCTAATTTCAATATGCAGGTAGTCTTTGAGTTACGACCACAGCGGAGTCAAAAATTTATGTTGTTAAGCGAGACATCTGTTAAGTGGGTTTTGCCCCCTTTTACGACCTTTCTTGCCGCCGTTGTTATGCGAATCACTGCGCTGGATAAGTTAGTAACCCGGTTGGTAAGTGAATCTGGCTTCCCTGTTGACTTTGCTTGTCAGGAGGTCGCAAAATGGGATCACGTGACTCTGAAGCTGCAACCGTCATTAAGTATGAACCAGTTGCACAAGGGTCGGAATTTTGATCACGTAACCACGGGGATGCCGGAAAATGGTCATAAGTGTGAAAAACGGTAATAAGTCACTTTTTTCGGCGTCGCTAACTTTTGAACGGTCATTAAACAAAGTGTTATAAGTCGAGGACTACCTGTACAACTGCTCTCAACTGGCTATGAGAAAAATGCTCCCATTAAATTCACTTAAGAAATTTTCACTTAGCAACAGAAATGCTGGGCTCAATTGTGGTCGTAGGTTGAGGACTAGCTGCGGCATCGTTCTTTAGGGAGCTCTTCCTAGAGAGGCAAAAAATTCATAAAACTGTAATTAAAAAAGCGCCAGCAAGAAAGGAAAAAAAATGCAAACAGGGTCACATACCACTTTACCGGCAGTCCTTCTTAAGTGAGGGAACTCTGTTGTCGCCCTTGGGGTATTTTCCCAGACTTGGCTCTCAGGATTTGGGCAAAAAAACAACAAGGACAACATCAAAACCATGTTCCTGCCCAAAGCCAACAGTTTATCCATCTGGGATTTCAGCCAAGAGTCAGGAGTCAGAGTTAACCCTTTCTCAGCCTCTGAATGAATAAACTATGTTTTCATAAATCTAACAAGGTTCCTTTTTCCACCTTCAATCAGCATTGCCAGGCTGCTAGTGGATTAAAAGTGGGATTGGTCAATTCATCTAACCAATCAAATATTGCAATCCTAAAATTCCCAGGCCCTTGAGGCAACTATAGAGAACCAGTTTGGTTTAGTGGTTAAGGCACAAGGCTAGAAACCAGGAGATGGTGAGTTCTAGTCCCGCCTTAGGCACGGAAGCCGGCTGGGTGACTTTGGGCCAATCACCAGGAGACGGTGAGTTCTAGTCCCGCCATAAGCACGAAAGCTGGCTGGGTGACTTTGGGACAATTACCAGGAGACGGTGAGTTCTAGTCCCGCCTTAGGCACGAAAGCCGGCTGGTTGACTTTGGGCCAATCACCAGGAGACGGTGAGTTCTAGTCCCGCCTTAGGCACGAAAGCTGGCTGGGTGACTTTGGGCCAATCACCAGGAGACGGTGAGTTCTAGTCCCGCCTTAAGCACGAAAACCGGCTGGTTGACTTTGGGCCAATCACCAGGAGACGGTGAGTTCTAGTCCCGCCTTAGGCACGAAAGCCGGCTGGGTGACTTTGGGCCAATCACCAGGAGACGGTGAGTTCTAGTCCCGCCTTAGGCACGAAAGCCGGCTGGGTGACTTTGGGCCAATCACCAGGAGACGGTGAGTTCTAGTCCCGCCTTAGGCACGAAAGCCGGCTGGGTGACTTTGGGCCAATTACCAGGAGACGGTGAGTTCTAGTCCCGCCTTAGGCACGAAAGCCGGCTGGGTGACTTTGGGCCAATCACCAGGAGACGGTGAGTTCTAATCCCGCCTTAGGCATGAAAATTAGCAGGGTGATTTTGGGCCAATCCCTCTTTCCCAGCTCAACCAACCTCACATGGCTGTTGTTGTAGGAAAATAGGAGGAGGAAGGAATATTAAGTACTTCTGCCAAATTGAGTTATTTATATAACTAATAAAGGCAGGATGAAACAAATATAAAATCATAATAAAAAACTTTTTAAAATCTCATTTCCTCAAGTTTGGGAGTCTGAATCTCTTGCTCCGTATAACACAATTTGCAATTTACGGAAGCAATGGACAAAGCTACGGTTTATTGGGTCCCATTCGAGACCCAAAAGGGTTGCAGGCAAACTTTTAAACTACACACTCCTACACTACGAAGGCATGCAAAGACAGACACCTGCTGAAAACCTCAAAAGTGTTGTTCGGCCAAGCCCACAGGCTCTCTTGAGCTGAGCATGTTGGGAGCCGCTTGCTTACATAAGGCTTCCCAGGGAAATTGTCAGGAGCAGACATGACTCAGCTGTGGTTTTTTGCAAAGGCCCCACTTGAGGGAGGGGAGAGAAAGCAACCCTTCGGCCCCAGCCAAGGGTGATCCAAGCCACAACATTATACACAGACCGTGCACAATTACCCGGCAGAGGCAGCCTTAATAACGGAGTGTGGAAAGAGCAAAGCTGTGGCTTCCAAAATAACCCTGGCTCTTTCTTCTCCAGAAATGCTAACTTAGTTGGCAACGGAACGAGAGAAAAGCTTCTCATACCCAACTTTGGATTCTCGAATGAAAGGGGCCAGCTTCTGCTTGCCTGCTTTTTAAAACCCAACTGCGGCCTCCGGTTCCTGGGGATTTGCCAACGTTGCAGGGAAGAAGGACAAAGAGCAGGAGGATCCGCATATCAAGCGGTTATTTTCCCCCTGACCACTCTGGCCTCGTTTTGCAGGTGAGAAGAACGGCAGGGGCTGAGCTTCTGTCCACTCTCCCAGACCACCTGCCTTGCTCAACGACCAAAGAGGCTTCTACGGTTCTGCTAAAATGTTCCAGTTCTCTCCTGGGTTGATAAGTCCCAGCTCCTAGTCTACGGTAGTGTTTCTCAACCATGGCAACTTTAAGACCTGCGGACTTCAACTCCCAGAATTCCCTAGCCTGCATTCCTAGCTGGCTGAGGAATTCTGGGAGTTGAAGTCTCCTCCTCCCTCTCCTGCGCGAGCTGCACTGGCTCCCAGTGGTCTTCCGGGTGCGATTCAAGGTGTTGGTTACCACCTTCAAAGTGCTCCGTGGCATAGGACCCGGGTACCTTCGAGACCGTCTTCTGCCACCAATAGCCTCCCACCGACCAGTCCGCTCCCACAGAGAGGGTCTCCTCCGGGTGCCATCAGCCAAGTTATGTCGGCTGGCGACACCCAGGGGGAGGGCCTTCTCTATGGGAGCCCCAGCCCTGTGGAATGAACTGCCCCCCGAAATACGAAAGATTTCCGACCTCCGGGTGTTTCGCTGCGCTCTGAAGACCCTGTTGTTCCGCCAGGCAGGGCTATTAACATAACGTTTTAAATTGGGGTATTTTAAATTTCTGGGATTTTAATTGGAGCCTAATTATTTAATGATTTTAAATTTTAAATTGTTGTCGTGTTTTTTTTGTGTTTTTAAATAGGCTGTACACCGCCCTGAGTCCTTCGGGAGAAGGGCGGTATAGAAATAAAATTATTTATTTATTTATTTATTTATTTATTTATTTATTTATTTATTTATTTATTTATTTATTTATTTATTTATTTATTTATTTATTTATTTATATATAAAGCTGCAAGGTTGAGAAACACTGGTCTACTGTGAATTGGTTGAATGTGAGCTAAATCTTTCTTTCCTTTTTTTTTAATCTTTCCTTTCCTTTCCTTCCCCTTCCTTTCTTTCTTTCCTTCCTTTCTTCTTTCTTTTTCTTTCCTCTTCTCTCATCTTTCTTCCTCTTTCCTCCCTTCCTTCCTCTCTTTCTTCCCCCCTCTCTCTCTTTCTCCTTCTTTTCTTCCTTTTCTCTCTCTCAGCAGTATGACACTCCAACACAGGAAATAATTAAAAAGGAAAAAGAAGCCACCTGCTTTAGACACATTATCTGTCAAAAGTGGCTTCCATTTCAGAGTCCATAAAGTACTCTTTGTAGCTCTACCCAAAAAAATCCAATTTCACGGCTATTCTCAAATGATGGCCCTCCCAACGGAGCCACAATCTCCATTTTTTTAATTAAATCAATTCCTTGACACTGAGCCTGCGTGCTGGAGAAAAACAGATTATCGTAGCCACGGGAAAGCTGGGCTGGATGATCATAGCTAGTCCTCTGTGCCTAACCACTGTTTGTCACTTAGCTTCGCATATTAAAGGGTAACTTCGTGTATTGTGCTAAACTATAAACTACAATTTGCAAGTCGCAACAATCCTGTATGCCTGACTTCAAAGAAACCGTGATAAGTTAATGCACTGTGTAAACCTGGCTGTTGACATTCCCTCTGCTGCTGTTTTTTCTTCAGGTTGCAAAGGCCCCAAATCTATTTCAATTGCTGCAAACAATTTCAATTGTTTAAAAGCTGAACCCTGCTTTGTTACAACGGCTAACATTAGACCAGTGTTTCTCAACCTTGGAAGCTTGAAGATGGGTGAACTTCAACTCCCAGAATCCCCCAGCCAGCGCTGCTGGCTGGGGGATTCTGGGAGTTGAAGTCCACCCATCTTCAAGCTACCAAGGTTGAGAAACACTGCATTAGACGGAGGAGCAGAGTGTGGGAGCTGTTTATGCTTTGCAACCACAGTAGCAAAGTCCAGATTTAATACAGCAGCCGGCACACGATAGCCGCCTCCTCTAGCAACTCACCACGTACGCCCAATATCAATTTAGTCAAACGTGGCAGGAAAAAACAAACAAACCACAACACGGATACAAGAGCTGAGCCTTCAGGATGGGGAACTATTTTTGCTAGCAGCTCTTGACAGGCGTGGAGAAAAAAGAGGCACCCGGACATTATAATCCTCGATTTACAACAGTTCATTTAGTGACCGAAGTTACAACGGCACTGAAAAAAAAAAGGAACTTAGGGCTGTTTTTTCACCCTTAGGACCATGGTCAGCATTCCCCCATGGTCACGTGACTTACACTGGGGAGGCTTAACAACTGACTCACATTTTGCAATGTCCCGGGGTCGTGTGATTTCCCCTTTTTGCGACCTTCTGACGAGCAATGTCGATGGGGAAGCCAGATTCACTTAACAACAGTGTCATGAATTTAAGAACGGCAGGGATTCACTTGACAAAGCAGGAAAGTTTGTAAAATGGAGCTAAATTTTTAACATTTTTTTTAATTTTAAAGACATTTAACAAATGTCTCACAACAAAAAACTGAGGCTCTTCTGTGGTGGTTAAGTTCAGGTCCACCTGTTAACGGGAGCTCACCCCTTCGCACAGCGCTCGGGTCTCGAACACCCTGGAAAGCTGAAAAGCTCAGTGTCTCTTTAACCACTGAGCCATCGCACCCCGTGACCGAACCATACTGGGAGAGAAACCCCCGTGTCTTGTCTGCCTGTGGCCGATGCAGCTGGTCCGGGGCCCAGGCTGCCGCCTGGCAGGAGAGTGAATGACTCTGACTCATGAGTTTCTGGACAGGCCAGCAAAAGACCTAAGAAGGAAAGCGTTTTGACTTCTCTTGTCATCCACCATTTGCATCGTGTGCCAGGAACGTTCAGCATTCAACCCCTCCCTCTGCACTGAAACAACAAAGGGTGTGGCAGGGAAAGCAGGAAATTTTTTTCTCTCTTTCCCCTTATCGCAGGCAGCAAAAGCAATTTTGCTTTATTCCCAGGCTAACTTTGCAAGATGGTGGCAGCTCTACTTCTGTAAGGTAGTTTACACACACACACACACACACACACCCTAGCTTCTGGGTCCAGCTTTCCACCTGGCATCTATCTGCTCCTTTCTTTCATAATTTCTCAGGGGAAAAAGAAGCAGGATCTGAGATCCTGCTATTTTTTTCCCCTCCCAAGATCACAATAACATTGTGAAGATCAACTTGCTGTTCCCTATATCGTATGTACAGTAGTGGCCAAAATTGTGGAAACCTTTTGGGGAAAGTGTATTTTTGAGGTTTGATGGCTAATCCCACCACCTTTTTTTTTCTTGGAGTTTCAAGATAGTCCTAGTCCACTGCTGGAATGACCTGGAAATAGCCCAGACCTTCTTAACCCAATTGAAAATCTATGGAGCCGACTAAAGAAACTTGTTGGTCAGAAGCGACCCAGCAATAAAACCCAGTTAACAGAAGCCATCCTTCAATCTTGGTTTCACAATATAACAGCTGCAGAACTAAAAGACTTGGCTCACTCCATGGGAAGACATTGTAAGGCCGTCATTCATGCTAAAAGTTACCCAACGAAGTATTAACTGACAGGGTGATAATTGTTGTTATCTCTCGTTTTTATTACGTGCTTCACTTTTCTTCTTTCTACTGTAACTGCTATTCTAATAGCAAATCCTTCATAAAAGTTATTGCATTACATTCTTGATTAAATTATCTTTCCATTGATATATAATTTTATGATATTACTCCCCAAAAAAGTGGTGTTATTAGCTAGTTTTAGAAAATACACTTTTCCCAAAAGGTTTCCACAATTTTGGCCGCTATTGTAAATCAGGGTTTTCTCAACTTTGGCTACTTTAAGGCGGGGGTGGACTTCAACTCCCAGAATTCCTGGCTGCGGAATTCTGGGAGTTGAAGTCCACCCTGTCTTAAAGTCACTGAGGTTGAGAGACACTGGTGTATATATCATTCTGAGAGACTTAGAGTTTTCTTGGAATGTAAATCAGGGGTAAATGTGGGGGTCCCCAGTTGGATTGCCACTTTAAGAGCTGTGGACTTCACCTCCCAGAATTCCCCAGTCTTTTACGGCTGGCTGGGGAAATGCTGGGAATTGGAAGTCAATCCCCTTTTCAAGTGGTCAACATTGAGAAGCGTGGATGTTCAAAGCATGTCAGGGCAATCCCATTATCCTATTATAGGTGAGGAGCGGAAAAGCTCAAGAAGGCTTGTTGTGCAACGAGAGTGAAGGGAGAGAGGAGTAAAGGGAGGAAGGAAGAGAGGAGAAGGGAGGAAAAGAGAAAGAGAGAGAAGAAAGGGAAAAGGAGAAGAAGAAAGGGAGGGGAAATAAGAGTAGGAGAGAGGTTTAGAGAGGAAGAGGGGAGGAGTAGGGGAAAGGAAGGGGAAGGAGGAGGAAAGAAGAAAGTTGAAAAGAATAGAAGGGAGGGAGGGAAGGGGAAGAAGGAGAGGAATGGTTGTTGTGGAAGAAGGGAGATATGGAATGGTAGAAGAGCAACTCCGAATGTATTGGCAAAGAAAAAAGGAAAGAAAAAAAACCCAACAAGCAGCTCCAGAACTAAGGAAATTTGGGGGGGGGTTTTCCCCCCTCATGTGATTCATCCTCAAAGGGTCTCTCTAGTTCAGGGGTCTCCACCTACTTGCCACAGCCATCTGGTCTCTAGGATTATTCTTTGAGCATGTCTCAAAACCTCTTCCAGTTCCTTTTTTTTTTTTAAGTCTGGCTCTCCTTATTAACCATCTGGGCACCAAACCAATTGTCTTCCGCGCTCCAACTTTTTAAAAGAGTCATGGCCAGAGAATCCCAGTGTTATCTTCTGCCTCCAGGAGAGGAGGCGGTTCAAAACATGTTCCTTACTCGGTTATTTTAGGCTTATCAACAGCTCTGGAGCTGGTCTCCTGTGTTAAATAAGAATCCCTTTGGGGAGAACAGATAACCTTCTATAAATAGGAAGAGAGATAGTACTTTGTCCCTGCTCCCATTCTCTATTTTTCGGGGAGTGTTGTTGATTTGTTATATAATCCATTTCACGGAGGTTTGTGCATTTTGTGGGATCTGGGTTTTGTTTTTCCAAAACACAGGTGTTCATCATCATCATCATCATCATTATTATTCTTTTATTCATTAAACATGAAACTCAGTCAATTGGACATTCAAAAATGCATCCCAAATACCATTGACTGGTGCCAATGGTTGATACGGATTGCTGCCAGCATCCTAGGTATCAACCAAGGATCTTCTTAAAATATACGCTGTTCCAAGTAGTGCAATTTTTTGCAGTTCCGCTGGTGTTATTGCAGGAAGCTTCAATTTGTTGATGTATCTTATAAAATTCTTGGACATGGTACCAAGTGCCCCGATGACAATGGGTATCACTGTGACATGTTTCATCCATAATTGCGTAGTTTCGATGGCCAGGTCGCGATATTTCATGATTTTTTCCAGTTCTTTCTCTTCGACTCTGGTGACTCCTGGTACCGCGATATCAATAAATTGTACGTTTCAGTTTTCGACAACTGTGATATCTGGTGTGTTGTGTTCCAAATGACGATCCGTCATCCGTCAGGGCTCTCCGACTTTGGCAACTATAAGACTTGTGGACTTCAACTCCCAGAATTCCCATACATGGCCGCTGGGGAATTCTGGGAATTGAAGTCCACAAGTCTTAAAAGTTGCCAAAATTGGAGATCCCTGGCGTACAGCACTCCTGCCACTTTAAGAAAGTTAGTTCAAGGCGTGCTAGTGAAATAAAGAGAGCTGTTGAAAATGCAGACAGCGGAGGATTTCTAGGTGCAAAGAGCCAGGCATGCATCTAAAAGGAACTACAGCAGGGTCCGATCGGATGCCATCTACGGACTTCAATAAATCTAGACGTTAACCTATCGCGTGGTGGTTCTTTAAAAGACAGGTGCCGCTGACAGGTACAGACCAAAAATACCCCTACTGTTATGTGGTTTCATGGAAAGCCATGACATTAGCTTCGTCTACCATGTCTGGTTCAGAAAACTCTGGATTTGCAGTGCAAACAATCCCTAGCAGATTAGATATACTTGGTGACAGAGATGAAAAGATGGGTGGGTAGGACGGAGGAGGAGGAGAGAAGCAAAGGGAAAAAGAGAGAAAAGAAGGCGAGAGGGAAGAACATCATCAGTGCTAGAAAGGAGGGGAGTTGGAGGAGGAGGAGATTCTGAACCTGCTCCCCCAACCCAACTCTCCTAGGTCCTAGCTATCTATAGGTTAAAGAAAGCAACAAACACTAAGGTGCTTATAGGATTATTAGTCAGCTGATAGGAAAAAAATTCTGCATTTTCAGAAATCTGTAGTGAAATGTGCATTCCTGGTGCTTGACAAACGTCAATGCATTCAAGCTAACTTTCCCACATGTTCGTTTATATCTCAAGACAAAGAATTCAGTGAACCTGACCAACAATATTTCCATACTGTACTCCAGATTGCCTCAGGACACGCTAATGATGCAACTAAAGAATGAGCCTAAGCCCCAGCCCAGAAAATCCTCAAAATATCACAGAGAAATTCAGGAAAGTCAACATTACCCTTACACACACATAATGTTAGAGCTACAAGTTCTTTAGAGGTTTCCAAGAGAGAAAAACATCTTGTGATTTTTGACAGAGATCAAGCGCTTCCAATGCAAAGGGAAATTGCATTACATTACATTACTGAAATTACATTACTGTTCTACACACACTCCCTGCACACAATTCTATAAAATTTGCATTCAAGGATCTGGACCAAAACAAGAAGAACAATGTGATCCTTTTATAAAAGTATTTAGGCAGCCTGAAATAAATCTCGTTTTGCAACAGTACACTTCCAAAATAGTTAATAATGCACTGTTTCAACTACCTGCATTATCAGTTATGTTGAAAATGGGAAAAATAAAATTATTACTAATTCTAATAGAGTATGCATCATCAATAGGATTGGGGTTCACTCCTGGGACATTTTAGGCAAAAAAAAAATTCTAGACAGCAATGTCAAACTGCTTCTGCAGGGTTTCTAGAAAAACAATATATGGATATACCCAAGAGGTTACCAAGAATTAAGCAGATCTCAAAGGATGTTCTACCTTTTAAGAAAAGATATATACGTATTGTTAATTATCTCAATAAAAATACCATAAACTGTTCAATGGAGCTTTCTGTAGTTACAGGTAGTCCTCAACTTACAACCACAATTGAGCTCAAAATTTCTGTTGCTAAGCGAGATAGTTGAGTTTTGCGCTATTTTACGACTTTTCTTGCCACGTTTTTCGTTGTTAAACGAATCACTGCAGCTGTTAAGCTTCGTAACACGGTTGTTAAGTGAATCTGGCTTCCCCATTGACTCTGCTTGTCAGAGGTGATCACATGACCCTACGACACTGCAACCGTCATAACTATGAGTCAGTTGCCAAACGTCTGAATTTTGATCACGTGACCCTCGGGATGTTGCAGTGGCCGTAAGTGTGAAAAATGGTCATAGGTCACTTTTTTCAGTGCCTTTGTAATTTCGAAGGGTCACTAAATGAACTGTTGTTAAGTCAAGGACTACCTGTATAATCTATATTAGAAATTATAGAAAAAGATAGGCAGGAAGAATAATGGTGATTGAAACAACACAAGATCGTGTGACTATATTGTGCAACCGCACCATATTTCCCTAAGCCATGGATTCATCCTCCCCACCGTTAAAAAATCATTCATAGGCAATTTTTTTTGCTAAATAGGGACATTCATAGCCATAGACAAAGTTATTGAAACTTTACACACACACACAGATCAAACTAGATCTTATTAAAACGTTAATGCAGCATTGTTTTTATTATTACAATCTCAAAAATCTGAGTGCATGACAACCAAGACGTTCTGCGGTTAAATTTGCCTCAACCATTCATGTTATAGATTTTTAAGATACACCCACAAATTCAGGGTTGTTGTTCATATGAAGGGAAAGTAAAAACTCCAAAGTCTGGAAGAGAAAACAAAACTTCCTGCAGTGCTTTTGTCGGCAAGCCTTTCTCAAAAAGAATAATTTAATGGCATTTATTGATATTTTAGAAAAATGGATAATTAGGGTATTTAAAAACAAGAAACCTCTTTTTCCTTGTCATGTATTTACATGAAACAACGTAAGCATTTCTTTATTGGCTGTGAAGTAATGAAATTTCAGTCTCCTTAGGTAAAATTAAGATTACTAACATTTGGAGTTTTTTAAAAAACCATGTCCACTTTTAACCTGATTCAGGTAAATTAAATCTGCTAAAAACAGATGTCAGCAACCTTATTGCATCTCTGAAAACCTGAACAATCCTGAACTGACACTTTTTTTGGGAAACTCATGATACTGTCACTAGAGCAGCTACAATTCTTAGCGTATGGAGACGTGCCAGTTTGCCTCCCTTTATGCTTTACTCAATAAAAGTCTGTTTTCAAGAGCCTTCCCTGCCTGGCGATTGGCTGTTTTTTTAATTAACTGCTGTACAGTTAAGTCGGCTTCATTATTTTGTCATGTACCCTCTTAAATAGGATTTTTCTGTTCTGCAATGGTAGCCCTGATTAGACCATGTGGTTCAAAGCCCTTTCAGCGGAAAAGTGCCCAGTAAAATCAAGTGCAAATAAATCATGATTTACTGTTAGTGGAGTACAAAAGGTCTCCCTCCCTCCCTCTCTCCTCCCTCTTGCCTCCAATTCAGGATACGTAATAAAAATCCTTTGAATGAGAACTTAAACATTCTGCAAAATCCTAAAGACTGCAAGACAAGCAAAGCATCAAATTTAACAGGAGCCTTGGTACTACAGTGGTTTAAAGCACCCTGTTATTAACACAGCTGCCTGCAATTTACTGCTGGTTCGAATCTCGCCAAGGCTCAAGGTTGACTCAGCCTTCCATCCTTTCTAAGGTAGGTTAAATGAGGACCCAGTTTGTGGGGGGCAATAAGCTGACTTTGTATAAAATATACAAAAGGATGAAGGCTATTGCTTAACGCACTGTAAGCCGCCCTGAGTCTCCGGAGAAGGGCGGCATATAAATCAAATTAAAAAAAAACAAAACAAAACAAAAAAACAAAACTATCTTAGATTCGAATTGGTTTCAGCCGTGGTGCTAGAGAAGGCTCCTGCTTGGACAGCAAAGCGTGACTAACAAGCATGACACTGGAAGGGGGGGGGGGATCACAAAACTGCATCTCACTTACTTTGGCCATATCATGTGGGGAAAATTCACTGGAGAAAGCAATTATGTTTGGAAGAGTTTGTGGGAAAAGGAAACCAGGCTGTCAAACAACAGTGTGGGCTGCACACCATCAAAGCGGACACCAGCCAGGGCATAGGACAACTCAAAGGAACGGCGCACGTTCAGAAGACATGGAGAAACCTGGCCCTTAGAATCACCAAGAGTCAGACTTGACTGAACAGACTGTATCATCGTCATCACGATGAGTGTTAAGCCCCAAGAAGGGAGTATTGGGAACAGGGGGTCTTTGCTTACCATGCCGCCAAGGGTCCTTGGGCTCCAAGGCACCAGATACGATGTCTTCATCGGAAGGGAAAGTCACGTGCTTCGCCCCGGGCTTAAGCTTCCCCTCGTCCACAGATGGAGAACCCTGACTTAACAGGTCATCTGCTGGTGTGTCCCCACTTGCTGCTTCCAAGTTTAAACAGCAGTTCTGAGAAGAGGGCTCAGCCTTGTCATGCAAATGGTTATTTTGCTCAGCAGCAGACCGTTCCTTGTCCCTAAGGCATCCTTGAGCAGTCGTCCCAAGAGGTTCTGCAACCAAAGAAGTGTTGCCGCCGTCGGCCACTTCGTCGACCGGTGACCGTTCCTGCAGGTGGTTCAAAGCGCCCAACGATTTCAAGCCCTCCTCTGCCCCATCGCAACTCCCGGTCTCTTTCGGGTCCTCCTTTAAAGAACAGGAGGTACAACGCTCTACAGTATCTCTGACGTACGGATGGTCCTGGAGGGAGGGAAGGGTCTCTGTACTTTTGGAACAAAACTCTGTAGTGTCTTGAAACGTCTTCACGCCATCTTGGCTATTGTTCAGTTGGGAAGCAGGCCAAGGGTCAGAGCCCCCCAAAAGGGTCTCCTCTTCCTTCCGCACGGCAGGGGGCGGGCAGGAGCAGCAGCACACGGTCCCCTGCCTCAGCAGCTTTGCCTTGTGGCTGCACAGGTGAAACCTGCACACACTCCATAGCCAGGCAGGTGAGATGGGTGTCTGTCAAAGGGGGAGCTCCTTCTTCCCTTCTCATGAGTCCTTCGGAGTCATTACTTACGGACCAGAACTCACCTTCCCTTCCTATCTTTTGCTGCCTGCTCCTTCAGGAAAGGGGGTGGGTGGGGAAAAGCTCTCACGTTTTCCAGGCCTTCTCCCTATAAGCAGTGGTGTAAAGAGACCCAGCTCTTGTTGGATCAAAGGAAGCTGCTACATGAAGCATGAGTGAAGGTTAAAAGAAATTGGGGAGAGGAGAGGAGGAGAACAGATAGAATGCAAAGGCCCCCCTTTCTCTACGTAAAACTCTTGTTTGCGATTAGAAGAAAGTGCCTGCTAGGAGAGACACAGCATCGAGGGAACAGCTCTGATTGGGGAGAGGGATGAATTTATGAGGGAGCCGCTGAGGATAATTAAACAGGTCCCAGCAATGCCTTTCTAGCCTGCAAAACAAGAGAAAACGATACGGTTTCATTATCCTTCCCACCAGTAAAAAAAAGGATCAGGCAAGGTATGCATAAGCCGGAACATCGGACGATTAAAAAAAAAAAATCCGTCTGGCGAGCAGGCTTCTCTCCTAGCAAAAGAGGGAGAGAGAGAGAGAGGAAATGAAAAGTTTACACAAGCATGAGGCCCACAAAAACAAATAAAAGCCGCAAGCTGTCAGAAGCAGCCAAACCAAACGCACCAAGGAGGGTGCAGAAACTTTCCTGGTGCAGAAAGGGTTTAAAAAAAAAAAAAATTAATATGGGGAGGGGGAGGCGTTGCTTTTTGCAAGAAGCATGCACGTGCAAAGAAAAGTGGGGGGGGGGAGGATAAATGATCGCCTCCGAGGTATGGAGTCAGTCTGGGGAGGGGAGGGAGAGAAATATATATTTTAAAAAAGGGTTCACCGTCCAAAGGGGGGGGAGGGAGGGAGGGGGGGTCTCTGGGGAGGAAAAAAGCGGGGGGAGGGGTACAGAGAAGGAACCCCTCCAGATAAAAATAAAACAAACAAACAAGAGCTCCGGGAGCGGCTTGAGAGAGAGAGAGGATCCCGTCCAGGCAAAAGGCTTTCCTCCCAGGGAGCGGGGCCTCGAGACCCCCCCCTTCCCCCACTTTCTTCGGTGGGGGGGGGCGGCAGGAGGGAGAGAGAGAGAGAGAGAGAGAGGCCTCCCGGGAGGAATACGCACCCGGGAGTCGTGGGGAGAAGAGGAGGACGGGCAGGCGGGAAGGAGGGAGGCCCAAAGCCGCTCGCGAGGGAGAGAACGGCGGAGGAGCAGCCGGTACGCGCAGCGACCAAGGCCCGCCGCTGCAGCCGCCACCGCCGCCTCAGGCAGGTGCGGACGCAAAAGAAGACGCCGCTCCCCTTCGCCGCCGCCAGGACTAAGTGCGCTTGCGGCCTGCGCATCGGCCGACGCACTTTCGACAGTGGCTCGGCTTTCAATTCCCGCTCTTCCTCTTCCCAATCCAGAGGCGGTCCTCGGATTGCCCCCACACCCGTCTTTCCCTTAAGGAGGGTCCCGCGGTTTTTTTTTTTCTTTCTTTCTAGTTTTCACCCGGCCGGTGGGAGTTTGGCGAATCAGCGAATGGGTTTTGCGAGCCTGCGCGCGGAGCGAAGTGGTCCCTCCTCCTCCTCCTGGCTGGCCCTCCCCGATCGTCCGCCCCCCCCCCCCCTCCACCACCTCCCCTCCCGACTCCAGGGAGTGAAAGCGCCTGGGTTTGAGTTTCCGTTCCGCACTTTCGGTTTTTCATAGAAGGTGTCTCGAGAAAAAAAGAAAAGCGCTGCTCAAATCCCACCCCCGGGTGCCTTCCAGAGCGGAGAGTTGAAACCGAATTTTTAAAAACGTAAAATTCAAAAAGGAACCACCGGGCGGGGGGGGGGGGGGCGACCGAAAGAGGATGTCGAATGTGCCGATAGGGGAAACGGACTGAACCAAAAAAAAAACCGAACCGCCTGACTCTGACGAAAAGCTCACGCTTTCTCAGCTCACTTTCCCAAGGCTACGTAGAGAGAGGAGGGGGGAGAGGAGGGAGGATTTTTTTTAAAAAAAAAAAATGACTGACGCATGCGCCTTGCTCGTCTCCCGGCTCATTGGTCTAAAGTCATAGATTTGGCGGTCCTCCTGTGGCCAGAGAGGACTTAAATTTAAGCCATTGGCCTAAAAGGAAGAGATTAGAGTGTTTCCGGGCAAAAGAGGTCACGCGCCGCTTTTCCTCATCGTTATCCCGTCGGTTTCTCGTCTCTTCAGGAGGAGCGAATTTGAGCCTGTCATGAGGAGTTAATCCCAACCAGGCCGGTGCAAGTTAGTTCACGTTAATTAAGGATTTTTTACGGGAATTGTTAGTTTTCTGGGCCAAGGGGAGGTGGTTAGGGTTAGGTACCCCAACCAAATAATTACATTATTTAGGCCGCCTTGACCTGCTGGGCCTTTAATCCCGTCCGGCTCTTGATTTTCGGCTCGAAGTCTGCGATAACCCCAAGAAAGAAACCGAACCAGGATTTAAAAAAAAACCATTGTTAGCTCAGAAAACGGTCTTTAAAAAAAAAAACAACAGGTTTTCTTAGATAGGAGATCAGTCTTCTGGGGGGGGGGGGGCAAAAAAACCCCACAAACAAATCAGGATTTGCTTTTATGGGTTATTAACTTTTTGTTAACTTGGAAGGCTTGATGCGTCAACAAATCATGGTTAACAACAAGCCTTGGTTTATCTCCACATGAGAAGTAGAGCCTCCATCTGGCTATCATCAGTTTCCTTTTAATGATCCCCCCCAATAATCCCTTGCAGGGGGTGGAGTCTGGGCAACTGAATGGAGTTAGCAGAGTGTTTTAATGGCCGGATGCTCTTCCTGTCACCAATGCGGAGTTTTGTTCAGCATTCATGTACCCAGAGAAATATCTGCCTCTACCTAGGATCGAACTAACAGCCTCCTGATTGTGAGGCCAGAGCTCCACCTCTAAGTCACTGCACCACTCTAGCCTCCATCTAGATAGGCGTGTTGTATATTATTGAATATGGGACGTGATGGCTCAGTGGATAAGACGCTGAGCTTGTCAATGGAAAGGTCGGCAGTTCAGCGGTTCGAATCCCTAGTGGCGCGTAACAGGGTGAGCTCCTGTTACTTGTCCCAGCTTCTGCCAACCTAGCAGTTCGAAAGCAGGTAAAAAATGCAAGTAGAAAAATAGGGACCACCTTTGGTGGGAAGGGAACAGCGTTCCGTGCGCCTTTGGCGTTGAGTCATGCCGGCCACATGACCACGGAGACGTCTTCAGACAGCGCTGGCTCTTCAGCTTTGAAACGGAGATGAGCACCACCCCCTAGAGTCGGGAACGACTAGCACATATGTGCGAGGGGAACCTTTACCTTTTTATATTAATGAATAAGCCACAGGTGGCTGGGTTCACCCAACTTACTCAGTTGTGAACTAGAACGTGGTTTCTTTGATTTAACAGGATGTCTAAGGGTGTTTTTGATTTGCTAGGTTGATTTGTGTTAAAATGTTGATGTTTCTCAACTATCAACTTTGAGGAAACCCACCATTTCTGGGCAATGTGTTACGAACCACAGAGGTCCTACTATGGCAATACATAGGTTTGTTACACATTGCAAATCCAGGAATGGTGGGTTTCCTCAAATTTCCTACAACAGTCGGAGGCCCTGATGTTAGGATGGGTTCAAGAAAACTGTTCCTGTTAGATTCCATTCCCTTTCTGACCAGAGAGGAGTAATCTGGGGAAACCCATTACTCTGTGCCGCCTTCTAAGGTCCCATGGGATTGCAGCCAAAATGATGGGTAAGAAACTGCATGCAATTGGAAGACTGGATTGCTCTGCCTCTTAAGAAACTTATGTGCCAAATATTTGCCTTCATTATTCTGATTAAAACAACATTTTGACTGGAGAAACTCTCCAAAGCTACGAAGCGGATGTAAATACAGAAAACGAAGTATTATTGAATGATCATTTCACGGATACCTTTCTCTTGAGTTATGTACATTTGCTCTTAGTTTCAGCATGTCTTAATTTTGACCTGGGCTCTATTACTGTGATAGGCTTGATAAATATTTCATTTATTTTTCATCTGATGGCTATCATGTCTATAAGAATATCTAGTTACTCGTTAATAAGGGACAGATAATTTCATGCGTCCCAGTTGTTTTGAGCTACAGCTCCCATAGTCCCTGCTAGCTGAAAGTGATAAAGAGTTAGAGTGGTTGTTGACCGATTGTTGCATTACAAGGTGGCAGGCACAAATGATCGTTGCTCGCTCATGAGATTAATTGCAATGGCCTTGCTGTTTTCAACAGAGGCCTGCAGAATGTGGCCCTTGTGGGAAGATACCATTGTAAAAACCTAGAGCTCTTGCTGATTAACAGAGTTGGAAGGGACCTTGTAGATCATCTATAGGCCAACCCCCCCCCCCCAAGCAGGAGAACCTACACCATTTCTAACAAATGGCAGTTCAAGAAAAGTCTCAAGTGATGAAGCTCCCACAATTTCCGAAGGCAAGCTGTTCCACTGGTTGATCTCACTGTCAGAAAATTTCTCCTTATTTCTAGGTTGAATCTCTCCTTGTTCAGTTTCTATCCACTATTCCATGTCTGGCCTTCAGGTGCCTTGGAGAATAGCTTGACCCCCTTCCTCTCTGTGGCAGCCCCTCAAATATTGGAAGATGCTATCATGTGTCCCTGGTCCTTCTCTTCACTAGACTAGCCATGCCCAGATCCTGCAACTGTCCATATGTTTTAGCCTCCAGTCCCCTCATCATCCTGGTTGCTCTCCTCTGCACTTTTTCTAGAGTCTCAACATCTTTTTTTATAGTGTGGTGACCAAAACTGGATGCAGTATTCTAGGTGTGGTCTTACTAAGGATTTACAGAGTGGTATTAATACATCCCTTGATCTTTGTATCCCTCTGTTAATGCAATTTAGGATTGCATTGGCTCTTTTGGCTGCCGCTGAACACTGTTGGCTCATATTTAACTTAGGTTGTCCACTAAGACTCCAAGATCCCTCTCAGAGTTACTGCTATTAAGCCTGATTTCACCCAGTCTATACATGTACTTTTGGTTTTCCTTGCCTAAGTGTAGGACTCTACACTGAATTTCATTTTGTTAGATAGGTCCCAGCATTCCAGTCTGTCAACATCTATCTGGATTTTGAGCCTATCTTAGCTATTCCTGCCAGCTTAGTATCATCTGCAAATTTGGTCTTTGGAAATAAATTAGGGGGGAAGATACTATTTAGCTCCTTGTCTGCAGTAATCTTGTACTGACCCTCCCATCCTTTTGCAATAATTCGTGAAATGCCTTTGACAGGCCCGACTTTATTGTCCATCGTCACTTTTACTGAGAGACCTTCTCCCACCCCACCTAGTTTTAATACTGAGAAAAGACCATCCTGTGCACTTCGGCTTCTAGCGGCACCCGCATCCTTCCACCACCATGTCTTGGTAGGTCTTGAGGACGACCATCTCGTTCTGGTCTAGGTAAAGCATAGCAATGGGGCTGAGCTCCGTAGGGACACAGCACGCCTTGGGCACTTTGGAGTTCACCGAGTTCAGGATGGTCTGCACCACAGCATGGCTGGAAGAGTTCATGTGGTCAGCCAGCGGGAAGCGACAGTCCCCCGAGCAGTAGAAAGCATGGTAGCCACTAGGAGCAATGATCCAGTCGTTCCACCCCACTGCCTTGAAATCCACAAAGAGGCGGTGCCTTTTGCACCTGGCGCTGCTTTTTGTCTTCGGCCTCAAGCCCTTGTGCTTCCTGGTGGAGGCCGGGACTTTAGTCGCTCCTCTGCCTCTAACGGGGCGACTTCTGCTTTGCCTTTTTCTGTGGGTCAGAGGTTGCCCTCTTTGGTCATGGCTGTAGGTGACCAGTAAAGGCCTTTCGAGAGTCCACTGAGCTTCCTCTTGGCCGGGGAGAGCGCCTTGCACGGAGGGGAATCTGTTGGCGCGGAAGATCTTGGCTGCGGTTCGAAGGCTGCACCTCGACCAGAAGCCCCAGGTTACGCTTCCGTTCTCTTGATTTCTGGAAAGCAGCCGTCACATCAAAACTCACCCATTTGGGCTGGCTGGGCATCACAAATTTGCACGTGAGGAGCCGGCTCTTGTTTGGGGCCACCGGTGGGGGATCCACGGCGTGGTAAACGTGGATGTATAAGCCCTGGCTTTCCTTAGGGGAGTGATAGAGACGCAACTCAAGGGCCGTCAGCTCCTCCTCCAAGGGCAGCACAGTGAGGTTGAACAGGAAGTAGAACGAATTTCCTGCGCCTTCAGAGACACGAGCCGAATCCTCTAAATGTGGAAAAAATGAGCAGAAGTAAAGAAGAATTGGGACGGACAATTCGAATCAAATAACTGCTGTTGCCCTGTTGCTTATGTTCTTCTCCAGCCAACCAGAAATTTATTTATTTATTTATTTATTTATTTATTTATTTATTTATTTATTTATTTATTTAATATAATTTGTATGCCGCCCTATCTCTGTAGGACTCAGGGCGGCTCACAACAAATAAAAACAAACCCAATAGAACATAAAATACATAAATTGTGAGCTTCCCAGAAATGTCTGGGAAGCTCACAAGTGTGGCCTGGGGACACCCCCGCCCCCTTCCTTGTCATTTCTATCTAGAATACAGCACATTCAGGTAGTCCTCGACTTACGACCACACCGGAGCTTTGCATTTCCTTTGCTAAGCAAAGACAGTTGTTAAGTGGAGTTGTGCCTCCTTTTACAACCTTTTTACCACAGTTGTTAAACAGATCGCCGCGGTTGTTAAGCGAATCATGAGGCTGTTAAGTAACTCAGGCTCCCCACCCCCCCCACCCCCATTGACTTGGCTTGTTGGAAGCCAGCTGGGAAGGTTACAAAAGTGGTCACGTGAGACCCCAGCACGCTGCAAAGACCGTCATATATACGAGCCAGTTGTCAAGGGCTTGAATTTTGATCCCGTAATGATTATGGGGAGGCTGCAACAGACATAAGTGTGAAGTCACTTTTTTCCCCTGCTATTGTAACTACGAACGGTCACTGAATAAATGATTGTAAGTCGAGAACTACTGAATTGCCTTTAAAATAGAAGTTTAATCTTTGGTTCCATAAGGCAGAGTTCCCCAACTTTTCCGGCTTTGCGGACTGGTGGTGGGCAGAGGAATGGTTCGCGCCTTCCACTCACTGAAACAGAGCGCACATGTGCTCACCCACTGCTCGTGTAAGTGAGCATGTGCACACGCTCAGCAGCCGTTGAGTTGCACGGGCCAGTTGCAAAGCCCCCACGGCCCACAGGTTGGGGAACATTAGAGCCTTGGTGGCGCAGCAGACTAAAGTGCTGTTAAGTAACACCAGCTGCCTGCAATTACTGCAAGTTCAAATCTCACCAGGCTCCAGGTTGACTCAGCCTTCCATCCTTTCGAGGGAGATAAAATGAGGACCCGGATTGTGGGGGCAATAAGCTGACTTTGTATAAAAAAGAACACTGCTTTGGGGGGGGGGGGGCAAAAGCCCTACTAAGCAGGTATATACAAAAAAGTATGAAGGCTATTGCTTAACGCATTGTAAGCCGCCCTGAGTCTCCGGAAAACGGCGGCATATAAATCGAACCAATAAATAAATAAACGTTCCCCCTGCCATAAGGGGAAGGTTGATTTGGGTAGCTAGAATGGGATCCAAAGCCAATTATATTTAAGCCTCGATGCTTTTGCCTTAAGAAGAAACGAAAGTTTTGGAGCAAGCTCAGAACACAACAACGTTTACTTTTATGGCTATCGTGTTAGACCGGCCACTTCCTCCTGTGGTTTTAAAACAACAACCACACAAGGAAGCTGCCAGTGCAACACGCTCTCTCTTCTCTGAACTGGAGAATATTTTAGCTACTGAAATTGGCAGTCAACCAATCTTTGGGGAGACAATTGCTTTCCTTGCTCCATAGATGGCACCAGAATCCAAATTAATGACTTTTAGTCCAGTTCTCACCTCAGCAGTGAAAGCAAAAAAACCCTCACCCCGCCCCCCCCCCCCCCCCCCTGTTTTCGAGAATAAACAGCAACAACAAAATACAGCAACTTCCATAGATAACTGTTGGGGAAGCTAAAATGTCTGTGGAAATGTTCAGTCATTCAGGTCCTGGTTGCCCCAAAGGTGCTTTTTCAAAAGGCCGCTGGGCTTTGTTTTTCCTCTTGGGGACGCGCTTAGGCATTTGGCTGATTGATACCACGTGAAGTATTACCGACCGCTACTAGTAAGGCCACACCTGGAATACTGCAACCAATTTTGGTCGCCATTCTACCAAAAAAGATGTCGCGACTTTGGAAAAAGTTCAGAGAAGAGCGACTAAGATGATCAAAGGCCTGGAGACTTGAAACACATAGGAAGAACGACTGCAGGATTTGAGTTTGGCTAGTCTAGAGAAAAGGAGAATTAGGGGTGACACGATAGCAGTATTCCAGTATTTGAGGGGCTGCCACAAAGAGGAGAGGGTGAAATTATTCTCCAAAGCACCAGAAGGCAGTACAAGAAACAATGGATGAAAACGAATCAAGGAGAGAAGCAACCTAGAATTAAGGAGAAACTTCCTAACAGGACAATTAACCAGTGGAACAGCTTGCCACCAGAAGTTGTGGGCGCTCCATCACTGGAGGTTTTTAAGAGTCTAGACTAAACAGTCACTTATCTAAAATGGTATAAGTCAGAGGTCTTCAAACGTGGCTGCTTTAAGACTTGTGGACTTCGAATTCTGGGAGTTGAAGTCCACAAGTCTTAAAGATTCCAAGTTTGGGGACCCCTGGTATAAGTTCTCCTGCTTGAGTAGGGGGCTGAACTAGAAGACCTCCAAGGCCCCTTCCAGCTCATTCATTCTATTAAATCTTTCTAATTTTGGATCGTGAGGTTTGGTGAGTCTGCCACGGAATATTTAAAAGAGTCAGAAGAAGTCAGGCTGAAGGTCTGCCTAGCTTGGCTCTCTCTGTTTTCCTGGCTGCAGATTCTTAAGAAGGATCTGTCTCCTAAAGCTTTTGGCCTGGAGGTAGCTGGTGATTCGCCCCCTGGGATCTTTAGCATGCCAAGTTGGGTTCTATCCATTGAGCTAAGTCCATCCCACTTAAGCAGCCCCATTGGCTTGTGATGTTTGTGGCTTTCTACCCATCGGCTCTTTTTCTCAGAGTTTTATACGTGCTGCTTCCTGCCACCACCTTAATCTTTGATCCGCGGTTCCCAAAGAGACCTAGCCTTTCTTTCTCCGCTTCTCCCTCGGCCCCGGTTAAGGAGAGGAATGGAGCAAGGGTCTCACCAACATGATGGAAGGCGCGCACGGTGTTGGCTGCTGCTGCTCGGCCTTCCAGAAAGGGTTGCTCGGTGTCCTTCGGAGAGGCTGGAAGCTGTCTCGAGGAAAATCGGTATAAATCCAGCAGGTACTGGGGGACCAGCAGTTTGGGTTTGGGGTCCGGCCGCCTTTGCAAGCCCAGCCGTTTCAACAGAACGGTTTGGAAGGTTTGGATGGGAAGCTGCTCCGGGATGGGTTTGCTTGTGGGCTCAGCAGTGCCTGGCGATGCCATCTGGAGGCTCTCGGATGCCCAGAAGGCAAGAGTTACAAGTAAAATCACCCAAACAGGCAAGTTACCAGAAACCATTGTGGAACTGGAGACGTTGGGGCAGGTGAGGGAGGAGAGAGAGAGAGAGAGAGAATGATGGATAAATATAGCATAAGCTTTATTGTCACTTTTTTTCTGTGAACTCGCTGGCACACATTAAAAAATGAAATTCTCCGTGCCCACTTCTCAAAAGAAAATATATAGAATTCTTTATTGGCCAGGTGTGATTGGACACACAAGGAATTTGTCTCCAGTGCAGAAGCTCACAGTGTACATACAAACAGTAAAACAGTAGTGGGCAAAATTGTGAAAACCTTTTGGGGAAAGTGTATTTTCTAAAACTAGCCAATAACACCACTTTTTTTTGGAGTAGTACCCTAAAATTATATATCAGTGGAAACATAATTTAATCAAGAATGTAATGCAATAACTTTTATGAAGGATTTGGTATTAGAATAGCAGTTACACTATAAAGAAGAGAAATGAAACAGGTAGAAAAAACGAGATATACAAAAATGATCCCCATGTCAGTTAATCCTTCGTTGGGTAACCTTTAGCATGAATGACGGCCTTACAACGTCTTCCCATGGAGTGAGCCAAGTCCTTGAGTTCTGCAGCTGTTATAATATGAAACCAAGATTTAATGATGGCTTCTATTAACTGGGTTTTATTGCTGGGTTGCTTCTGACTAACAAGTTTCTTTAGTCGGCTCCATAGATTTTCAATTGGGTGAAGGTCTGGGCTATTTCCAGGCCATTCCAGCAGTGGAATAGGATTATCTTGAAACTCCCCCCCCCCCAAAAAAAGGTGGTGGTATTAGCCATCAAACCTCAAAAATACGCTTTCCCAAAAAGGTTTCCACAAGGTCTTAGATCAGTTAGGTATATAACAACACCCACAAAGATACCTGTCACCTGTACAAGGATTCCTCAATTTACAACAGTTTGTTTGGTGGCTGTTCGTAATTACAACGGCAATGGGAAAAAATGTGATTTAGGACCATTTTTCATACTTAGGACCATTGCAGCCCCCCCAGAGTGACGCGATCAAAATTTAGACACCTGGCAACCGGCTCCCTTTTCTGAACAGCTGCAGTGTCCCGGGTTCACGTGATCCCCTTTTGGGACCTTCTGACAAAACAAAATCAACAGGGAAGCCAGATCCATTTAACAACCGGTGTTACTAATTGAGCAGTTGCAGTGATTTGCTCAACGACTGCGGCAAGGAAGGTCGTAAAATGGAACCAAACTCAATTTGACCCTCTGTCTCGCGTAGCAATAGAAATTGTTGTAAGTTGAGGACTGGTTGTACTACTCCCAAACGCCAGCTAAGTAAAAAAAAGGAGCATTGTTTTTGTAGTCCTTCCTTTTTGCCTACCAGCCCCCTACCCTGAAGGAGGACTTACTTGCAAAAGTTGAAGTTCTCGGCAAGAATCCATGTTCCTTTCCACACTTAATGGCCTTCCCTTCTCCGCTTGCTCTTCAAGGTTTATCCCAGCTCTTCTGGGTCCCCCATAGCAGGAAACCCACCTGGAGACCTCAGGGGCAGAGCGAGTCTCCTTGGCATTCCCCGTCCACCTTCCTGCCTCGTCCTCTTCAAGTGAGAGAAAGCAGGTCCCGGCAGTCGCTCAGATTGCCTGGGCTGTGCCCATCCTGCCGGTGGAGGTGCCGGTCTCCCTGCTCTCAGGATGTGAGGTCAGCCAGGCAAGTGGCCGGAGCCAGAACAAACAAGTGGTTGAAAGTTGTCGCTTCTTTTGCACTCTGCAGTAACACCACAGCGGCTCTTTGGCCACTGCTGGAGAAGCCCCGTGTGCCGTCGGTTGGGCCCAGATGTGGAAGAAGATCTGTTTCCCAGATAGCATCAAACACAGAAGGGAGCTAACTGCCCCTTTTCCCACAATCCCCCTTGGGCAAATATTCAGAAGGCCTTGCTAACACTGGGCCGTATTCAGATGTCATCGTGTGAACTTGTGTTGGGGCTCATTCTGCAAAGCCCTTGTACTTTAGCCCCCATGGCCTAGATCAGTGATGGCTAACCTTTTTGCCATTGCGTGCCAGGAGGAGGGATCACGCGCGTGCATGCCTGCACCCATAATTCTATGCGCCCTGCCCCCGTGCATCTGCGCAGACCCCCCCCACCTCACTCCTGACATGCGATGGCCCAGTAGGCCCATTTTTCTCTCTTACCTGGCTCCAGAGCCTTACCAGCAGCCTGGGGAGGGCGAAAACAGCCTTTCCTACCCCCCCCCACCCCCCGGAGCTCCTCTGGAGGCTCTGGAGGCTGGGGACAGCAAAAAACGGGCCTTCCAGTCCCACCGGAAGTTGGGACTTCTGGTGGGCCCAGAAGGCCCAAAAATCAGCTGGCCAGTGCATGCATGCGTGTCCACTGATATGGCTACATGTGCCACTTGTGGCACGCGTGCCATAGATTCGCCATCATGGGCCTAGATCAGTGTTTCCCAAACTTGACCCTTTGAAGATGTATGGACTTCAACTCCCAGAATTCCTCAACCAGGCATACTGGTTGGGGAATTCTGGGAATTGAAGTCCATGCATCTTAAAATAGCCAAGTTTGGGAAACACTGGCCTAGATTATGACCAAAAATGAGGATTCTGGTAGTGAAACATTTCTTAGAGCAGTGCGTAGACCAGTGTTTCTCAACCTTTTTGCAACTTTAAGGTGGGTGGACTTCAACTCCCAGAATTCCCCAACTTCCAAGTGGAAGAAGAGGACCTTGAGGTCCTCGGTGCTCTCTATGCATGGTGGTTTTCTTGCAGACGTTTCATTGCCCAACTGGGTTACATCACCAGTGCTATGTTTACAGGATTTACAGAGCGCAAGCCCCACATCCTTCAAGCACGGATGATGTTACCTAGTTTGGTAATGAAACGTCTGCAAGAAAACAAGCTTAGAGAGCACCGAGGATCCCCACCGTCGTCGTCCTCTCCTCCTCCACTACACAAATCCCATTTGCTTCTTGCACTGATGACGTTCCCAAGCTCGGTAATGAGATGTCCGCAAGAAAGCCACCAAGCTTGGAGAGCACCATGGATCTCACTATATGGGCTTTTGTCACATATATCTAGAAGCCCTTGTCCTCTGTCCCTGGATGGGTCTCTCCCGTTAGCCCTGCAGAGC
Source organism: Pituophis catenifer annectens (assembly GCF_029215685.1). Taxonomy (NCBI): domain Eukaryota; kingdom Metazoa; phylum Chordata; class Lepidosauria; order Squamata; family Colubridae; genus Pituophis; species Pituophis catenifer. The sequence goes on along the minus strand of NW_027256889.1, from coordinate 3,760,805 downwards.
GACCCCCAAATCAACGCCGCCTTTTATGTCGAAACCCACGGCTGTTTCTTTAACGTTGGTCCATCGCGGGTCACATTCCATCAGAAGCCCACATCGCAACCCGAGCCAGCCTCGCCAAAAAAAAAAGAATAATAATAACCCTCCCCTACACACAACCTGGCCCCTTGCCCAGGAGTGCAGCAGGTCCGAGCCGGGTTCTTATCAGGCCGGTTGGAGAGGGCTTCCAGCGGCCAGGAACTTCCTCTCCTGCCAGACAACACACTCGGAGAATGAGCCGTCTGTGGAAAGAGCGCATAAACAAGGGCATAAACAGAAGAGGAAAACGAGAGGCCTTCAGCCAGCGCAAGCCTTTTGGAACAAACACACCACGCAGGAATGTTGTCTGACCAGAGACTGGGGAGTGGGGGGGGTGGGGGTTGTCTCCCCTGAGACTTAAACCTGGAGCTTTTCGTCCCAGAAACCCGGCTGTGTCTCAAAGCAAAAGCTGGAAAATATTTTGCTCGCGCATAACGGGCCTACGTGATATTTCCCGGTGCCTGTGGGTTCAGCCAGGCCTGCTGTTGTTCAGCCACATCTCCAGAGGGTCAACGGAACAGAGGGAGGTCACTCTAGCTCAGCTGCCCCTCAGGGCTGAATTACACGCCAGGAGTGCTTAACTCCCTTTTGGGATAATTTTCTGGACATGAAAACCCATTAATTATCCTTTAGCCCAGGGCAAGCTTTATCTTTATAATTTATCCTTTAGCTTAGGGGAAGAGTTCCTCAGGCCCAGCAAAGCTCTACAGATGTTTTCGGTGGCAAGCCAGGTCCCATTTGAAATGTTTGTTTTTGTTTGTTTTGTTTGTTTTTTAATAAATTTATATATGAATTATAATATGGAGCTACAAAAAAACCTTGGCTACGTAGGGAAAACCTGGCTAGAAGAAAAACACACATACACACACACACACACACACACACACACACACACACACACACACATATATATATATATATATATATATATATATATATATATATATATATATATTTATTTATTTATTTATTTATTTATTTTACTTTAGATTTATATACCGCCCTTCTCCCTAGGGACTCAGGGCGGTGTACAGTCAAGTAAAAACACATAAATACATAATACATAATATTTATTTATTTTATTTATTTTATTGAATTTATATACCGCTCTACTCCCGAAGGACTCAGGGCGGTGAACAGCCATGAAATAAAACACATACATATATAAAATTTAAAATCGAATAAAATGAATTAAATAAATTTGGCTGAATTGATACCCATAATTTAAAATAATAATACATAGATTAAGAACAGATTAAAAGGAAATATCTCAATTTGGCCCAAAATTTAAAAAGACAAACAAATTTAAAATCATTTAAAAGGATTTGTTAGGCCAGCCCTGCTTGTTGAAAAAGGAAAGTTTTAAGGGAACAGCGGAAGGCACGAAGGTCTTGGATTCTCCTTATCTCTGGGGGCAGTTGATTCCAGAGGATGGGAGCCCCCACAGAGAAGGCCCTCCCCCTGGGGGGTCACCAGCCTGCATTGCTTGGCTGATGGCACCCCGAGGAGGCCCTCTCTGTGGGAGCGCATATATATATATTAAATTTATAAATGAAAGAATTCCCAAGTTGGTTAGAGCAGAGTGGACCGTTTTGTATATGTCAGGGTGGATTTGATTTAAATCAAGTCAATTTAAATCACAATCTAAATCAGAGGTCTTCAAATTTGGCAGCGTTAAGACTTGTGGACTTCAACTCCCAGAATTCTCCAGCCAGCTACAACTATTGCGTGGATACACGGTTTAAAATTCGGAAGCTTGGCAACCGACTCGTATTTATGACGGTTGCAGTGTCCCGGGGTCATGTGATTCCCCTTTGGCGACTTTCTGACAAAGTCAGTGGGGAAGCCAGATTCACTTAACAACAGTGTTACTAACTTTGCAGTGCTTCGCTTAACAACTATGGCAAGAAAGGTCGTAAAATGAGGCAAAACTCAAGAACTGTCTCGCTTAGCAACAGAAATTTTGGGCTCAATTGTGGTCATCAGTCAAGCTGTATCAAGCCCTCTGCTCCTTAAATAGAGAGAGTTGGTCCTTTGATGGGCCGGATTGTCGTCATTTTGTGTCTTGGTGACAACTAAGGCCTTGCAATCCCAAATTCTGTGGAAGATGGAGAAAGTTGGAGAAGACACGGCTCTGGTCAAACATTAAAGCTCAGGCTGGGGCGTTTAATGTAAAAGATTCTTTAGTCTACATGTGAACCCTGGTGGCGCAGTGGTTAGAATGCAGCATTGCAGGCTAACTCTGCCGAACTGCCAGCAGTTCGATCCTGACTGGCTTGAGGTTGACTCAGCCTTTGGTCCTCCCGAGGTGGGTAAAATGAGGACCCAGATTGTTGAGGGCAACAGGCTGTCTCTGTAAAACCTTGAGTGCTCTTGCTATCGTCGTTTTTTTTCCCACCCAATTACCGTCTCGCTTTCCCTCGGAGACCGCCGTTGTCCTTGGCCGCTGCTCGCTTTCTCCCGTTTACTGTGGAAAACATCCTCTCTGCCGATGACCTGGGCTTGGCTGCCTGCCGGAGGGGATGTTGGCACAGCAAGGAAGCGTCAACTTGGTGCCGCCACCATCCAGAGTTGGAAAATAGGCCGTCCTTGTGCAGCTGCACTTCCTGTTTACAAGGCCGTCGGCCTAGGTTAACTCTGTGGTGCCCAGCAGATTGCAGAGAGGATGAGCTGGACGGGTAGGCAGGATTGCCAGCTAGACCAATTTTTTTAAAAAAAAATTAGACCAACAGACAGACTCTACATTTCTAAACTACCCAACTATGGAGATTCTTAGTCATCCAGGTCACGGCTGTCCCAAAAGGGCTTTTTCAAAAGGGAACTGGACTCTGTTTCTCCTTGAAGACGTTTCGCTTCTCATCCAAGAAGCTTCTTCAGTTCTGACTGAATGGTGGAGAATGGAAGGATTTTTATTCCTTGCAGTCATCTGGTCGTTAGTGCTCTTTTGAGAGTCACTGAGGCCACTTAGAGGTTTATCTGCGCCCTCAGGGTTACCTGAATCCTGTAGTTTGCAATTTTTTCCCCCTGGAAACCTTTTCATACTCCCTACACCTCCTTCAAATGACGAGTATGAAAGGATTTCCTCTGATTTTTGACTACAAAACCCCAACTATCTCTTAATCCCCTCCCCACCCCCCACTCCCTATCCCTCAGCTCTAGTGTGGCAACACTGAAGCTCCAAGATGGCTTCGGTCCGGTCAGCTTCGGGGTTGACGCAAGTCTTAAAAGTTGTCGAGGTCGGAGTCCCCCCCCCCCAAGATCTAAAACATCTGGAGGGCATCAGTTCCCGTTGCTTACAATCTTTAGTTCCGAATGAAGTTGCATTATCTTCTTTTTTTCCTTTCTTTTTAAGCAGGGATCGACAATGACGGTGCCCGTGGCTGTCCTGCGCCTACCCCGTGGACCCGATGGGTCAAGCCGCGGTTTTTGATCCCAACTCCCCTCGTTTCCAGGCTCTGGGGCCCGGCAGCCTGCCTTCCAGCGCGTACAAGGACCCGGCTAACCTGGAGCAGGAGCAAGAAGCACGAGTCGCCCTGCGGGAACGCTACTTACGCAGCCTCTTGGCCATGGCTGGCCAGCCGGTGAACTTCGCCATGTACGAGAAGGTGGACGTCACGGCCTTATTCAGAGCCTCGGACATCGACATCCTGAACTTCCAGGTTTCTCAGCTTCAGACCCCTCTGGGGATTCAGAGGGAAGCCCTCCTGCGTTGCTCGGACATTATCGCGTATTCCTTCGAAGTCTGAAGGGCGACCTGCTTTGCACAGGAGAGCCTCGGATTATGGCAGAGACTCAAGACTTGCGTCCGGTCACTTTTTTTTGTTTTTGTTTTTGAGTCGCAGCTCTTAAAATAAATTTCGACATCCACAGCCAACGAAGCCACCTGGATTTCTCTGCAAGATCGAAGCAGCTACCCCAGAAAGGGGAGGCTGCAAGAGCTCAGCATATTCATCTGTAGGTAGTCCTCGGCTTACGACCGGGTTATTCAGTGAACCGTCAAAATTATGAGAGATTCCGAAAAAGGGTCTTACGGATTTGGTTTTCAAGTTTTTGTTTTTTTTAAAAAAAATTGATTTATATGCCGCCAGACACTCAGGGCGGCTTACAAGGTGTTAAGCAATAGCCTTCATACTTTTGTATATTTATACAAAGTCAGCTTATTGCCCCCACAATCCTGGTCCTCATTTTACCTACCTTAGAAAGGATGGAAGGCTGAGTCAACCTTGAGCCTTGGCGAGATTTGAACTTACAGTGATTGCAGGCAGCTGGTGTTATCTTAACAGCGCTTTAGTCTGCTGAGCCACCAGGCTCAGTTTGAATGTTCCCTCGGTGGTCACATCGATCATTGTGGGCGCTCGGCAACCAGCCCACAGTCACAAGACTATAATTTACAACATTTTTGTCTGAAAATTTTTGTCTTTGCTTTTTAGTTTCTGGCGAAAAATCTCCTCATAGCAAACAGGTTTGTTTTATGGCCACCTGCCTGCCTCACTTCACTTTACAAGTACCACCAAAAAAAGGGTAGTAAAATCAGGTCCAGTCATGTGGTTGGCCCCCTCATGACCACCAAAACCCACAACCATAATCCCGAGCCTCAATTACGGTCGTAACTCGAGGACTACCTGTACTTCCGATAACAGGTCCTCAGACTTACGACCCCAATTGAGCCAAAGATTCCTGTTGCCGAGTGAGACATTTCTTAATTATTGAGTTTGGTTCCATTTCATGAGTTTTCTTGTCGTTAAGTGAATTGCTGCAGGTGTTAAGAGTTAGTCACACAGGTTGTTAAGTGAATCTGGCTTCCCCATTGACTTCGCTTGTCAGGTCGCAAAAGGGGATCACGTGACACACCGCCACCCCCGGGGACACTGCAACCGTCGTAAATATGAGTCAGCTGCAGAGGGTCAGAATTTTGATCACATGACCACAGGGAGGCTGCAAGAGTCACAAGGGTGGAAAACGGTCGTCAGTCACTTTTTTTCACTGCCGTTGTAACTTCGAACGTTCACTAAACAAACTGTTGTAAGGCGAGGACTACCTGTATGGTTTGGGGAGGGGCAGGAGAGTATAAAACACTCGTCTTTTTTCCCCCCCCTCCTAATCGAAAGACGCCTGCAGGAGGAGCTTTCCTTCATATGCTTCGAAACCAGGCAAGGAAATGTCCCCCGTTTGTGCTGTTTTTTTTTTAAACACACGTACAACTAGAGCGGAGGTGTCTAACTTGATTTCATTGAGGGCCGCATCAGGGTTGCATTTGGGTTGGGGAACAGGTTGGGGAACATTAGAGCCTTGGTGGCACAGCAGACTAAAGTGTTGTTAAGTAACACCAGCTGCCTGCAATTACTGCAAGTTCGAATCTCACCAGGCTCAAGGTTGACTCAGCCTTCCATCCTTTCGAGGGAGATAAAATGAGGACCCGGATTGTGGGGGCAATAAACTGACTTTGTATAAAAAGAAGAACACCGCTGGGGGGGGGCGAAAGCCCTACTAAGCAGGTATATACAAAAAAGTATGAAGGCTGTTGCTTAATGCATTGTAAGCCACCCTGAGTCTCCAGAGAAGGGCGGCATATAAATCGAACCAATAAATAAATAAACATTCCCCTGCCATAAGGGGAAGGTTGATTTGGGTAGCTAGGATGGGATCCAAAGCTGATTATGTGTCAAACTCAACTTCATTGAGGGCCGCATCAGGGTTGTATTTGACCGGGCCGGGGGGGGGGGGGGGGGGGGGGGGGGGGGGGCTCGACGTCACTCATGTCGGGAGGCGCCTGTGGTGGCTCAAGTGCTCTGCCATCAAAAACGGATCCCCGAGCTCCGTTTTTGGCTGCGACGGTCTCCTTGCAACCCTCTGCCGGTGAAAACGGAGCTCAGGAGGCTGCACGCGGCCTTCCCGAGCTGTTTTCGCTGGCAGACGCACCGTGGGCCAATCCTTCACTGCTTCCAGGGCAACCCCACGGGCAAGATCTCACACACACACACCCCGTGAGCTGGATCTGGCCCCCAGGGTGTGAGTTTTGACACCCCTGAACTAGAGACAGGGAGGGCAGCATCACAGAGCAAACTTTTTTCAAACTTTTTATTTTTCTGGCAAAAACAAAAACAGCAATGTACAGCATTTATTACACAGCAGGGTTAACGTGAGCCCCCTCCCCGGTGGGGATGGGGGTGACGGGGTGGAGTGGGGGGGAGTCAGCAGGGCGAGAAGTCAGTAGTGTGGCCTTGCGCCAGGGAATTCGTCCTAGTGGCGGTAGTGAGGGCTCCGGGATCGTGACCGCGAGTGCCTGCGAGAAACCGAACAACAAAGACATGAAGTGGAAGTGGAAAACTTGGCGGGGAACAAACAACAATAGGACTCCTGCTTTAGGGGCGTTCCCCTTTTTTTGCTATTCAGACACACAAAATAGCCCACCAAGGGCTTTGCGGGGGGGACGGACGTATTTCTGCTCTTAAGTGGGCTTTTCCCCAACTTGGGGCCTTTTAAGTAGAGCAGGGGTGAAGGAACTATGGCCCTTTTAGGACCTGTGGACTTCAACTCCCAGAATTCCTGAGCCAGCTCAGGAATTCTGGGAGTTGAAGTCCACAGGTCCTAAAAGGGCCATAGTTCCCCCACCCCTGAAATAAAGCAAATGAGAGGGGGATAAAACTGCCCTTCTGTGTTTTACAGGCTAACACCCCCCACCCCCAAATTCAGCTTTGGGGTGCCTCTTGGATGCATCACATTGGCCACTGTGCGACTAATGCTGGACCAGATGGGGCCTTTGGAGGTTTTAATTTGCATTTTGTTCCCCCCTAAGTAAAGTATTAAATCCCTTTTGGATTGTTAGAGGTATAGAAGTGCGTTTAAAACAACAAATTTGGCTTGATTCAGCAGAGTTCTTGCGTCCAAAACGAAGCCCCGGGTACTTCATGTCCAATTACTCCTCCTCCAATGGCTGATAAAACATTCATTTCCAAAGTTTGCCAGTTTCAACGTGGCATCTATGTATTCCTCCATTCTGCCCCACGTTTGCCCCTTTACCAACCAAGTAGGTAAAAAGCAGGCCCTACCTTCTGGACGAGCTGTATTCTCGACCTGAAAAACAAATACAAATAATATAACCTCTGCCTGGGAGACTCCGAGCCAATCACCAGGAGACAGTGAGTTCTAGTCCCACTTTAGGCATGAAAGCAACTGGGTGACTTTGGACCAATCACCAGGAGACAGTGAGTTCTAGTCCCGCTATAGCCATGAAACCCATCTGGGTGACTTTGGACCAATCACCAGGAGACAGTGAGTTCTAGTCCCACCATAGGCATGAAAGGCATCTGGGTGACTTTGGGCCAATCACCAGGAGACGGTGAGTTCTAGTCCCACCTATGAATGCTATGAATGCTAGCTGAGTGACTTTGCGCTAGTCACTCAGCTCAACCCACATCACAGGGTTGTTGTTGGGAAAATAGAAGGAGGAAGGTGCGTTGGATACGTTCGCTGCCTTATTTGTAAAAACAGTAAAGATGGGATACAAAGAAATCAGGTAGCAAAACATTCTAAGTCATGACGGTTGCAAATCAGGTCACCCATGTGACAGACCTGATTTTACGACCTTCTTGTGGCGGCCTTTAGTTGAATGCTGCAACAGTTTAAAGCCCTGGACCGAATAAATACTGGTTTTCAGCAATTGTAAAATGAGGTCAGGATGCTGCAAACAGCTGTTAATGGGCATCAGTTAAGCCCCCCCCTTACATCTGATCATGTGAGAACATGGCTGTAGGAACATTGAAACTGGGCGGTACCTCTAGTCTAGGGCTCCCCAGCCCCTGGTCCGTGAACCGGCAGCGGTCCACGGCATGCCAAAAACTGGTCCATGCAAACAAGCGAAACTCCATCCATGGGATGCAGCCAGCAGAGGCAACCACACGCCTTCTGGGCCACAGCAAAACCTCTCTCCACACAACCAAAAGTTGGGGGCCACTGGTCTAGCCCATCGTAAGTGAAGGGTCACTAAGCAACGAACTGTAAGTCAAAGACTACTGGTGGAAACTCATGGCACCCTTGGGGCAACCCTCTCTTCCGCACTTACCGTATTTTTCGGACTATAAGACGCACTTTTTGGTCTCCCAAAAGGGGGTGAAAAAAACCTCAAAAATGGGCTTAGAAAAGCCCAAAAAATGGGCCGAAAAAAAGCCTCGAAAATGGGCCGAAAAAAGCCTTGAAAACGGACCAAAAAAAGCCTTGAAAACAGGCTGAAAAGAACCCCAAAAATGGGCCAAAAAAAGCCCCGAAACAAGGGAAGCCAAAAAATTTTTTTTGTTTTCCTTTTCTAAATTTACATGCGACTTATAGTCAGGTGCGTCTTATAGTCCAAAAAATACGGTATACGCCACCATGCTTGGCTCCAGCCTCATTCTCCACCAAGGCGCATGGAATGTACCACTTGGCTGAAGCGTAACCACTTGAGTCTGGCACAACCTGTTCCCAATTTCAAACATTTTGGACTTTTGTAGCACTTACTGTAGCGCGGAGAAGGAGAGCGGCTGTGGCGGCTGTACTGTCGCTCCCACTCTTCCCGCTCCTTCTCCCGCCGTTCCCGCTCCCTGCAGAGAAGAAAAACGGGAGATCAGCAGGGATGAGGCACCCGGCACCGCACCGCACCGCACTGCCACCCCACCACAAGGACGGGAAAATCCAAGCAATTACTTCATCCGGATCTTCCGAGCCATGGCACGCAACTCATCCTCGCGTTCCTGGAAGGAAAGATGGGAAATCGAGTTAGCCCAAGGATGAAAGCTACATCCGGGACATTTTCATTAGCGACCAACTGTACTGTTTTCTACAGGCAGTCTCTGACTTATGGCCGGTTGCTTAGCATTACAGTGGACCACCACCTGCACTACTTGTGACCCGGTTTCAAAGTCCTGACAGCCTCCTCCTCCTCCTTCTTCCCCTTCCCCTTCCCCTTGTGATCACTAGGAGAGAAGCAACCTAGAACGAAGGAGAAATTAACCAGTGGAACAGCTTGCCACCAGAAGGTGTGGGTGCCCCAACACTGGAAGTTTTTAAAGAAGAGATTGGACATCCGATTTGTCTGAAATGGTATAGGGCCTCCTGCTTGAGAAGGGGGTTGGACTAGAAGACCTCCAAGGTCCCTCCCAACTCTGTGATTCTGTTATAACCTGATCCCAATGTTGGGTCCTTGGCAACCAGCTCCCATTTATGCCATTTGCGGTCACATGAGCGTGATTTGTGACCTGTTTTTTGGCCAAAACCCGGCGTTTATTTCCCATTTCTGACAAAAAGCATCCATTGGTGGTATAGTACTCAACTGCTTTGAAACTCAATGAAATTTGGGACTCAATGCGATTTGACAAGAAAATTGAGTCCTTGTACTCATCATTTGCTTAGTAATCAATGCACAAGCTAGAATCTGTCGGTGTTGGCTGCCTTGTGACTCACTATATTATTCCTTATGGGGAAAATTTATTTGGTCGTTTTTGGTACTCATCGCACCTCCCAGAACCAATTAACAATGAGTACCAAGGTACCCCTGTACAGGTAGTCCTCAATTTATGACCACAATTGAGCCCAAAATTTCTGTGGTTAAGTGAGACATTTGTTAAGTAAAGTTTGCCCCATTTTACGACCTTCCCTGCCACAGTCAACTGAACCACTGCAGTTGATAAGTTAGTAACCTGGTTGCTAAATAAATCCAGCTTCCCCCATTGACTTGGCTCGTCAAGACAGTCGCAAAAGGGGATCAGGTGACTCCCGGGGAGACTGAAACCGTCATAAATAGGAGCTAGTTGCCAAGCATCTGAATTTTGATCACGTGATCGTGGGGATGCTGCAACGGTCATAAGTATGAAAAAGTCACTTTTTCCAGTGCCGCTGTCACTTCAAATGGTCCCTAAATGAACCATTGTAAGTCGGGTATCTGAAATTGGATCACACGATCGGGGAGGGGAGGGGGGGGGGCTCCTACAAAGGTCGTTAAGTGTGAAAAATGGTCGTAAGTCACTTTTTCCAGGGCCCTTGTAACTTTGAACAGTCACGAAATAAACCCTCGTAACTCGAGGACCGCCTGCATTCACTGCCTCGGAAGTCATAAAATTGGACACGGCCACCTGGTGACCCAAACTTCACTATCGGCCTTGACTTATGGCCATAATTCCGGGCTGGACGGCGGTCGTAAGTAGTCGAGGGCTACCTGCAGTTAGGGGACCTTACAATTGTGCCCCCTGCTTAGTTCAGCTACTGCCCTGGGCCGATCGGCCGTCCTCCTGCTCACCTGTCTTTCGTGTTCCTGCTGCATCATCTTCTCCTGGGCTGCTTTCTTGTCTGCTTTGACTGAAGAGAGGCAGAGCAGAAAAGTGAGTGGGGGGCAGGCGGGGGTAGGGCAGACGAGAAAAGAGAAGGGGAGAGGGCAATGGTGGAATTCAAAAAATTTTACTACTGGTTCTGTGAGCGTGGTATGGCTTGGTGGGCATGGCAGGGGAAGGATATTGCAAAATCTCCATTCCCACCCCATTCCAGGGGAAGGACACTGCAAAATCCCCATTCCCTCCCCACTCCTGGGGGAAGGATATTGCAAAATCTCCATTCCCTCCCTACTCCTGGGGAAAAGATATTGCAAAATCCCCATTCCCTCCCCACTCCTGGGGGAAGGATATTGCAAAATCCCCATTCTCTCCCCACTCCTGAGGGAAGGATATTGCAAAATCTCCATTCCCTCCCTACTCCTGGGGAAAAGATATTGCAAAATCCCCATTCCCTCCCCACTCCTAGGGGAAGGATACTGCAAAATCTCCATTCCCTCCCCAATCCAGGGGAAGGATACTGCAAAATCCCCATTCCCACCCCACTCCAGGGAAGGATACTGCAAAAATCCCCATTCCCTCCCCACTCCAGGGGGAGGATACTGCAAAATCCCCATTCCCACCCCACTCCAGGGGGAGGATACTGCAAAATCCCCATTCCCACCCCACTCCAGGGGAAGGATACTGCAAAATCCCCATTCCCACCCCACTCCAGGGAAGGATACTGCAAAATCCCCATTCCCACCCCACTCCAGGAGGAGGATACTGCAACATCCCCATTCCCACCCCACTCCATGGGAAGGATACTGCAACATCCCCATTCCCACCCCACTCTGGGGCCAGTCAGAGGTGGTATTTGCCGGTTCTCCGAACTGCTCAAAATTTCCGCTACCGGTTCTCCAGGACCTGTCAGAACCTGCTGGATTTCACCCCTGGGAAAGGGGGTCCCCAGGGTCAGATCGGTCCCGACCGCTGCCTTGCGCCCAAACCCCGAAGATGCTTACACTGCCGGTTAAGCGCCTTCTGCATACGCAGCTTCAGTTTCTCCTGCGGAGTCAGCTTTGGCTATAAGCAGAAGCAAACAGAAAGATATTAAAACGTTTGGCCCAGGGCCTGAGCTCCTCCGTCCATTTGGGGGGGAAGGCATAGGTGGAGAAAGGCGAAGGGGCTCCTATAAATAAAGTATTATTGTAATTTGAGTGAGGGGTGGGGGGGGAAAAGAAGTGAATGACGAGACAGCCATTCACTGGGATATACGAGAATGAAAAGCCTGTGTTTTGAGTTCCGAGGGACTGCTGACTACCTGCGCCCCAGCAGGAGGGGAGATCCTATCTTCCCCGCTCAAAGGATCCGCAAAGAACCAACTGAAGTCTTCTGTGAAAAGAAGGACCAGGGGTGACATGATAGCAGCTCTTTTAATATTTGAGGGGCTGCCCCAAAGAAGATTCGGGCGAATTTATTTACCAAAGCACCTGAAGGCAGGACAAGGAGCAATGGATGGAAATTAACCGAGCAGAGAAGCAACTCTTAGAACTAGGGAGAAATTTCTCGACAGTGAGAACAATTAAGCAGTGAGACAAATTGCCTTTGGAAGTCGTGATTGCTCCATCACTGGAGGCTTTTAAGAAGAGACTGGACAGCCATTTGTCAGAAATAGTGTAAGTCCCCTGGGAGAGCAGGGGGTTGGACTAGATGCCCGCCAAGGTTCCTTCCAATTTTTGTCACTGTGACTAGCAAAAAATCAGAGCTTGAAGGAATTAAAAAAAAAAAAAGGCAGCTTATTTCAGGGAAGCTAAAAAGAAGGAACAGCACAGGGCGAGCAACTCCAGGATTCAAAATGCAAAAACTCACTAAGTGACAAGACAAAAGGCTCCCCCGGACACCCAAACACAATAACTACACATACACAACAGTACTGATTCAAGAGCTCGTTTTCAAGCCATAACTGTGTTGCAAAAGATTTGTTTAAAAGAAAAATTAGGATTACAACACGCTAATAGCAAACACCGCCAATTCCCCTTCTGGAGATCTGAACAAGAATCAGAATTATCAGCCTTTTTTAAAAATAATAATAATAATAATAATAATCATCCAAGCCCCTTTGGCTTTCCTGATTTCAACATATCTGCAATTCTTCCCGGAATCAGAGAGGCTTTTCAATCTTGTTTATACAGGGCAGGATTCCAAAACAGCCATGTTTTTTTTCTTTTCAGACATTTTTTTTCCTGTCCTGTCTGCAGCCCTCTGACTCACGTTAACATTTCCGTCTTCCGCAGGGATCAAAGCAACATCTCCCCCCCCACCCCCTCCCTCCCGCAACCAGGAATTTGGCACCGAATGGATACCCAACTTTTAAAATCCATCTTCCGAAGCTGCCTCAAACCATTAGCTGGACCGATCCTAGCCATTTTGGAAGCTGCGACTCGACAGACCTGGAATATCCTCAACTAGGACATTCCAGAGCAGGGGTCTCCAACCTTGGCAACTTGAAGACTGGTGGACTTCAACTCCCAGAATTCCTCAGCCAGCTTTGCTTCTGGGAGTTGAAGTCCACCAGTCTTCAAGTTGCCAAGGTTGGAGACCCCTGCTCCAGAGGATGCGATCTTTCTCACCTAATCTGGGGGAAACACGTACCAAATCAACAGGGCGATGCAGGGAGCCCTTCGCTTACGACCAAAATTGACCCCAAAATTTCTAGTGACCAAGTCAGACGTTTTGTGACGTGGATTTTGCCCCCTTTTACGACCACGTTTGTTAAGGGAATCGCTGCAATTGGTAAGTTAGTAAGACGGTTGTGAAGTGGATTTCCCACTGAGTTTGCGGACTTTGAGGGGGGGGTGTTTCGAGGGTTTTTTTGGCCCGTTTTGGGGGCTTTTTTTCAGCCTTTGAGGCTTTTATCCGGCCTGTTTTCAAGGCTTTTTGGGGCCCGTTTTGGGGGGGGGGGAAGGGGGTTGGCCAATTTTTGAGGCTTTTTTCAGCCCGTTTTCAGGGCTTTTTTGACCTGTTTTTTAGGCTTTTTTCAGCCCATTTTTTCGGAAAAAATGGGTTGAAAAAACCCTCAAAAACGGGCCAAAAAAAGGCCCCCCAAAAAAGGGAGGCCAAAACCTTTTTTTTTCCTTTTCTAAATTTAGTTACGTCTTATAGTCACGTGCATCTTATAGTCTGAAAAATACGGTACCTACATACATACAGCCACCTGGTGCCAAGTGATCTTGGAAAAAAGTAAAAATAAATAAAATAAAAATAAATAAAATAAATAAAATACAATAAAATAAAATATCAAACTAAACTAAACTAATAAAAAAATAAACTAAACTAAACTAATAAAAAAATAAAATAAAATAAAATAAAATAATAAAATAAAATAATAAAATAAAATAAAATAAAATAAAATAAAATAAAATAAAATAAAATAAAATAAAATAAAATAAAATAAAATAAAATCTACCTCCTGGTGCCAAGTGATCTTGGAAAAAAAGTTTTTTTAAAAAAGTAAAGAAATAACAAACAAATAATTGCTGCCACGCGTTGCAAAATGACCTGGGGGTGGCGGGTGGGAAGCAGGACATTGATCTCCTCTAAGGATCTATTTAAAGGAGACCAGAAGCCTCCGGATTAGACAGCGTTGACTTCCAGAGGCCTTAAATGACCGCTCTTGTCATAGCCTCCGCGTGTCCGTCCATCCCCCACAACTGACTCTACAAATTTAACACAGGTCGATAAATGGGAGGATTTGGACTTTGAATTGAAAAGCCTCCCCCTTGCAAGACAGAAGTCAATTCGCCTCTTGTGGGAGGAGAGGAGCCTTGCTTGCCAAGTCTTCCCAAAACACCCACAGCCGGCTGATGGCCGGTCACAAACCTTTTCCTTGGCAGCCAAAGACCGAAACACTGGGAGAGCATTAAGTCCCCGCAGCAGTTTGGCTTGGCAGCAATAGGCACCGGACTGAAAGTAAGAAAAGGTCCACCTGCCACGAACAGGGTGGATTTGATTTAAATCAAGTCGATTTAAATCACGATTTAAATCATGATTTAAATCACTACCCTGTTTCCCTGAAAATAAGACCCAGCTGGAAAATAAGTCCTAGCAAAATTTTTCAGGATGCTCGTAATATAAGCCCTAACCCCCCAAAATAAGCCCCAGGTATGACTGTCAGCCACATGGATGCATTTAGTACCGTATTTCCCCCAAAATAAGACCTAACCAGAAAATAAGCCCTAATGCGCCTTTTGGAGCAAAAATTAATCTAAGACCCGGGATTATTTTCAGGGAAACACGGTAGTAAAAAGGCTTGATTTAAATCAACTCGATTTAAATCATCATTTTTAAAGAGCAACTGTCATCTCTGTCCCGCAGCGGCTCCTCCTCGGACTCCTGCTGTTGACTCACCGACAGTCCCAATTTTGCAGAATATACAGAACTAAGCTCCGTTTCATGCCGAATAAACTAAATTATGAATGTTATCTTAAATAGAAAACTATCTTTAGATAGATTGTTACTCCAAAAGCATTTTATTAAAATAAATTTGATAAAAAGGGCCTTGATAGTACAGTGATCTACGCACCCTGTTATTAACATCTGCTGCTTGCAATTACTGCAAGTTCAAATCCCACCAGGCTCAAGGTTGACTCAGCCTTCCATCCTTTCTAAGGTAGGTGAAATGAGGACCCAGTTTGTGGGGGCCATAAGCTGACTTTGTATAAATATACAAAAGGATGAAGGCTATTGCTTAGCGCATTGTAAGCCCCCCTGAGTCTCCGGAGAAGGGCGGCATATAAATCAAATTAAAAAAAAAAAAATCTAAAAAATCCGGATTTAAATTTTTTAAAAAATCCGATTTTTTTTTAAAAAATCAATTTTTATCCACCCTGCCACCGAGCCAGTCAAACCAAAGGGGGCTAAAATGTGGCTACTTCTTCCCACTAATCGCAGTTGAAAAAGGACAGGTTGGGACTCATTCAGAATCAGCAATTCAAGCCTGCCTGTACAGGTACTCCTCGACTTACGACGGCAATTGAGCGGCTGAATTTCGGTTGCCGAGCAAGAGAAGCTAAGGGAGCTTAACCCCAACTTTATGACTTTTCTTGCCGCCGCTGTTAAGCGAATCGGCGCAGCTGTTAAGTTACTCACAGGGCTGGGTGAAGTGAATCTGGGTTCCCCGTGGACTTCGCTTGTAGAAGGTCGCAAAAGGGGATCACGTGACCCCCCCCTTCCCCCCAGGGACGCTGCGACCGTCGTCAATAAATGGGAACTAGTTGCCAAGCGTCCATGACCACGGGGATGCTGGCAACGTTCGTTAAGTGTGAAAACCGGCAGCAAGTCCCTTTTTTCACTGCTGTGGTAACTTCAAAAGGTCACTAAATGAACTGTTGTAAGTCGAGGACTACCTGTGGAGCATGTCTTGTTTTGCTCGCGATGCTTTTGACACGAACAAACAAACAAACAAAAAAAGCAAAGATCAATCAATTTTCCATTTTAATAGGCTTGGAAGCAAGTTGCTCTCCCATCTTGAATCCCCAGGGATCGGGGGGGGGGGGGTTGTTGTTGTTTTGTGGGCCTTCAGTTCATCATTCAAGACCATCATTCCAGAAAATTCTCCGTTCTAATCTAAACTGATTCCTAAGTGGATAATCTGAGAAACTTCCTGACAGTGAGAACAATGAATCAGTGGAACTACTTGCCACCAGAACTTGTGGGCGCTTCAACACTGGAGGTTTTTAAGAAGAGATTGGACAGTCGTTTTGTCTGAAATGGTAGCAGGGTGTTGGACAAGAACAGGGGTCCCCAAACCCCGGTCTGTGGACTAGCACCAGTCCACGGCATGCCAAAAACCGGGCTGTGGAAACAAGAGCCTTGGTAGTACAGTGGTCTAAAGCACCCTGTTATTAATACTGCTGCCTGCAATTTACTGCTGGTTCGAATCTCCCCAGGCTCAAGGTTGACTCAGCCTTCCATCCTTTCTAAGGTAGGTAAATTGAGGACCCAGTTTGTGGGGGTAATAAGCTTACTTTGTATAAATATACAAAAGGATGAAGGCTATTGCTTAACGCATTGTAAGCCGCCCTGAGTCTCCGGAGAAGGGCGGCATATAAATCAAATTGGAAAAAAAAAAAAAAAACGAAGCCCCGATCTGCGGAATGCGAAACCACAGCTTTTCCGGTCCACGGAAAAACCTCTCTCCATGGAACCGGGTCTCTGGTGCCCAAAAGGTTGAGGGCCGGCTGGAATAGAAGACCTCCAAAGTCCCTTCCGACTCTGTGATTCTGTTATTTGAAGACTGGATGAAAAAAACCAAGATGGCCTATTTTGTTCTTGAAGGAAATGTAGGATTGTGGCTGACAAAGAAAGCTGCGTAATGGTTTTTTTTTGATAGCAAACAAGCCTTGTATTTTACGGTCCCTTCCAACTCAGTTTATTCTGTTAAGTTCTATCTCCACCCTTAACTACCGTATTTTTCGGAGTATAAGACACACCTTTTTCCCCCCCTAAAAGGGGGTGAAAATTTGGGTGCGTCTTATACACCGAATGTAGCCCCGCCCATCCACTGGCCCCCACCCTATGGCCTCTGCCTCCCAGCCATTTACCTCCTCGCAGCAAGCAGCAAAAAGAAACAGCCCATTTCAGCTTCAGCACAGCCTACCATATTTTTCGGAGTATAAGACGCACCTTTTTCCCCCCCCCAAAAAGAGGATGAAAATCTGGGTGCGTCTTATACTCCAAATATAGCCTCTCCCAGTCGCTCAAATGGAGGTTTCAGAGGCTGAAAAAAGCATCAGAAAAGAAGCTTCAGAAAAGAAGCCCCCAAACAGAGCTTCAGAAAAAAAGATTCTGAAGTTCTGTTTGGGGGCTTCTTTTCGGAACCTCTGTTTGGGGGGCTTTTTTTCTGAAGCTCTGTTTCGGAGGCTTTCAGAGGCAGGAAAAAAAGTTCTTTCTGAAACAGATTTTCAGAAGTTTCAGAAAAAAAAAGCAACGCACAGAGCTCACAACCAAGGAACCTGTTGCTAAAATTCACCTCTGGGAACAGCTGATTGGGGAGTATTCCGGGAGGCCGATCCACCCGCCAATCAGCTTTTTTCTTATTTTCCTCTCCTAAAACTAAGGTGCATCTTATACTCCAAAAAATACGGTAATTAGCACAAGTTGATTGTCCCTTGGATCCGCCTCCCGACTCTCAGCTGTTTCAGATTGCCATTGCCTATTGGTGCGCGGGCCTCCGCTGCTTGCTGCAAGGAAGTAAATTGCTGGGACCAGATTTTTTTTTTTTCTTGTGCTAATCAAGCTATGCTGAAAACGAAACTGAAAGTAAAGCAGGCTGTTTGCTGCAACGAGGTAAAATTGCAGGGAGGCAGAGGCGGATTTCTTTTTCTTGTTTTCATCACCAAAAAAAGATAGGTGCGTCTTATAGTCCGGAGCATCTTATACTCCGAAAAATACGGTAAATACAAAACACTCAAGCACAACCATGCAAAAGACCCCCACGGAGTACATTGTTCCTGCATGTCTATGGTTCCCTGAGTCTTTTGTTTTTTCTGCAGTGGTGGGAATTAAAGAGGTGAGGTTTAAATTCTTACTGACTTTGGCAGCTCCTGTCTCTTTACCACCAGCCGTTTCAGCCCTAAAAAAAGGTGAGGAGAGACAGAGAGATAGGTGTCAATCAAAAGACGGATGCCAGACAGGGATTAATCTGAGTCGGGAATGCGCAGTGAAGCTCCAAGGCTAAATTCAACAAGTCTAACCCTTTATTTTACGGCAATACAGGTAGTCCTCCACTTAGAACAGTGTTTCTCAACCTTGGAAGCTTGAAGATGGGTGGACTTCAACTCCCAGGATCCCCCAGCCAGTTGTTAAGCGAATCTGGCTTCCCCGTGAACTCTGCTTGTCAGAAGGTCGCGAAAGGGAATCACATGGCCCCAGGATGCTACAGCCGTCGTAAATATAAGTCATTTGACACGCGTCTGAATTTTGAAAACGTGACCACGAGGTCACGGGCAACGGTCGTTAAGTGTGGAAAATGGGCAGAAAATGGGGTGTGGAAACAGCCACTTTTTTTCCAATGGCCGTTCTGATGATGAATCGTCACTATATGAACTGTTGTAAGTAGAGGACTACCTGTACACGCCTTCCGGTGAAGCTCCAAGACTAACTCAACAGGTCCTAATGGAGCTAACCCTTTATTTTCGTAATGATTTTATTAAGTTTTCCGTGATATAAAATACAAAGGAAAGTGAAAACAGAAGAGCAAGGAAGGGCCTGGTGGCTCAGCAGATTGATAGCACTGTGATTAACACCAGCTGCCTGCAATTACTGTAAGTTCGAATCTCGCCAAGGCTCAAGGTTGGCTCAGCCTTCCATCCTTTCTAAGGTAGGTGAAATGAGGACCTGGTTTGTGGGGGCAATAAGCTGACTTTGTATAAAAATATACAGAAATATGAAGGCTATTGCTTAACGCATTGTAAGCCGCCCTGAGTCTCCGGAGAAGGGTGGCATATAAATCAAATTTTAAAAAAAAGGGGGGGAGGAAAGAAGAGGAATACATTGATCTCTGGCTTTCTTTAGTGCAGTAGAACAAGACAGTAACAGTACAGCCTCAACCTGTTGCGGATTAATATGGACTAGCCACTTCTATAACAAGCTTATCTAATTTGCTTTATTTATCAAGCACAAAATCCAGAAGCAGCTTCCAAGGAGAAACCAAGTGGAATAGGTAGCTTTGCTTTGAGTAAAGCAGTCAATTTAGCCCCCTCTGCTGGTTTCCTCAGTTTTCCCAGCCCTTCATCCATGGCTGCCCTTTAAAGAGCACATGGAAGCTTTAAACTTAGGCAAAATGCAGCAGCCATCACAAAACTACACTGATTGCCAGCCGTCTTTTAAAAGGCACTGGTAGAAGTGAATATTTGCAGCTCAGGGTTGAACCGTGGGGTCCTTGGTGCCCTCTGAGCTTGGTGGTTTTCTTGCAGACATCTCATGACCCAACTAAGTAACATCATCAGTGCTAGAAAAGAGGGGAGGCGTTGTGAAGGGGAGAAGGCGAGGAGGAGGACAAAGACTAGATGGTCCTTGGTGCTCTCTGAGCTTATTAAGGATGCTTGCTCCCTTGAGTTATCTATCGAAATAATCAAAGTGGGGTATAAATCAATAAATAAATACATGAAATAAAAATAAATAAAATGGCACGCTCACTTTTTCAGTTTCTCCCCTACAGCAGGCGAAACCGCAGGCCTCAGCATTTTCTCTCTGGCTGGAGACACTGACCGGCTGCGGCTCCGCGATTCACTCTCACTTTGGCTGCTGCGGCTGCTGCTCCAGTGCCTCCCTCCTCTGCCGCTGCTCCACCGATAATGTTCCCCAGACCGGGAATGGCTCCTGGGAATAAGGGAAGAGCCTTGCATTAGGGCAGGGGACTCCAACCGAGGCCACTTTTAAGACTTGTGGACTTCAACTCCCAGAATTCTCCAGGCAGCCAATCAGGAATGTCCACACGTGGCAACTTTTAAGACTTGTGGACTTCAACTCCCAGAATTCCCCATCCAGCCAATCAGGGATGTCCACCCGTGACAATTTTTAAGACTTGTGGACTTCAACTCCCAGAATTCCCCAGCCAGCCAATCAGGGATGTCCACCCGTGGCAACTTTTAAGACTTGTGGACTTCAACTCCCAGAATTCCCCAGCCAGCCAATCAGGGATGTCCACCCTTGGCAACTTTTAAGTCTTGTGGACTTCAACTCCCAGAATTCTCCAGGCAGCCAATCAGGGATGTCCACGCTTGGCAACTTTTAAGACTTGTGGACTTCAACTCCCAGAATTCTCCAGGCAGCCAATCAGGGATGTCCACCCGTGGCAACTTTTAAGACTTGTGGACTTCAACTCCCAGAATTCACCAGCCAGCCAATCAGGGATGTCCACCCGTGGCAACTTTTAAGTCTTGTGGACTTCAACTCCCAGAATTCCCCAACCAGCCAATCAGGGATGCCCACCCGTGGCAACTTTTAAGACTTGTGGACTTCAACTCCCAGAATTCCCCAACCAGCCAATCAGGGATGTCCACCCTTGGCAACTTTTAAGTCTTGTGGACTTCAACTCCCAGAATTCTCCAGCCAGCCAATCAGGGATGTCCACGCTTGGCAACTTTTAAGACTTGTGGACTTCAACTCCCAGAATTCTCCAGGCAGCCAATCAGGGATGTCCACCCTTGGCAACTTTTAAGACTTGTGGACTTCAACTCCCAGAATTCTCCAGGCAGCCAATCAGGGATGTCCACGCTTGGCAACTTTTAAGACTTGTGGACTTCAACTCCCAGAATTCTCCAGGCAGCCAATCAGGGATGTCCACCCTTGGCAACTTTTAAGACTTGTGGACTTCAACTCCCAGAATTCCCCAGCCAGCCAATCAGGGATGTCCACCCGTGGCAACTTTTAAGACTTGTGGACTTCAACTCCCAGAATTCTCCAGGCAGCCAATCAGGGATGTCCACCCGTGGCAACTTTTAAGACTTGTGGACTTCAACTCCCAGAATTCCCCAGCCAGCCAATCAGGGATGTCCACCCGTGGCAACTTTTAAGACTTGTGGACTTCAACTCCCAGAATTCCCCATCCAGCCAATCAGGGATGTCCACCCTTGGCAACTTTTAAGACTTGTGGACTTCAACTCCCAGAATTCTCTAGGCAGCCAATCAGGGATGGCCACCCGTGGCAACTTTTAAGACTTGTGGACTTCAACTCCCAGAATTCCCCATCCAGCATGGCTGGCTGAGGAACTCTGGGAGTTGAAGTCCGCAAGTCTTAAAAGTTGCCGAGGTTGAACACCCCTGCATGGGGGCACGTCTACCCTTGCCCCTCCCCCAAAGAGGTACAGAGGGGCACCCCTCTCCTGCGGCTTGGCTTACTGACCTGGATCTGCGTCGAGAGCCGTAACGCCAGCCCCGCTCCGTCGACCGCGACCTGGAGTGTCGTCGCCCGTCTCGAGAGCCTCCGGCCGAGTACCGCCTGGTCCTGCTGTGGGACCGGGAATACCTGTGGCTGCGGGAACGGCTGTAGCCGCCGGTCCTGTGGTAACTACTTGTCCGATGGGACCGTGAGCTGGACTGCGAGCTGGAGGAGGAGGAAGTGGACGAGGAAGAGGAGGAGGAGGTGGTGGAGGAGGAGGTGGAGCGTCGCCTGGAAGGAGGAGAGGCAGGATGCTGGCTGGTCACGCAGGAGACCGGCAGCGGAGGAGAAAGGCCGAAGGACGTCCCCAACTGCCAAGGTCTAATCCTGCCGGACAATTCCCCAAACAGAGGAGGAAAAAAAAAAACGCTTCCAAATTAACGGCCACGGCTCGGTCGTCTGCAATGGGTCAGGCTGCCCTTCGCTTCCCCGCCTTCTCTGTCTTCTTCGGGGCACCCCCTCCCTGGAGACAGGAAGGGTTGGTAAGACCCCGCTGGCTTCCACACCACGTTCGGCTCGGCCTAAGTGCAACAGGCACGGGGAGGTTGGTGGGCTGCAAGACCTCAGCGCTCAAGGGACAGAATTTTGAACCCCCAGCTCAGGATCCCCGGGGCGGCTGTCCCGTCCTTGAGAATTCCCAAATTTAAAGGGAGGAAACACTCCCTTTAAAGTTTCGAAACTGCCAGGGAAAGGCTTATTTAAAAATAATAATAATAATAATAAACTGTGCATGGGGACCTACCCTAAGAATGTGGGACCGCTGCAGAGTTTATTATTGTTTGCCACAAGACCTCAAACAGGACAAGCGGGGGGGGGGGGGGATTTCCAACAATGTAAATGTCAACCTTGAATTGAACCTGGCTGCGGCCGTTTTGGAGGCTTCAGGATTGCCACACAACAGAGGGAGGGAGGGAAATAGCTAGATGGGAGTTTTGTGGCCAAAACAATCAAGTTTTCCTGTGGGAACCAAGGACTTTCTCACAGGTGGCTTGGTCAGAGGAGGAGCAAAGTAACCAAGCAACAGGCCAGCACCTGATTGGACAGCGTGACCAGCAACTTGGGGGAAGGGGAAAACTTTTACTTTTTAATTAAGTGAAAGCTGCAGGAAATCTCAGAGTTGGCTTTGAGCTGAATACCTGTGCTCCGCTACGAAACTATATGATTGGGCTTGATCAATCGACACTTACAGCTTGAAAATTAATGAGTGGTTACGATCGGCCTCTCCTCTCCCCTTCTCGCCCTCAGCCTTGCCCCACAGAAGCCTCCCCTATCCTATCCCCTTCTCTCCCTCAGCCTTGCCCCATCGAAGCCTCCCCTATCCTGTCCCTTGCTTGCTGCTGTGAAAGTAAAACTGAAACTGAAACTCCTCTCCTCTGCTTGTGTTTTGCATTTGGAACAGATTTCTTTTCAAGTGGGGAGGGGGAGCAGAACTCCTTAGCATCACAGCGTGTTAATAATAATATAGGAAATACTAATGCTCTGATGGTCATTTCAAAAAATCCTTTCTTAGTGAGCACCTAGAAGCCAAGAGGAACATACGTGATGGCAAATTTCAAGTTTGTAGGCTTTACGGTTCTGGAGATTTTGTGATGATGTGTGAGTGGTATTTCGCTTTTATATATATATATATATATATATATATATAGATCCAATAAAACTGTTCTTTGAGGAGATTGCCTGCCTCGGAGTTCTACATTCTATGGGTGCATTACTTGGAACGCTGATATCAAGCCGGCTCTGAAAGTTCCCACAGCTTCCACCTAATTAAAAAGTAAAAGTTTCCCTTTTCCCCTCAAGTCACGCTGTCCAAGACTGGGGTCCATTAAGAGTCCCCTCGAGAGGTCTTTAAAAGCTAATTTTCCCAAGCCTTGGTTCTGCTGACAGAGGGCTCGATGGCACGCGACTATTTGCTGCTCTGCCACAATTCTGCTGCTACTTAAAAGTTTTTCGTGATAACATTATATAGAAATAAATTACAGGTAATCCTCGATAGTTTGTTTAGCGACCGTTCGAAGTTACAATGGCACTGAGAAAAGGGATTTATGACCCTTGTTCGCACTTATGACCGTTCCGTGAGCAACCGCCCCTGGTCGTGTGATCAAAACCCGGACACTTGGCAACGGGTTCGCATTTAGGATGGTTTGCAATGTCCCAGGGTCACGGGATCATCTTTTAGTGACCTTCAGACCGGCGAAGTCAACAGGGAAGCCAGATTCACTTAACAACTGAGTTACAAATTTAAAAACGGCAGTGATTCAGTTTAACAAATGTAGCAAGAAAAAGCCGTAAAACGGGGCAAATTAACCCATTTCTCACTTAGCAACGTAAATTGCTTAATGCATTGTAAGCCGCCCTGAGTCTCCGGAGAACGGCGGCATATAAATCAAATTAAAATAAGAAATAAAAAAATTCTGGGCATCTGTTGTGGTCATAAATCGAGGACTAGCTGTAATTCAAATCGGAAAGCTTGGCCTTTGAAAAGGTGGATCAAAGTAGAGTAATAATGATAGTGGGGGAGAGCGAGCAGCAATCACAGCATAATTGGCTGGTTGGAAAATGCTAGGATTTAATTTGCAATAAGCCAGCTTCCCCAGGCCAAAGGAATCTCCCAACCGTACTTCAAAAGGATCTCTACAAAGTTAAGGCAGTCATACAGGATCCTGGACCTTGTCTCTCCTTCAAGGAAGCTACAGCTGGATGCAAGAAACCTCCCAGATCTCTCATGGGACAAGAGCCCCACCCCACCGCTTTCCTGATCCCTGACCAGATTCCATCATGAAAAGATCATTCGGGCAAGAATGGGCCTGCCGGAGTGACCAATGGCAACGCAGCTCCCCTAACACGGCCGGGACCAGACCCAAGCATTCGGGGCAGATGGACGTCAAAAAAAAAAAAAAGCAATCTCTCGACCTTTGACCCCAGAAGGGTCTCTGCTTTAAGGTTTGGGAAAGGCCAGGCAGGTGCGAAAGTTACCGACCGGGAGGAGGCGCTATGACCTGCCGGAACGTTGCCCTGCTGCGCTTGGCTGGAGCGTGGCTTGTTGACGGGGGGTGTTTTCCGAGGGGCTCCCCCGGCTTGGGAAGCAGCGGCTTCTTCATCGCTGCCCCCGAAGCTGGTGATGAAAGTGATCTTCTCTTCGTGACCAGGGGAAGGCGAGCGAGAGCGGGAACGAGACTCGGAGCTGGATTCTGAGGGGGATCTGTGGGATGAAGGCAAAGCGATCACTGGAGAGAGAAGAACCGGGGGGGGGGGGGAGAGGGCGGGGAGCTAATCCCAGCCTGGAGCAGTTCATTCGTAGATGCCAGGTTGAACTGAGGATGCTTTGGTGGCCTCTTGAACTGGGTAGGTTTTTTTGAGGACGTTTCATGACCCAACTAGCTAACATCATCAGTGCTACGAGAAAGTGGGGCTTGGGAGGAGGAGGAGGAGCTAATTTTTCTTGCAGACATTTCATTACCAAACTAGGCTATGCCATCAGTGCTACAAGGGAGTTGAGATTTTGCTCTTATTTTTATATACTAGTTTTATGTACTTAGTGTATATAGTACTAGATACTATATTAGTATATACTAGCTGCTTGCCCTGTCAGTGTTGGTGGGAGTATTCTTGGTGGTTCTTTGATTAGGCTGTTATTTAAGGTTAGCCTGTTTATCTGTGTTGGTTAGTAGTTCCTTGATTGGGGTATTCTTTAGTTCTTGATTGTTGGTCTAGTGCAAGGATCAGCAACCTGCGGCTCCAGAGCCACATGCGGCTCTTTGGACCCTCTGCGGTGGCTGCCTGTCAGGTGATCCCACCATTGGCTGGCCCCGCCCCTCCCCTCCCAGTCACTCCTCGCCTGGCCTGAGAAGGTAAGGGTGACGGTGGGGGATGGAGAAGCGGCCAGGGCAGAGACAGAGAGAGAGAGATAGAGTGGGGGAGAGAGAGAGACATAGAGAGATACAGAAAGAGAGGGAGAGAGACATAGAGAGGGAGGGAGACATAGAGAGATACAGAGAGAGAGGGAGGGAGAGAGACATAGAGAGATACAGAGAGAGAGGGAGGGAGACATAGAGAGATACAGAGAGAGAGGGAGGGAGACAGAGAGAGATACAGAGAGAGAGGGAGAGAGACATAGAGAGATACAGAGAGAGAGGGAGGGAGACATAGAGAGGGAGGGAGATATAGAGAGATACAGAGAGAGAGGGAGGGAGACAGAGAGAGATACAGAGAGAGAGGGAGAGAGACATAGAGAGATACAGAGAGAGAGGGAGGGAGACAGAGAGAGATACAGAGAGAGAGGGAGAGAGACATAGAGAGATACAGAGAGAGAGGGAGGGAGACATAGAGAGGGAGGGAGACATAGAGAGATACAGAGAGAGAGGGAGAGAGAGACATAGAGAGATACAGAGAGAGGGGGAGGGAGGGGGGAGGGAGGGAGGGGGAGAGATATGTCAAAAGGATTGTGTGGTTCCCGGTGTTTTTTAACAACTGGTTCTCTGCCCTAATGACCGGCTGGGTAGGTGTGGCTTGGGGGGGGTTATGTGACTGGTGTAAGTGAGTGACATCAAGTTGGCCACGCCCACCCAGGTTTTGTGGCTCCCGGTGTTTTCTTTTCTGTGGGAAACGGGTCCAAATGGCTCTTTGAGTGCTTAAGGTTGCAGCTCTGCGCGCCCGTGCATCGAGAAGAGGCTCGTCCTCTTCTTCCTCTTCACTTAAGGGAGCTTCTGGAGGTTCTGAAGGCCCTGGCTGAATCCCCACCTCTGGCACCACATCTTCTCCAGCCTCCTCATTGTCTGACTCGAGCGCCAGCTGCACAGGCTGCTGGCACAGCACCACACCAGCCTCCTCGCTGTCAGAATCAGCTACTAGCTGCACAGGCCGCTGACGGGCCACAACAAGTATATAAAAATAAGAGCAAACACCATTCCTTTCGAGCACTGATGATGTTACTTAATTTGGTACTGAAAAGTCTGCAAGAAAACCACCAAGGTCAGATAGCACCAAGGATCCCACAATGATCTCCTCCTCCTCCTCCTCCTCCTCCTCCTCCTCCTCCTCCTCCTCCTCCTCCTCCTCCTCCCCAGAGAGTACTAAGGTCCCCACACAAATGGAATTTGAGTAAGCCTCAACATTCAACAGGCTAAAATAGCATTTTTCCGTTAAAGATATAATGAAGATAAATACAAAGTCATAAACAACTCGCTCCCTTTCAAAGCTCAGCTGTTTCTGTACATACACAGCCCTTTCTGACTATCCTTCGAATTAAATGCAAATTAAAGTCTAGGAAGCCAGGGAAAAGCTTCCCCTTCACTGATCCACGGGAGGAGCAAGGGATTCCCCACCCCACCCCACCCCAAAAGCAGAGCGGTTGTCTGCACTCACCGTTTATAGGGGTCGTAGGTGGGACTGTCTCTCCGAGCGTAACTGTAATGAGAGAAGACTGTGAGAACGAAAAGCCTGCCCTGCATCGCGGAAGGTTTGCAAAACTGAACTCTAGCTTCCTGCCTTCCTTTTCGGCAGTAGCTTCGTCCCGAGAGCAGAAAATGCCTTTTTAAAAAAAAAAAAAAAATCTATCCACTATCACGAGTGTTTCTTAGACTAGCTCTCCTTGGTTTTTCTTTGAAGACGTTTCGCTTCTCATCCCAAGAAGCTTCTTCAGCTCTGAGCGGATGGCGGGGAACGGAAGGATTTATAATGGAAGGATATATTAATGGAAGGATGTGTCCTCCAACAGAGGGGGAGGGATACGACCTCATCTGTCTCCAATATACAATACAGTGAGAAGGTTGGAGAGGAACTTGGGCCGGTCCTGGAGGCTGGGGAAAGCTCGGACGAGGGCTCTGCATCGGAGGCAAAGAGGGAGCTAGACAGCAGTGAGGCAGAGGAACAGCTGGAGCCCGTTCCCAATGTGCGCATGCACAGAGCTGCCAGAAGACAAAAACAACTCGGCCAACCTGTGTAGGCTGGCGACCCACATTTGCGAGACCGCCTTCTGCCGCCGATAGCCTCCCACCGACCAGTACACTCCCAAAGAGAGGGACTCCTCAGGGTGCCGTCAGCCAGGCAATGTCGGCTGGCGACCCTCGGGTGAAGGGCCTTCTCTGTGGCAGCACCTGCCATCTGGAACGATTTGCCCCGGGAGATACGAAGGATATCAGATCTCCGGGCCTTTCGCCGTGCCCTAAAAACTTTTCCATCAAGCAGGGCTGGCGTGGAAACCCCCCACCCCCTTTTTAGCTCTTTTTTAGCTCTTTTTAGCTTTTTAAGTGTAAATTGGTTTTTAATTGGATTGTTTTAAATTGTGGGCCAAAATTGTATAATTCTTTTAATTGATTTTAAATTTTGTATTGGTATGTTTTTTATCCTTGGCTGTGCACCGCCCTGAGTCCAATAGGAAAAGGGCGGTATATAAATTGAATAAATAATAATAACAACAACAACAACTGCCCCCGGACATACGAAGCATCCCCGACCTCCGTGCCTTCCGTCGCGCTCTGAAGACTCTATTATTCCAGCAAGCTGGTCTGACAAGATAAAGGTTTTTTAAATTGGGTTTTGATAGGGGTTTTAAAATGATTTTAGTTGGATATTTTAAATTTGGCCAAATGATTGAATTATTTCAATAAGCTTTTAATTTTTGTTGTATATTGTTTTTACCATGGCTGTTCACCGCCCTGAGTCCCTCGGGAGAAGGGCGGTATACAAATATAATAAACTAACTAACTCAGAAAGCAGGGTCGACTTGGGAGTAAAGCCACACCTTGGAGGTGATTGGCCCCTCCCATAGGAAATAATAGAGGAGCGGACGGGGAGGGGACTTTTGCAGGAAACAATTTGTTCATTTGGTCGTTTCAAGAGTGGGAAGATCTGTCCGTGAATCCCAGAGACTCTGTGCCAAGTATTGCCTTGCCCTGCGTCTGGAAACTATTGACATGGCAGCTTTCCAAGCGAGATAAGGTCTGTGTTGATAAAGATTCCTCTGAAAGACTGTTTGCCAGGCCTTGCTGACTGTGAATGAAAGGAATTCACCGTTGTGTAAATAAAAGGGGTTTTGCCGGGACCAATTCCTGCTTCCTGCTTTTTAGGGAAGTCTAGGTCAGAACAAACAGTTCCAAGAAGGCTCCATGCCCGTTTGCACCACTCGGGTGACCCTGAGGACACAGATAAAACTCCAGGTGACCTTAAGGACCCTCTAACAGGATGCAAATGTCCACCTGTCTGCAAGGAGTATAAATCCTTCCATTCCTCACCATCCAGTCGGAGCCAAAGAAGCTTCTTGGGATGAGAAGCAAAACGTCTTCAAAGAAAAAACGGAAAATCCAATTGCCTCTTGAAAAAAAGCACCTTTGAGGGCGTCCTACAGATAATCCGCCACTTATGAACGGCAGTTTAGCATTTGCCTCCCACCAGAAAAAGATCCTGCAAATTCCACACACCCCCCCCCCGAGGGATTCAAGGACAACCAACAGGGGAACAGGTCCAACTTCC
Source organism: Pituophis catenifer annectens (assembly GCF_029215685.1). Lineage (NCBI taxonomy): Eukaryota > Metazoa > Chordata > Lepidosauria > Squamata > Colubridae > Pituophis > Pituophis catenifer. Next base: position 3,732,044 of record NW_027256889.1, on the reverse strand, counting down.
GAAAGGCCTACCTCGGAGGGCTGATCTTCCTTCCTTTCAAACGTTTCTCTCGGAATTCCCTCCTTTGCCGCCTGGAGCGGCGACCCTGGAGGAGAAGGCAGGTGTGAGAGACCAAAGAAAGACCCCAGGCTCTGATGGGGCCTACCATCACTCCCTGGTTTATCAGCAGAGGAGGAGGGGAATGGCCCCAACTTTCTTTTTGGCCTGCATCGAGGAGGATTTTAGATGAGTCAGAAGTGGGAAGCGTTGGACGTTGATCTCCTCTCCGTCAAATGAAGAGACGAGCCAGGCCCAGCCCAGCCGAGAACTAAGGGGAAATATCCTGAGAGTTGGATATTTTCTGTGGAACTATTTAATCTGTGGAACTGCTTGCCTCCAGAAGTTGTAGGTGCTCCATCAGCGGAAGTTTTTAAGGAGAGAGTGGACAACCATTTGTCTGAAATGGTTTAGGGCAGGGATGGCGAACCTTTTCGGCACCAAGTGCCAAAAAAAAAAGTCGTGCGGAAACTTTGCACAACACGCTCATCGGGGTCGCACTCCAGAAAAGCCGAACATCCGGGTTCTAGCGCGCATGTGCGCCCAACGATCAGCTGGCCGGCACGCATGTGCCAACCGGTTTTTGACACTGCCACACTTGCGAAGGGATCACGCTCTGGAAAAGCCGAACTTCCAAGTTCTGGCATGCATTGCACACCCAACAATCAGCTGGCCAGCGCACATGCGCACACCAGTTTTCAGCACTGCCGCGCATGAAGGACAGCTGGTCGTCGCACACGCATGCAAGCCAGAAACCACAGAAGACAAAACATGCAAGGCCGCGTGAGCCGGGCGACATGGCTTCGCATGCCACTTTGAGCACGCGTGCCATAGGTTCACCATCATGGGTATAGGGTTTCCTGACAAAGCAGGGGGATGGACTAGAAGACCTCCAAAGTCCCTTCCAACTCTTCCTTTCCTTTCCTTTCCTTTCCTTTTCCCTTCCCTCCTACCATTCTCCTTTCTTCCTTTCCTTTCCTTTCCTTTCCTTTCCTTTCCTTTCCTTTTTCCTTCCCTTCCCTTCCCTCCTACCATTCTCCTTTCTTCCTTTCCTTTTCCTTTCCTTTTCTTCATCTCTTTCCTTTCCTTTCTTTCTTTCCTTTCCTTTTTCCTTCCCTTCCCTTCCCTCCTACCCTTCTCCTTTCTTCCTTTCCTTCTTTCCTTTCCTTTCCTTTCCTTTCCTTTCCTTCCCTTCATCTCTTCTTTCCTTTCCTTTCCTTTCCTTTCCTTCCCTTCCCTTCCCCTCCCCTTCCTGTTTCCTTACCGAGTACATGGCTTTTTCTTCCTCCAGAGCTTTGGCGTGTTTGATAGCTTCCGCCTCCTCTTTGTCCTTCCGCAACATCCTTCCAGAAAAAGAAAAGAGAGTGTTGAAGAAAAAGGGAATGCTTACACACAAGAGGGTACCCCTAGAGATTTGTGCCCAGAACAGTGGTTTGTGTAGGATATGACCAGGCTGAGCCCAAAAGGATGGGTGAGTCAAACATGTCATCAGTCTGGAGTCCCTTCGTGCCCACAAGAGATCTGAGTCCAGCCCACCTTGAATTCCGTTGAGTTTTATCTACTACCAATTTGCTTTGATTGTTACTACCGGTAGTCCTCAACTTACAACAGTTTGGTTAGTGACCAAAGTTATAACATCACTGGAAAAAGTGACGTAGGACCGTTTTGCACAATTACAACAGTTACAGCCTCCCCGTGGTCAAGTGATCAAAATCCAGATGTTTGGCAGCCGACTCATCTTTATGACAGTTGCAGAGCCCTGGCGTCATGTGATCCCTTCTTGCGACAAGGTCAATGAGGGAAGCCAGATCCACTTAACAACCGTGTTGTTAACTTGTCTACCGCAGTGATTTCACTTAACAACGGCAGCCAGAAAGGTCGTAAAACGGAGCAAACTCCCCTTCACAAACGTTTCGCTTAGCAACAGAAATTTTGGGCTCAATCGTGGTCCTACGTTGAGGACTCCCTGTGTATCATGGGGAAGCTTCTCTGGAACTCAAAAAAAAAAAAAAAGAGGAGGGGGGGAAGAGGAATCTTACCGGACAAAATCCCCTTCGGCCATCCCGTAAGTTGTCGCCTGTTTATTCAGATCAGCCACTTGGTCTTGGTTCAGCTCATCTACGTCAACTTCAACATCTGAAAGCGACAGAAGGCAGCTAAAGCTTGGTGCCCTCATCCCATCCAACCACATCCGCCAGATCTCTCGGCCGCTCCCTGCCGTGGTTCCTGCTTCTGTAACACGCCCGATCCTAAAAAAGGTGGCTCTGGAGGTGTACCAATATCGGGGATGACTTCATCCTCGTCGGTGTTGCTGTCTTCTTCGGAATCCTCTTCCTCCGCTCGCTTCTCGGACGGGTTCTCAAGTTCGGCCACTGTGCTGTCCTCGTAGGTATAACCAATGGAAGCTTTCTTCTCGGCCAACCTGCAGAGAGGAATGTTTCCAGGGGTGGGTTTCACTTACCTTTGCTACCGGTTCGTTCGCGCACGCGCCAATTCTCCCGCCGCTGCTACGGTTCACCCGAACTAGGGCCAACTGGTAGCAACCCACCACTGAATGTTTCTCATCAGGCTGTCGGGAGTCCCGGAGCAGAGGTCTGTGATGGGTAATCTACCCCTCGCCTGATTTATTTATTTCAATGATTTTTATACTGCTTTTCGGCCAGGTTTAATCCGTGGACTGGTTAAGAATACAATCGCCCCTGCCTCCCACAGCTGTCGGAATTCAAACCGGACGTGGAAAAAAATCTCTCTTGTCTTCAGGAATTCAACCCGACATTCAGTATCTGAGATCAGTTGAAGGCAACAGGGGGAAGAGTCACAACAGGTACCGATAGAAGAGAATATTTGTAGCTCAGGATTGAACAGTGGGGTCCCTGGTGCTCTCTGAGCGGGTGGTTTTCTTACAGACGTTTCATGACCCAACTAGGGAACATCATCAGTGCTGGGGGGGGAGGAGGAGGAGGAGGAGAGGTCCTTGGTGCTATTGTAGTTTGGTAGTTTTCTTGAAGATGTTTCATTAGCCAACTACCGTATTTCCCCAAAAATAAGACCCCGTCTTATATTTTTTTGAATCCTGAAATAAGCGCTTGGCCTTATTGCCATGCGCTCAAAAGTCCAATTGGGCTTATTATCAGGGGAGGTCTTATTTTGGGGGAAACAGGGTAGGTAACTTAGTGCTAGAGGGGAGTGAGAATGGGGAGGGGGGGCGCAGAGGAGGAGAAGAACTGTGGGGGTCCCTTTTGTGATTGTGGGTCCTCAGTGCTCTCTGAGCTTGATTACTTTCTTGCAGACATTTCGTGACCTGACTAGGGAACCTCATCAGTGCTAGATGTGAGAGGGATTTTGCTCTTTGTTTATAAATCCTATTCAGCACTGATGATGTTCTTTAGTTGGGTCCTGAAAGCAAGGAAGCTCAGAGAGCCCCGAGGACAATGCCACCATTCACAAAAGGGTCTGAATCACACCCAAGGTGGTCCACCTCATTGTTACTCACTTCTTTTTCTCGTCCTCATTGGGCTTCTGGAGTCCTCCGTACAGCTCGTCGATGTAGATCTGATACAGGCATTGTTCTTCTGAGACTGCGAAACAGGGATGGAGAGGAAGAATGTGAGATCCCTGCAAAACTGGCCCAATGCAGCAAAACCAGGTTGTGTTGTGGCCTGCCAGCAGCCAGCAGAGCTGGCAGCAGAGTCGGACAGTGAGAAGGTTGGAGAGGAACATGGGCCAGTCCTGGGGGCTGGGGAAAGCTCGGACGAGGGCTCTGCATTGGAGGCAAAGAGGGAGCTAGACAGCAGGGAGGCAGAGGAACAGCTGGAGCCTGTTCCCAGTGTGCGCATGCGCAGAGCTGCCAGAAGACAAGAACAACTCAGAAGGCAGGGTTGACTTGGGAGTAAAGCCGCACCTTGGAGGTGATTGGCTCCTCCCACAGGAAATAAAAGAGCAGCGAACAGGGAGTGGGCTTTTGCAGGAAACAATTCCTTCATTCCGTGACTTTGAGAGACTCTGTGCCAAGTTTTGCCTTGTACTGTGGTTGGAAAAAAGTTCCGTGGCAGCTTGCCAAAGGAGATAAGGTCTGTGCTGAGAAATATTCCTTTGAAAAACTGTTTGGACAAATCTTGCTGACTGTGATTGAACGTAATTCACAGTCGTGTAAATAAAAGAGGTTTTGCCGGGACCAATTCCTGCCTCCTGCTTGTTAGGTCAGAACAGGTTGACTTCAGGTATCATATTTCCCCCCAAAATAAGCCCGGGTCTTATGAGTTGAAGAATACCTATAATCCCTCCCTCAACCTTGCTGCCTCTAAGGCTGATTCAAGAATGAACCCTGCGAATTAAATTCATTAAAAATCTAGGTGTTGGCTTGAGGAGCAAGTTTGAGAGAAGTTCGGAGAGAAGCAGCCTCCATTCCTTAAACCTCTGTGCTCTACAGCAGGGCAAGAAAAACTGAGGAGGACTTACTGCCAGCAAAATCGTTCTGCACAAGTCCTCTGTATCTTTCATAGTTGCATTTCCTTTCGTCAGATTCCTGCTCGGGAGAGCTGGAGGCGTAAGAGGAAAAAGACCGGAATTAAAATCCTAAGTATGCAAAAAGTCAGGTGAGAAAGTCTTTGAAAAGTACACCAAGACTGGCAGAACGGATCTGCCTTGTGCTGCTCCCACCTGCACCCCAGTTCCGAAAATCACGGGCTGAAAAAACTCCCCGTGTTAATCTGAGCCTTTCCCCCAAAGACAAAAAGGCCATGTTATTTGATACCAACTGGTTTCCCACATCACATTAACATTTAGAACACATTAATAACCTAGGAGAAATTTCCTGACAGTGAGAACAATTAATCAATGGAATAACGTGGCTTCCAGAAGTTGTAAATGCTCCAACACTGGAAGTTTTTAAGAAGAGATTGGATAACCATTTGTCTGAAATGATATAATATTTCCTGCCTGAGCAGGAACTCTGTTATTCTATATTCTATTCTATTCTATTCTATTCTATTCTATTCTATTCTATTCTATTCTATTCTATTCTATTCTATTCTATTTTCTATTCCATTTTCTATTCTATTATTCTATTCTATTCTATTCTATTCTATTCTATTCTATTCTATTCTATTTCATTTTCTATTCTATTATTCTATTCTATTCTATTCTATTTTCTATTCTATTCATTTTCTATATTTCTATATTCTACTCTACTCTACTCTACTCTACTCTACTCTACTCTACTCTACTCTATTCTCTCTCCTCTTCCTATTTGCCTCTGATATGTCAGCCAAATGACTGCAATTTTTCTGCTTGGGCCTGTGGCACAAAAGCAGCCCACCGCGATTTAATTGCCCAGCCACAATTTCAAGGAATCCATCAGTCAGCTAACAAAGGAGCTTATTCCTTCCCAAAGTCTTTCAGAAGCCAAACCAAACTCTCTTTTCTCAACCTCCGATTGACGCAAGGAGCTGTACATTCCAGCATCAGAGAGTTGGAGAGCGGGGAGAGAAAAAAAAGGAACAAAGGCCTTACATTGGATTCAGCAGGGGAGGAGTATACATGGGGATGTAATCCAGGTGCGCCCGTACATCGAACCGGTCAATCATGTTGTTGGTATCTCCCTGCCAAGGCATCCTGTAAGGACATAACACCAATTAAAAAAAAAACAACCACCACTCAATGCTTATTCTTATTATGAGCTGCTGGCTGGGGAATTCTGGGAGTTGAAGTCCACACAGCTCCAAGTTGCCTAGTTTGGAAACACTGCTCTACTGTTGTTCAGGCCGAAAATGCAAACTACTCACATATTCACAGGACTTTCGGCTGCAAGAGCCACAGCAGAATCTAAGTGCACCTTGCAGGCACGTCCATGGACCTGCAAGAATTGGGCTGGATCCTTTTTCTAGAAGGAAAGAAACCCACTGGTGACTGCCCCAAGCCAACACTTGATCCAACTCCAATCTTACAGCCGACGTGTAGGATCTTTCCAGGATTTTGTCCTTACTGATATTTTATTTTTGTTGATTCCATTTGTTTGCTGGCCATCTCGCTGCATGGCAGCTTCATTCTCCTTTTGTTATTGGAAAGATTGCATTTAAGCCCCTTTTTTTCCCATTCAAAGAAATGTCCATCTGGGTTCAGTTCAAAGTGGAGAAAAAGACACTGGATTCATGGAAGTTGCTTGGAAAGAAGGTTTATTGATGAACAGGATCACATGGCTTGAGATCCTGAGCAAAAAAGGGCAGAGACGCTGAGAGTACCTGGGTTTTAGACCCTCTGTTGGGCCTTGAATTTGAGCTTGTGTTCTGGTTGGTTGTCAGACTCCCAGGGGGCCATGCAGGGGTGACTTTGTAGGTTGTCTGTGTCCCAGGCTTGGTTGAGCCTTGCTGGGTGATGATGTAATGAAGGGGCTTTGGGCAATTCCTACTATGGCTCTGCCTGAAGGAGGTAGATCTTTGTTATGTAGAATAGATTGGCCCAGGCCTTAATGGCCCATTGACAAAGGGGGGGGGGCCTGAGTTTCTGCTTCCCTTTTAGGGGAAATATTCTGTCCTTTTAATATTTCCTAAAATATCTCCTTTTCCTAGGAGAGGGTGGGGGGGGGGGGTGCTAACTTCGCACATACCCCATACACATCATATCTCTGGTTTAAGTTTTCCCTTGGTTCTTAAGTTTGTTCGATGTTTGAGGATTTTAAATGTGTGCCAAATGTTGGCCAAAGACTGTAGTAACTTTAACAAAACTAATTTCAGGATTAGTTCTTCCTTCCAGGATTTTATATACTGTATGTCTTTTCTCAGTTCTCAGTTCTCCTTCAAGATGGCAAGAGACGAACCTAAACCACCACCAGGTTTAATCAAAAGGGCCTGGCATATTCCGAATATCTGTTCCACTAGCCCTCATTTTCCATATAACTATCAGCTGCTCCCCAATAACCCACCCTAAAACCTGAGGACTGGCCGGTATAAAACACACCCACAGCTTAACCAAAAGCCAACAAAAGGAAGCTAGAAAGCGCCTTGAAGATGAACAAATGCAATTTTACAGATTAAGAATCCACAAAAGGACTCATACAACAATAAAAATGCACACAATGACAATTTCTTTAAAGATGCAGCCGAGGGAGAAGTAAATCTAATAATCACCTCCATCAAAATTGGGAGGGGAAAAAATAACTTCATAAGGGCTAGGAAGGTAAAGAGATGGGAAGCTAAGTGCCCCATTATAGTCTTATGAAGAGCTCAAAAGGTTTTGATATGGGCGGCTGTTTTGGCATATTCCCCCCAGACAGGGGACATTGCGGATGCAAATATGTTGACATCAGCAATTCTGCAACAATATTCAGTATTAGAAAATTCTGCAGGATCCCAATCTGGGTCGGTCCCCGGGACCAGAGGTTTAGTACTCCAAGCTTTCAGACTTGTGCTGGAGCCCATTTTCAGGGGACTTCTCTCTAGCAAATGTGTGTACTTTGGGCTGTTCTATGTGTGGTATTTATATGATGCCTATTGTGTGTTGTTTTTTAGTTGTGACTGACCCAGATTGGAACCTGCAAACATTATCCTGGGCCCCGGAGATTCGCTTTCGTTTGTCAGAAAATTCTGTTCGCAAGAAAAACGTAACACCTCACGCTCATTTCTTGAAGGGTATTAATTCTGAAAGAGGGAGGCGGCAGACATAAGCCATTCTCCCAAAACAAACCAAGGAGAAAGACACTCACTATCTTTTCGTAATACTCTCTCCGACGTTCCGCTCTTTTCTTGTAATCCACCATCATCCCCCGCAGCTTTCGCTCATGTTTTCGAGCTTCGTGCCACATCCTGCTTTTCTCCCAACTGTTCCACAGGGTAAGGAAAAGAAGCACGACCATGCATTAAGGGGGAGAGGGGGGAAGAGGAAAGGGAAATATAACAAAATCTAATACAGCAATTTTTTCACACTGCACCCCAGCCTCCAATAGACTCTACCAAAATATTCTTTGAAGAAATCCAGTTTGACACCCCTAATCTAGAGTTTCACCAGAACTTAAACTTTTATTTTTACAAGAAATCGAACATCTATGCAAAGATGAAATCCACCATGTGAGTTTCTATGCTGGCCTCGCTTCCTTCCAAACAGCTTCTACCGGCCCTTGAAGACAAATCAGTTCCAGAGTCTCTGGATACCTGATTTTACTGAACCATTTGGTAATGTCAAGACAGGGTAAAATGAACTGCCTTGAGCAGATTCCACGTACTGAAAGTCATATATGGCCATTCTTTCACTTGCCTTTTCTTAGAATTAGGTAGATCAATTACTCCATGTTTAAAAAAAACCCAACAATTTGAAGGTAGGTCAGATACTGCAAACTATAAAAATGAACTGAGAAATTAGGAAGCACTGCAGTCAAAGTACTTTGGATGATAAAGAAAACAAAAGACGGGTATCTGGCACGCACAACTGATACTCACTGAGGGCAGGACCTTGAGAGAAGTCAAAATGGATGCTCTTCTTTTCCCCAAGCACAGTGAATTAACGGGGTTTTTTTTTCCCTCTATGAAAGGAGCGCCCTAAATAAATAGGAAGTCAGAAAATGTAAAAACTATAATTCTTTTTTTAATCTAAATGTTAAGATAGCTCGCAATTTAGCTGAGGGACAGGCAGTTTTTCTCCCGAGGATTTCAGGCAGCCATACAAAGAGTACCACCAAATGTTATTTCAGGTATGGGAATTTTTTTTTAATAGAAAATTTATTCAAAATTACAATTGCAACTAAAACATTATGAAGGACGGTTGCAGGAATTGGGTATGGCCTGTCTAGAGAAAATAAAGATTACGGGGGACATGATAGCAGGATTCCAATATTTGAAGGGTTGCCAAGAGGAGGAGGGGGTCGATTTATTTTCCAAAGCAGCAGAAACAACGGATGGGAAACTAACCAAGGAGAGAAGCAACCTGGAATGAAGGAGAAACTTCCTAACAGGGAGGAGAATGAACCAGTGGAACAGCTTGCCACCAGATGTTGCGGTTGCTCCATCACTGGAGGTTTTTAAGAAAAGACTAGACAGCCATTTGTCTGAAATGGTATATAGGGCTTTCTGCTTGAGCAGGGGGCTGGACTAGAAGACCTCCAAGGTCCCTTCCGGCTCTATCCTGATTGATTGATTGATTGATTGATTGATTGAAAAAGGAAAAAAAGGAGACCCGACTAACGATAGGAAAACGGGAAGGACTGTTCCAGACCTAACAGGAAACACTTCTGTAACCTTTTAAGGATCCTGAGGTCCCGACCATCCCCACCCTATTGGCCTTCGGAAAAGCGGTGAAGACCTGGCTTTTTCGGCAGGCCTGGGGCCGTTGATCTCGCTCTTGTGATCTGGCGAGATCCGGCCATGAATGGCATGAATGAGTTTTTAATGTTTTTAATTTTAAAATGTTTTTTTATAATGATTTTTTTGGAATGTATTGCGAGCCGCCCTGAGTCTTCGGAGAGGGGCGGCATATAAATTGAATTAATTAAATTGAATTGAATTAAATTATTAAATTAAAACGTTTTTTATTTCATCAAGCTGGCCTGGCCTAAATCATCTCCTCTTTTAAATTTAAATTTTAAACATAAATTTTAATTATGGGGTATTTTAAAATTCAGCCTAAATGATTTAATTCGTTTTCATTTATTTTAAATTTTGTACTTCTGTGTTTTATCTTCTGGCTGTTCACCGCCCTGAATCCTTCGGGAGAAGGGCGGTATAGAAATTTAATTAAATAAATAAATAAATAAATTGAATTGAATTAATTAAATTAAATTGAATTAATTAAATTAAATTAAATTAAATCCTCTACTGCTTCTCTAATTCAGCAGTCAGAGACAACATTGCCACTCGTTTAAAAAAGAAAGGGGCGCTAGTCCTCAAGATTCTTGCAGCTCCCCCTCCCCCTTTCCGATGACAGAAGCTAAATGGGGCTCTCTGTTAACCGATCAGAACGGGGGCTTGAGGCATTTTTTTTTAGGGGAAGGGGCGGTTTATAAAAGCGGGGAATTGTACGAAACCCTCACCCGCCTATAGCCGAGAGAGACTCCCGGAGGCGACGGCCTCTCAGGCGGGCTCCCACCCCCTCCAGGCAGCTTCTCCACCCTCCCACTCCCGTCCTCCGGCTCCGAAGCCGCCTCTTCCCGGCCGTCGGTTGCCCTCGCCCCGGTGAAAGGACAGGAGGGACCCCTCCTCACCCTGCGCCAAAGTCGCAGCTCCTTTTCCCCCGGAAGCGGAAATGACTCGGAATTCTACAGAGTAAGCAACCTGGGAAGGGAAAGAAGGCGCAACAGTCGGACCTCCCCGCGGCCCTCGGATTGGTCCAAGCAGGGTCGCGTGACGGCGAGGGTGTCAGCCAATCACGGCTCGAGTTCAGCCCCCTTCGCAATCGATGGCGCAGGTTAGTTAGGCGCCAAACGGTCGGCGGCGGGGCTTTCTGCGGGTTCGGAGACGCGCAGGCGCAGAAGCCGCGTCCTCCTCCCGGTGGCGGGTTCGAATCCCGAGCGCCGCCTGTTGGAAGACGCGCGGCTGCGGCTGAATTGTGGATCTGAATTATTCGTTTGTCTGAAACCATTGTCAGGTATCCCCACCTGGTGCTTTCCTGGTGTGTTAAGTCAAGCAAGGCAAGTTTAAGAGGTGTGGACTTCAACTCCCAGAATTCCCCAGCTTGGGAAATTCCCCAGAATTCCCCATCAGAAGTTTTGTGACCTCTAAAATGTAAAATCCAACCTTGGAGCTACAGATACAAGTAGTCCTCAACTTACAGCAGTTTGTTTAGTGACCGAACTTACAATGGCACTAAAAATAAGTGACTTATGACCGTTTTTCCACACTTAACGACTGTTGCGGCCTCCCCCTGGTCACGCAATTAAAATTCGGCTGCGTGTGCACATGTGTAGTGTGTGCCAAATATGCGTGGTGTGTGCATTCATGCGCGGTGTGTAGCAAACGCATGGAAAAAGGAGGGTTGGGGGGAACAGCTGTGCCGCACAATTTAGATTCACTAGAAAGTAGGATTTCCTGTTTTCTAGCAATTTTAAATCGCGCGGCACAGCTGATCGTCGGAAATACCAGTTGGGAGGAACCAGTAGGGTTTTTTTTACTACTGGTCCGCCCAAACTGGTAGTTTCTATCACTATCGGTTTGCCCAACCCGGTGCGAATCGGTAGGATTTCACCACTGCTTTACAGGCTTAGGAAGGTTGTAAGAGTGATGGAAAATTCAGGCGTTCAGCAGGGGTGGGTTCTAAAAATTTTTACTACCGGTTCTGTGGGCATGGCTTATTTTTGTGGGCGTGGTTTGATGGTCATGTGACAATTCTTTAGGATTTAGCAGAGGTACTGGTCTACCAAGCTTTTAACTGCTTGCAGACCTGTTCCAGTCTACCCATTTGTTCTTGGAGCGCACTGGTCTACCACCACACTGCTTTTTAAAACTGATCAGCTGTAGGGCGGCCCTTTGAAGCCCCGCGGCAAGAGTTTAAACAGTTTTTTTCCTTCTAGCCGATCAGCTGGGACTCGGGAGGCAGCAAATAGATTGGAGGCGGGGCCAAATAAAAGGTAAGAATAATGCGGGGGGTGGGTGGGAGAACCCAGCTCCTGAACAAAGAGAACCGGTTCGGTGACGTCATATCGTCACCGCTACGGGCTCGGCCGAACCAGGAGGAACCCACCAATGGTGTTCGGAGACATTGACCCAGCTTTTTTTTAAAAGATGGGGAATTTCCCCCCCCCCCCTTTGCATTGCTTAGAAATATGTAATCCTCGGGCCTTTTGGTGAAACCGAATAGTTTAATTTAGTTTTATTTGATTTGATTTGACTTGATATATGCAGAACCTACTGGAAACAAATCCAGACAGATGTGGATGATTATTATGGGATATGGGATTTGAACAGTGGAAAAATAAATCCATCTGCAATCCAGGATTTCAGTCAAACTGTTTTTCCTGGTTACCTAAATGGTCAATTGTATTGACCATGTTAAAGCAAACATCTAAAAAAAAGATCGCTTCCATCGGGAAAAATAAAACACCCTGTTTTGAAAAGAGGGAAGAAAGATAGTTAAGAATACCAAAAGAATGATTGGTCGCACACAGAAGTCATCAGATAAATCTTTGTAATTTCTCCAGGTAGAAAGAATCTCAAACACACAAATTTAAACCTTTTTTAAAAAAAAAAACTACTGTTAGAGAGATTAGATTGGTGGTTCAACCCCATATGAAAACAGATTAATGGATACAAGTTAATCCTCGACTTACGACACCATTGGGACCAGAATTTTCATTTGCTGAGCAAGGTGTTTGTTAAGTGAGTCGCAGCCGATTTTACAACTTTTTTTGGCCATGGTTGTTAAGTGAAACAGTGCCGTCTTTAAATGAATCTGGCTTCCACCAGATTTGAGAGTTTCCACAAGAGTTTGCTTGTCAGAATCCGGCTGGGAAGGTTGCAAATAGCGATTCCATAACTTTGGGACAGTGCATGTATTCTTGTGAATACATGCCAATTGCCAAACGTTGAAATTTTGTTCATGTGACCTAGGGATACCTTATAAGTCAGGGGTCCCCAACCCCAGTCCATGAACTGGCACCGGGCCGCAGCATGCCAGAAACCAGGCTGCGCAAACAACGAAGTCCCATCTGCGGGATGGAGGCAGAACATGAAACCGCAACCCATCAGTTCCATGGAAAAACTTTTCTCCGTGGAACTGGTGTTGTGGCCCGCTGGCGGCCAGCGGAGCTGACAGCAGAATCGGACAGTGAGGAGGTTGGGGAGGAACCTGGGCCAGTCCTGGGGGCTGGGGAATGCTCGGATGAGATAGACAGCAGCGAGGCAAAGGAATAACTGGAGCTCGTTCCCAGTGTGCACATGCAGAGCTGCCAGAAGACAAGACCAACTCAGAAAGCAGGGTTGACTTGGGAGTAAAGCCACACCTTGGAGATGATTGGCCCCTCCCATAGGAAACAAAAGAGGAGCAAACGGGGAGCGGGCTTTTGCAGGAAACAATTCATTCATTCGGTAGTTTCAAGAGTGGAAAGTTCTGTTCATGACTCTAATAGACTCTGTGCCAAGTTTGGCCTTACTCTGCATTTGGAAACAAGTTACGTGGCAGCTTGCCAAGTGAGATAAGGTCTGTGTTGATAAATATTCCTTTAAAAAACTGTTTGGACAGGCCTTGCTGACTGTGAATGAACGTAATTCACAGTCGTGTAAATAAAAGAGGTTCTGCCAGGACCAATTCCTGCTTCCTGCTTTTTAAGGGAGCCTAGGTCAGAACAAATAGTCCCCAGTGCCCAGAAATTTGAGGGCCACTGTTATAAGTTGCTTATTTCAGTGCCGTCATAACTTTGAATGGCCACTACATGAATGGTTGTAGCTCGAGACTGCTTCTACTTTGTGTATAGGTCATGCTCCACTGATAATCGTTCGTTAGTGATGGTTCAAAATTTAAAATTTTGAGTCCTGGCAATGGGCATGTATTTATGATGGTAGCAATGTCCCTGAAACATTGAGTTATGACTTTGTAAGTCAAAACAGGTAGTCCTCAACTTACAACCATTCATACAACCGTTCAAAGTTACAATGGCACTGGAAAAAGTGACTTGTGTCCCGTTTTTCACATTTATGACGATTGCAGCCTCCCCATGGTCACGTGATCAAAAGCTCGGCAACTGGCTCATACTTACGACAGTGGCATGTGCCGAGGTCACGTAATTCCTCTTTTGCGGCCTTCCGACCAGCCAAATGAATGGGGAAACCAGATTCCCTTACAACGTCCGACAACCGCAGGGGTTCACTTAACAGCCGTGGCAAGCAAGGTGATAAAATGGGGAAAAAACTCATTTGTCTTCCTTAGCGACGGAAACTTTGGGCTCAGTTGTGTAGTCGTTAAGCCGAGGACTACCTGTACTCACAGACTTCTTGGAAGTAAGTTAAGGCACAATGGAATATTGTCTCCTGCATTTTGATGATGGTATTCGGCCCCAATTTATTGTGAGCTGAAGTCCTCCGTGTGAATACCAGGAACCACCCCTGATAACTAAGGATTGTTGTGATGGCAAGCTCTGACAGGCCCCCATATACAGATCCTAGTCACCCACTAGCTACATCTGGCCATATGTGTAGGCAAAGACATCCAGTAAAGTCACAATAATCTACATCATGGCCCCATCAGTGCGATGACATCCTGACATATAATACCACTTCCCTCCAAGAGCCCCGGTGGCGAGGATGCAGTATTGCAGGCTAAATTCGGCTGACTGCCGGCTGACTGCAGTTTGGCAGTTCGATTCTCACTGGCTCAAGATTGACTCAGCCTTCCATCCTTCCGAGGTGGGTCAAATGAGGACCTGGATTGTTGGGGGCAATGTGCTGACTCTGTAAACCGCTTAGAGAGGGCTGGAAAGCACCGAGAAGCGGTATATAAGTCTAAGGGCTATTGCTATACTGGCCGTGATGGCGCAGTGGTTAGAATGCAGCATTGCAGGCTAACTCTGCCCACTGCCAGGAGTTCGATCCTGACCGACTCAAGGTTGGACTCCAGCCTTCCGTCCTCCCACAGTCGGTAAAATGAGGACTTGGATTGTTAGGGAGGGCAGTATGCTGACTCTGTAAACCGGTTAGAGAGGGCTGTGAAGTGGTATATAAGTCTAAGTGCTATTGCTCTTCCTTTTCCCCTTCTTCCTTCCTTCCTTCTTCCCTCCCTCCCTCCCTTCAGTGGTGCACAGTGGTTAGAATGCAGCATTGCAGGCTAACTCTGCCCACTGCCAGCAGTTCGATCCTGACCGGCTCAAGGTTGACTCAGCCTTCCATCCTTCCGAGGTGGGTCAAATGAGGACCCAGATTGTTGTGGGGGCAAGAGGCTGACTCTGTAAACCGCTTAGAGAGGGCTGTAAAAGCACTGAAGCGGTATATAAGTCTTAAGTGCTATTGCTATTATACCATGTGTGCAGAGGGCAAAATCTAATAATATTCAACGACTCATCTGGATTAACTGTTCTGGGGGTGGGGAAGGGGAACCCCATTATTTGTGCATGGCTCAAAGGCACTTATATGGGGGTTTTTTTATACGTGGGTGCACACACATTTTAAGAAAGTTCAGTGATGGATACACGCATGAAAAGAGTGGCATGCATAACTGATTTCTTAGATCAAGCATCCTCCGTTGTGTTTTGACATCATGACATAAGCCCTAAAATACAGGTAGTCTTCAACTTACGACCGTATTTCATTTATGACCGTGGTAGCATCCCCAGTCACGTGATCAAAATTCAGACACTTGGCGACTGACTCGTATTTATGACGGATGCAATGTCTCGGGGTTACGTGATCCCCTTTTGCGACATTCTGACAAGCCAAGTCAAGGGGGAGGCCAGATTCACTTAACCACCGTGTGACTACCTTAACAACCGCAGGGATTCGCTTAACGACGGTGGCCAGAAAGATTGTAAAATGGGGCAACAGTCAACGTCTCCCTTCGCCACAGAAATTTGGGGGCTCCATTGTGGTCGTAAGTCGAGGACTACCCGTGTTATTTTTCAACCTAGGTTCGTGCATCACACTAAGCGAAACGCAAGGGAACCATCCTGCAGCTTTGCTGGAATTTGAAAATCCGTCCAGTTCTCGCTACTCGGAGTTTACGCGCTGTGAGAATCAAGGAAGAGAAAAACAGGAAGCGCATGCAGAGAGTCCTTCCCGCCCAAGGATGCAACTTCTCTTCCATTATTCCATGATAAGCGCGATCTTTTCCCTTCCGTGTTTTTTCCCGTCTTCTTCTCACACAGAGGGCCATCCTGCAGAGATCCCTCCCAGCTTTTTCCTCCTTCGGTGATCAGCAAGAAAATAAATCTTTTGTTGGCTTCTCCCAAAATGGAGAGTCTACACAGCCCTTCCGTCACAGATCTGCGGGCTTCTTCATTTCTAGATCTTCTTCGTCCTCTTTGTACTGACTGGGAAACATGCTGCTTCCCACCAAGGTCGCCACACCTTCAGGCTCAGAGTCCCCGGGCAGCGACAGAGGGACGGTGATGCCCGAATGGACCGAATAAGCATCGAGCAAGAATTCCTGTTCTGCTCTCTCTGCGTAGTTCGTAGCAGAAGGCAGGACCACGTCGCTCAAGCTGGGGCCGCCGTAAGGTGAAAATCCGGGAAACCGACCAAATTCCTCAAAGAGATCCGGCAGCGTGATACGTTCCATGCTGGGTAGGAAACCCCGGTCTTCCGGAGACAGCAGGGAGAAGTCTGGAAAACAAAACAAAATTTGTGAGTAGGATTCGGGGTTTAGCGAGCCCAGGGATCGCTTAGCTATTCCAGTTTGGCTCCCTTTGTAATAGCGCTGCAACAGTACAGGTAATCCTCGACTTACGACCACAATTGAGGCCCTCACCCACTTTTTGTTGCTACGGTAGACCATGGTTAAGTGAGTTTTGCCTGGTTTTATGACCTTCCCCGCCACAGTTGCGAAGCGAGTCGCTGCCCTTGTTCAGTTAGTAACCCAACCCACCCAACTCACAGGGTGATAATTGTTGTATATCTCGTTTTTTCTATGTGTTTCACTTTTCTTCTTTATACCGTAACTGCTATTCTAATAGCAAATCCTTCGTAAAAGTTATTGCATTACAGTGTTGATTAAATTATCTTTCCATTGATATATGATTTTATGGTACTACTCCCCCCAAAAGTGGTGTTATTAGCTAGTTTTAGAAAATATACTTTTCCCAAAAAGTTTCCACAATTTTGGCCACTCCTGTAGTGTGGGGCTGAGCAAGGGACGGGGAGATCACACACTGACCTGCTGAAGGAGTCAAGTTGAAGTGATCCAGATAGTCAGGCTTCTTCTTCTTCCTTTTTGCTTCAATCCCATGAGGATCTGGAGAAGTAAACAGGGCATTAATATCTGGCCACCAGGGTCAGATTTTCCCAGATATGCCCCAAGCCTGCCAACTCAGTTCTAGGAACAACTTTATGGCAAGAACAAACATTCCTGAGGGTACCCAAGAACAAAACCGAATTAAAAGATGGAGGAAGGAGACCATCAAGCTAGGAATAACACTAAACGAGGATCTGTGTCAGCATTGCAAGAAATACAGCCATTTCAAAGCAGAACTCCGAGGCAGGTTGATTCCTCAAAGAACAGGTTTATTTGGAAATACCATCTTGGCCCAACCTGGTGGAAAGCCAGTTCTGAATATTCCCGCGCTTTCCACAACCTTAAAAGAAAAAGTTTCCGCTCTTCTCATAACAATAAATCACATTGTCCAATCTGGATATTAGCTGGTTGCCTGGTTACATCTCTCTCCTCCTCCTCTGGCTAGCCAGCTGTTCGAATGTCTCTGACTCACCAGAGAGCTATTCTGTTTTGTCTACCAAGCCCCCTTTATCACTACCCCCCTTCAGTTCCATGCTGTGTCAGCCTGAAGCCCTGAGAAAAGCAACGGCCAATCCAAGTTGGCTTCGGGCCTGACATCCTGGCTGAAGGATCCAATCTCCTTTATACTACTTGGAAGACCCTGAATAGGTTGAGGGTTGGAGTGTCTTAAGCATGAGACTAATATGCTCGAGTGCAGGTTTTTAGAGGATAACAACAGGCTGTGTGAATGCAGAGAGACTCACAGCCCAGCCTATCTGCTGATACGTTGGCTACTGCCAGAAATGACTTATTTTTGGCCAACGACAAAGCCAAGAAGGTGGCTTCATTTTGGCAATCTAAAGTTGGATCTGGATACCGAAGAAGAAGAAGAAAATAAGAGCAGGTTATCCTTTGTTCAAGCACCGGAGAAATCGAGCAATTCAGGCAGTTCAAGTGAGTGTAAAGATTTATTGCAAGCTTAAGCTCTCTACTACAAGAATCTGGCCAACTGGCAGTTAAAAAAACCGAGGAGATAAGAGAGGCATTCAAGGTGGGCTGGACTTAGATTTCTTGCGGGCTCGCAGGGACTCGTGACTGATGACA
Source organism: Pituophis catenifer annectens (assembly GCF_029215685.1). Lineage (NCBI taxonomy): Eukaryota > Metazoa > Chordata > Lepidosauria > Squamata > Colubridae > Pituophis > Pituophis catenifer. Next base: position 3,714,071 of record NW_027256889.1, on the reverse strand, counting down.
TCTTTGACCCCTCTCTCGGGCTGAGCCTGATCAACTCCTACCCTCAAAACGACACTATAGAGCACTGCACACCAAGACAACTAGACACAAGGACAGTTTTTTCCCGAAACGCCATCACTCTGCTAAACAAATAATTCCCTCAACACTGTCAAACTATTCACTAAGTCTGCATTACTATTCATCTTCTCATCGTTCCTATCACCCATCTCCTCCCACTTATGACTGCATGACTGCAATTTTGTTGCTTGTATCCTTAAGATTTATATTGATTATTTCCTAGTATGATTCGATTGCTTATTTGTACCCTATGACTATCATTAAGTGTTGTACCTTATGATTCTTGATGAATGTTTCATTGTTATATACACTGAGAGCATATGCACCTAAGACAAATTCCTTGTGTGTCCAATCACACTTGGCCAATAAAGAATTCTATTCTATTCTATTCTATTCTATTCTATTCTATTCTATTCTATTCTATTCTATTCTATTCTATTCTATTCTATTCTACTCTACTCTACTCTACTCTACTCTACTCTGTTCTTTATTATTACTCTACTCTACTGTACTCTAATTCTATTCTATTCTATTCTATTCTATTCTATTCTATTCTATTCTACTCTACTCTACTCTACTCTACTCTGTTCTTTATTATTACTCTACTCTACTCTACTGTACTCTAATTCTATTCTATTCTATTCTATTCTATTCTATTCTATTCTATTTATTCTATTCTATCCTATCCTATCCTATCCTATCCTATCCATCCCATCCCATCCCATCCCATTCTATTCATCTCCTATAATCCCGCTTCTACCGGCACAATATTGCACTGCTTTTACCCCCCCTCCCCCCCCCAAGGATACACACCTGGACCAGAAAGTTCTTCCAGGACATCAGGCATACCTTGCTTCCGTTTTTTGTTGATCCGGTATGTATCTGTGTAAAGAAAGAGCTATTCATTTATTCTGAGATGCCTTACTCAGGTGTTCTGCCCCAGCTACGGACCCCAAAGAACGCAGCACGCACAAAGTCCATTCAAACCTTAGTTTACTGAATAAACCAGTCTTTTACAACAACGGCTGTTAATTAATTGCATTAACAGCTGCCAAGGATCCAAAGAATAATAACTGAAAGCTTACAAACAGTCCCTAAACGAATGGCGGTAAGAGACAGCTTCTCCGATTCCTGCCTCACCTGTGTCTTTGGGCAGGTAGGTGAACGGGAACGGTTCGCTGGAAACGCTGTCCGTCAAGCGGCGCAGGTACACCTCCACTTCCACGGGCTCCAGGATGTCCAGGTGTTGGTAAGGGGGGGTCTTGAAGACAATGGCAATCTGCCGATGGACGTCCGCTTGGGAAAAATCAGCTCTGCCCTCCCAAGCGTCTTTGCGGAAAACGACAGAGATGTCTTCTGCCAAGTAAAGATGGAGAAGCAACGATTAGGATGGCTTGGTGGGAATCAAATTCAAGGAATCTAAATTCTCCGGCACTTCTTTGGCTGCTGTGTGAACCAAGTTTCTCACGATTAACAACTTGAAGACGGGTCTATAACAATTCGCCACGGCCGACTCATCACAAGACAACTCGATGCGGGACAAGAGTTACTTACACTAATGTCAAAGCAATAATGGAATGGATTATTTACATATAATTATTTATATAATGGATTATTTATATTATTTATAATAATGGCATGGGGCTGCCACAAACAAGAGGGAGCAAAGCTATTCTCCAAAGCGCCCAAGGGCAGGACAAGAAGCAATGGGTGGAAACTAATCAAGGAAGAAGCAACTTAAAACTAAGGAGAAATTTCCTGACAGTTAAGAACAATTAATCTTTTTAATTAAACTTGCCTCCAGAAATTGTGAATGCTCCAACACTGGAAGTTTTTAAGAAGATGTTGGATACCCATTTGTCTGAAGTGGTGTAGGGTTTCTTCCTAAGCAAGAGATTGGACTAGAAGACCTCTAAGGTCCCTTCCAACTCTGTTATTTTATTATTATTTACTTTATTCATTAAACATGAAACTCAGTCAACTGAATATTCGAAAATGCATCACAAATACCATTGACTGGTGCTAATGGTTGATAAAGGTTGCTGCCAGCGTCCTAGGTATCAACCAAGTACCTTCTTAAGATGTACAATGTTCCAAGTAGCACACCTGCCTTTGCTCCTCTTTTAAGCCTTATGGGAGGGGCCAATCATCTCCTGGCCTTACTCCCAAGTCGTCCCTTTTGTTTTGACTGTTCGTGCCTTCTGGCAGCTCTTCTCATACATGCACTAGGAACAGGCTCCTCCTGTTCCTCTGCCTCTCTGATGTCCAACTCTGGAGGCTCCAGAGTCTGTGCCTCACTCCCAGATGGCCCTGGTCCCATCTCTGCCTCCGACACAGAGCCCTCATCCGGGCCTTCCCCAGACTCCAAGACTAGCCCATGTTCCTCCCCAGCCTCCTCACTGTCCGACTCCGCTGCCAGCTCCGCAGGCTGCTGGCGGACCACAACAAATACTCACTTAACAACTGTCTTGCTTTTGGGTGCAAATGTGGTCATAAGTCGAGGACTATCTGCACTTGTTGTTCCGAGCCTAAAACTATAGAGGCGACCTAATTTGATCAAATTAGTAGAAGTGGGGGGTATATAAGACTCCGGGTGTTCCCCATTCCCCTCAAGTACCTTTCTGGACTTTGTCACACAGCAGATAAAATTCTTCGCCACCAGTGCAGCTTCCATGTTCTTTGTTCATCCGGTAGATTTTGAGCTCGGACGTGTTTGTGGATTCTGTGCAGAGAGAAAGTGAAGGAATTAAAAAAAAAAAAAATTCCCACTTTGTAAACGAAGGCAAATAAACCTATCCCAGGATCATGTTGCAGGATCCAATCTGAGTCAGTCATAGGGACCAGAGCAGGGGTGGGTTCTAAATTTTTTTAATACTGGTTATGTGGGTGTGGCTTATTTTGTGGGTGTGGCTTGATGGTCATGTGACAATTATTTAGGATTTAGTAGAGGTACTGGTCTACCGGGCTTTTAACTGCTTGCAGAGCTGTACCGGTCTACCCATTTATTTTTGGAGGCACCGGTCTACTCACTTGTTTTTGGAGGCACCGGTCTACCACCAAACTGCCTTTTACCACTGATCAGCTGTAGGGCGGCTCTTTGAAGCCCCACGGCAAGAGTTTAAACAGTTGTTTTGTTTTGTTTTTGCTTTAATTTATATGCCGCCCTTCTCCGGAGACTCAGGGCGGCTTACAATGCATTAAGCAATAGCCTTCATACTTTTATATATTTATACACAGTCAGCTTATTGCCCCCACAATCTGGGTCCTCATTTTGCCTACCTTAGAAAGGATGGAAGGCTGAGTCGACCTTGAGCCTGGCGAGATTCGAACTTGCAGTTTATTGCAAGCAGCAGTTCTTAATAACAGTGCTTAGTCCACTGTACTAGAGGATCTTCTCCTTCTCCTTATAGCCCATCAGCTGGGACTCAGGAGGCAGCAATAGATTGGGGGTGGGGCCAAATAAAAGGTAAGAATAACAGGAGTGGGGGGGCCAGGTGGGGGGCAGAACTGCTTCGGTGATGTCATATCATCACAGCTACCGGCTCGGTGGAATGGGGCCGAACCGGGAGGAACCCACCACTGGACCAGGAATTTAGTCTTCCGATTTTTCGGAATCGTGCTGGAGCCCATCCTCAGGGAACCTCTATGGCAGTGATGGCGAATCTTTTCGGCACTTGAATGCCCAAACCAAAACATGTGTATATGCGCGTGCCGAAGGACTGGAAACCTGAAGACCAGCTGGCCTATTTTGGGGGCCGTTTTCAGGCCATTTTGGGGGCAGGTTTCAGGACGTTTTTGGGGCTGTTCTTCAGGCCGCTTGCTGGGCTGTTTTTCCAGCCATTTTTGGCCCAAAAAACATGCCAGAAAATGGCCCCCAAACCAGCCTGTTTTTGGCCGTTTTCCAGGCCGTTTTCTTGGGCCGACTTCAGGCCATTTTCCGCTGCTCTGGCACCCGCGATGACCAGCTGGCAGGTGCGCATGTGCACGCTGGAAGCCAGAAGAGCAGCTGGCAATGGCGCGCATGCCCACAGAGAGACCTCTGCCTGCCACCTCTGGCACACGTGCCATCACAGATCTATGGAGATTCTCAGTCATCCAGATGTTTCAAAGGTGCTTTTTGAAAAGGCAACTGGACCATGTTTCTTTTTCCTTTGAAGGAGAAGAAGACATTTTGCTTCTCATCCAAGAAGCTTCCTCAGTTCTGGCTGGCTGATGTCAGAACTAATCCTTCCGTCCCAGCCGCTTCCATCCATCCAGAACTGAGGAAGCTTCTTGGATGAGAAGCGAAATGTCTTCTTTTTCCTCAAAGGAAAAAAAAAAAAATACAGTCCGGTTGCCTTTTCAAAAAGCCCCCTTGGAATATCCTCAGGGAACCCCTCTCTCTTTGAGAGCTGCATCCAATGAAATTTCATTTTAATGTGTGCCGATAAGCGTACATTCAAACTGACAATAAAGTTAAAGTTATTCTAGTTAGTTATTTGTTATTCTTCATGCTCCAGTCTGGAAAGAGAGAAGTTCCCTGATATTGGTTCCAGCATGTGCCCCAAAAGTTTGGGGCTGATGAGTGTTGTGGCCTGCCAGCGGCCAGCAGGGCTGGCAGCAGATTCGGACAGTGAGGAGGTTGGGGAGGAACATGGGCCAGTCCTGGAGTCTGGAGAAGGCTCCGAGGACGGCTCTGCGTCGGAGGCAGAGAGGGGGCCAGGGCCATCTGACAGTTGTCAGCTGCCTTCAGAGTCAGACATCAGTGAGGCAGACAAACAGCTGGGGCCTGTTCCCAGTATGCGCATGCGCAGAGCTGCCAGGAGAAGGGAACAGCTAAAGAACAAGGGTCAACTCAGGAGTAAAGCCACAGGTGGACGATGAATTTGCCCCTCCCAGAGGGAATAAAGAGGAGCGCAAGGGGAGTGGAGTTTGCAGGAGGTAATTAGTTCGCTTAATTGGTTCATGACTCTCCAAGACTTCTTGCCAAGTTTTGAAGATATCAGCCTGGCAGCTCTCCAAGCCAGATAAAGTTTGTGACTGTAAATTCTCCCCTGAAAGACTTTGCTGGATGTGAATGAGAGGAATTCACAGTAACTTAATAAAAAGGGGTTTTTGTCGGGATAGGGAGTCTGCTTCGTGCTCTTGGGAAGCCTCGGTCAGAACAATGAGAGACTGAGATTGGATCCAGCAGTAGATATCTTGTTGCTTGTCAACTGCCCCCTCTTCCTCCATCTTTCTACACACATACACACACACACACACACACACACACACACACACACAGAGGTTCTATGTCAGGGAAATGCTGGTTTGCAGAGAACACTGCCGAGATTTCAGTACATACCCCAAACATACCCGGGGGAACAAAACCTATTCTAATGTCTAGGGTCATTTCATGGAGGGACAGGGGAGAGGACAACAGCAGAATAAACTAAAAAATAAAATCCCACCACAATTGTGTGACTGACGATGCACAAAGTTTCTTTTTTATTGACCACCGGATAACAAATACAAGACCAACCTTGGCAGTTTTTTTTTTCTTTTCATAACACATTTTTCACTAGAAAGAAAAAAGCTATTTTCACAGTCTGCACTTCTGTTTTCTATTTTCCGTTTCAAAACCAAATCACTAAAAACAGCCCTTTCTTAGACCACCATTTCCTGACGGAGTGTTTTTTTTAGGGTACATACAACTCTGAAAAAAATATATTAGAACTCCCCCAAAACAATAAATAAGGGCACTGCAAACAGCATTGCCTTCCTAACTTCTGGCGACTTCAGAAATTATTTAATAACTTGCCCATAGTTTTTTCCTTCCTTCCTTCCTTTCCTTCCACCCTCCTTCCCTCCCTTCCTCCTTTCTTTCCTTGCTTTCTTCCTCCCTCTCTCCCTGTCTCCCTTTCCTTACTTCCTCTATCCCTTCCTTCCTTTTCTTCCTTCCCTCCCTTCCACCCTCCTTCCCTCCCTTCCTCCTTTCTTTCCTTGCTTCCTTCCTCCCTCTCTCCCTGTCTCCCTTTCCTTACTTCCTCTATCCCTTCCTTCCTTTTCTTCCTTCCCTCCCTTCCACCCTCCTTCCCTCCCTTCCTCCTTTCTTTCCTTGCTTCCTTCCTTCCTCTCTCCCTGCCTCCCTTTCCTTACTTCCTCTATCCCTTCCTTCCTTCCTTTTCTTCCTTCCTTCCTTCCCTTCCACCCTCCTTCCCTCCTTTCTTTCCTTGCTTCCTTCCTCCCTCTCTCCCTGCCTCCCTTTCTTTCCTCCCTCTATCCCTCCCTCCATCCCTTCCTTCCTTCCTTTCCTTCCACCCTCCCTCCCTCCTTTCTTTCCTTGCTTCCTTCCTCCCCCTCTCCCTGCCTCCCTTTCCTTACTCCCTCTATCCCTTCCTCCATCCCTTCCTTCCTTCTCCTCCTCCCTTTCTCCTCCCATCCTCCTTTCCTTCCTCCCTCCCTGCCTTCTCCCTCCCTCCTTCCTTCCTCCCTCCCTCCCTTCCTCCCTCCCTTCCCTTCTTCCCTCCCTTTCCCCAGCTTGAAATAACTCTCGGCCTCTCCCCTCTCTTTAAACTCTACCTACTTTTGTCAAAGATGGGTTCCGAGAGGACGGGGCTCAGATGCCACGTTTTCCCCATAGAATCCTGATAAGAGGCCTGGAAACAGATCCGCACCACATTCATGTCAACCTCTTGGTGATTCTTCAGGGAACCAGCTACACCGATAGAGCAAGAGAGGACAGGTGAACCAATCAAAGTATATACAGCAGAATAGTAATACGTACTATACATATAGGAAGAAAAAAAAAAAAACAGCCCCCAGGACGGTGGTTTTTAACCTGGGATTCATTCAGCACATCCTGGGGGAAATCGAGAAATTTGTTATTGCTTGGAAGTTAAGGATCCAGCTTGGAACTCCTTGTTAAACGGTCACAAAAGGAGATCACATCAGGTCATAACTTAGAACAGAGGCTAAGCGATCAGTCATAAGTTGAGGATTCCGTGTATCAGAAACCAACTTCATTGCTTTCTCCAACCTGGATTTACAAGACTTATATTGGGGCAGGGAAGGGAAGAGAATGTGATATGGGATGGAATGGAATTCAGAATTCAGAATTCAGAATTCAGAATTCAGAATAGAATAGAATAGAATAGAAAAGAATAGGAATAAAACAATAATAATATACTGCTCAAAAAAATAAAGGGATCACAAGCAGAAGACATCTGAGATCTGAATGAATGAAATAGCCTTATTAAATACTTTGTTCTTTACATACAGTTGTTTATACACTGCTCAAACAACAAAAGGTAACACAAAACTACTGTATGTAACGAACAAAGTATTTAATAAGGTATTTCATTCATTCAGATCTCAGATGTCTTCTGCTTGTGTTCCCTTTATTTTTTTGAGCAGTGTAGAATAGAATAGGAATAAAAATAATAAGAATAGGATAGAATATAATTCTATTGTCACTTTAAATGTACGCTAATCAGCATACATTAAAATGAAATTTCGCTGCATTCAACTCTCAAAGCAACTGTTGTGCATACACCCAAACACACACGCAAGCGAGTTTCTTCTCACCTTTGAAAGGGTCAATTCCCAGTTGTAGCTTCTTCTCTATGGATTCTTCTATGTCCTTCTTCTTCACACACTGGATCCCCAGGTTGTTAAAGCTATCAAGCAGAGGACAGTTTGGGGTTCAAACAACAGAAAGCCCACGACGAAAGGAAAGCAACTTACACGATGCTTTTACAGGTAGTCCTCGGTTTCTGACCACTATGGAACCCCAAAACGTCCATCGCTAGGCGAGACTGGCAAGCGAGTCTTGCTCCATTTTACGACCTTCCCCGCCACAGTTGCGAAGTGAGTCGCTGCCCTTGTTCAGTTAGTAACCTGGTTGTAAAGTGAATCCGGCTTCCCCACTGACTGGGCTTGTCGGAAGGTCACAAAACGGGATCAAATGATCCTGGGACACTGCAACAGGCATAAGTACATGCCAGTTACCAAGCCTCTGAATTTTGATCATGTGATCGCAAGGATGCTGCAACGGTCATCAGTCTGAAAAAATGGTCATAAATCACATTTCTCAGTGCCGTTGTAACTTCGAACAGTCCCTGAACGAAGGGGTTGTAAATTGAGGACTGGATCGCAGGATCCTGGGACACTGCAACCCTCAAGCGCCTGAATTTTGACCACGGGGACGCCACAACCGTGGCTAATGTAAAAACCGATCCTCAGTCATTTCTTGCGGGCCCTTGCACCTTCAAAGGGTCACTAAAAAAAAGGCCATAAGTCGAGGACTACCTGTAAATTACCACATGGCAAACCTTTGGAAGTGTTAACCATTTGACGGTTAGGAAGGTTTTTTTTTTTAATTCAGTTCCTACCACTCTGTGGCTTCAGACAGTAATTGAGAGATGTCGTAATTCGATTGTTCTGACCCAGCACGACAAACTCTTTGAAGTTAACTCAAAGATTCCTGTATTAGGAGCACCAGCAGCCCCGGCAAAAAGTTTCTCTCTCACCACAGGCTAACAAGTCCGTCTGGCAGAGAGATGAATAGTTATCTGCCACCTCTATTCATTTCAGTCCCCTGCCTTTTATCCCCAGAGCTAGGGAGGGATTTCACTTGCAGCAGTGGCTCTTCTGTCCCAAGGACCGGCCCATAGATTTCCACTGCTCTCCTCTCCTCTGCCTTTTGCGCATCCGCGCGTCAGCCACTGGACCCATCTGTTCCTCCTCTTCCTCATCAGCCACCTCCAGACCTGGCGGCCATTGACTCTCCATCTGGGGGCTGACAGATGGCCCAGGCTCCACCTCTTATCTTTCTCTCTCTGCCAGCTCAATTCCTTCTTCCCCCTCGGACCTCTCAGGTTGCCTTGATGCTGACCCTGACTTCCACACCTCCTCCTCCTCCTCCTCCTCCTCCTCCTCTGATTCTAGTGCTGGAGGGGCCAGCAGCTGACAGGCCACAACATCAAACTTGATGGTGTGCAGGCCTCCAAATCATCACCATTTCAACACCCCAAACCGTCCGCCCCAGAGTGTCAACTTGCAAAGCTTTCCAGTTGCCATGAGCAGGAGGGAGGGAGAACTGAAATGCATTCCATACATTCTTTCTGACAGCAATCAGAAGGAGGGTGTTAGGTTTCACAGCCAGCCAAAGCGGTTAATTGGAGAATGTGATTTATGACATGGCCAGAGAGGAGGGGAGAGACAGGGTCATAGGGGAACGTAAATCTACGTAGGATTAGTCCTAACTACATCCGAGTATTGCCGGAATGTTGCTCCTAATAAATGAATATATTTCCTTTGAAGTTTGGATCGTGGCTCATGAATTAATTAGGGCATCTTTCGGAAACTTGACACAGAGACCGAGCGATATACCTATGCCTGGCATTGATTCGCGGCTTCAGCATCACTTCACAGAGCCCGTTGCTGCAGTCCTTCCCTACCAGGCTGTGAGGATGGATCCGATAAGGCCAGTCCTTCCACACCAAGCAAGCTGTCACTTTGACTTCCGGAATCCCCTCAAAGTTCTGCAGCTGGAGAAACAACCAGGTTTCAGATGCCAAATATTCCCCCCCCCCCCAAAAAAAAGAAACATTGGGTATGTCTAGTTTGATGAAAAGAAGGATTAGGGGAGACAGGATAGCAGGGTTCCAATAAGGAGCCTCGGTGGCGCAGCGGACTAAAGCGCTGTTAAGTAACACCAGCTGCCTGCAATTACTGCAAGTTCAAGTCTCACCAGGCTCAAGGTTGACTCAGCCTTCCATCCTTTCTAAGGGAGGTAAAATGAGGACCCGGATTGTGGGGGCAATAAGCTGACTTTGTATAAAAAAAGAACACCGCTTAGGGGGGGACGAAAGCCCTACTAAACAGGTATATACAAAAGTATGAAGGCTATTGCTTAACGCATTGTAAGCCGCCCTGAGTCTCCGGAAAAGGGCGGCATATAAATCGAACCAATCAATCTCAGAGGTTGCCCCAAAGAAGAGGGAGTCAAACTATTCTTCGAAGCACCTGAAGGCAGGACGAGAAGCAACGGATGGAAACTAATCAAGGAGAGAAGCAACCTGGAATTCAGGAGAAATTTCCTGACAGTTGGGACAATCAGTGGGACAACTTGCCTCCAGAAGTTGTAAATGGAGCAACCCTGGAAGTTTTTAAGAAGAGATTGGATAACCATTTGTCTGAAATGGTAGGGTTTCCTACCTGAGCAGGGGGTTGGACCTCCAAGGTCCCTTCCAACTCTGTTATTCCATTCCGTATGTGTTGTGTTGTGTTCTATTCTACTCTATTCTACTTTATCTTTATCAACCGTTTCTCCTTTGGGGAGTAGAGGCAGTCGTCGACTTACAACCGTCCATTCAGCGACTGTTCGAAGTTAGAACAGCACTGAAAAAAAAGTCGCTCCTGGTTTTCGCACTTATGACCGTTGCAGCTTCCCCACAGTCACGTGATCAAAATTCAGGGACTTGGCAACTGGCATGTACTTATGACAGTTGTAGGGTCCCGAGGTCGTGGGATCAGCATTCATTACCTTCCTAGCCAGCTTCCAACAAGCAAAATGGGGGGGGGGCAGATTTGCTTAACGACTCTGTGATAGACTTAACAGCTGCAGGGATTCGCTGAACCAAAAACAGCTCATAAAATGAGGCAAAACTTACTTATCAATTGCCTTGCTTAGCCAGAGAAATGTTGGGCTCCGTTGCAGTCGTAAGTCGAGGACTACCTGTACCGCCAAATCTTTCCATCTCTGCGTACAATAATCTCACGGCGGTTATAGTTTATAAAATCAGCGTTTTATGGGGTTTTTTTTTTTTCTCTTTTATCTATCAGTCCCAAGAGAAAAAGTCAACTTGTGATCCATCTTATTCCAACACCTGGAAAGCACACCTGGATTGAAGCCCTGTCCTGGCGTCTCTGTTCCAAGCCCCTCCCCCTGTGGGTGGGGCTTACCCTTTAACTCCACCTCCCCTGCCCACACCCGCTCACCTCAATGGTGGGCAATGTTTTGTTGGTCTCGCTGCTCCCTTCTCCCAAAATGCTCCCGGCTGACCGCCCTTCGCACTGATACCGGAAGCGCATCCCTCGTTGTTTAGGCTGTTCTATAATCACCAGCTCCGGAGGGTCCCGCATGGCATCGTCCAGCGGCTCTGGGGCCACCGTGGAGCACCCCGAAGAGCCAGGCGCTGTCCAAGGAGCATCCAAATCCCGGCTGAGGGGCAGCAGGCCTCTCGGGACCAGCTGGCACCGCAAGGACAAATTATTGAGGTTCTGGGACAACTGTTGGGGGAAGGAATCCTGGGGTGAACCCGGGACAGGGGCCCCCGAGACCCCGTAAGTCTCCAGCCCGTTCTGCAAGAGGCTCATCCTTTCAACTCTCTGCATCTCCCCCAGCGGAGTGAAGTCGGTGCTTCTGGGAATCAACTTGGGGGCCCCATTCAACGACGCCCGGGCGGATCCTGGGTCCTCCCCAAAACCGTCTTCTTTAATCAGCTCATCGATGATTGCTAGAAAACGAAGAAGAGAAAGCCCAGAGGTTGCAACCAACTCATTCGTCTAAGTTCTGCTTTGTTGGCTAAGCTGCAATTAGCCGACTCCCCCTAAATCATGGCTTGTGTTGTGGCCCACCAGCAGCCAGCAAATCTGGCAGCAAATTCAGACAGTGAGGAGGTTGGGGCCGGTCCTGAAGTGTGGGGGGAAGGCTCTGATGATGTATATAAAGAGAAAATGTATAAATATGTTAGGAAATGATTTTACCTAACTTCTTGGTTTGGCAATATATCAACCATCAATATAGCTTTAAGACTGCTGTATTGCTGTATTGCATCATACGGTGTCCTGATTGGTTAGCTCTGTAGCCAATGTCCTTAAGAGGGAGCTAGAAACCTGGTTTGTTTCTCTTTGCTGCTCTTTACTGCTGCTTTGCTGTGTTTGCTTCTGTTTGCAAATATAGAAGAACTCTTACTGTGTATGACTACAACGACTGGTAAGAAGACTTTGTTATTGGATTATCCCTGGACTATTGTTTGATATCTACTGCTTTATACGTGTATGACCTGGACTGTTATTGGACTGTGCCTTTTTACTATTTCTTGAAAGTAAACACAACTCAGTGTATCTGTGTGTTGGCTGTGTTATTTCCTAACTACTCTCAATCACTTTCATGCGCACACCCTTGCTACTCAAGGATTACTCTGCGAATTCCTTAACAAAATAAACTGTTTAAAAAAAAAATTTTTTTTTTAAAAAGACATCATCAGATAGATGATGGTAATTCTGGGGTTTTTTTTTCTTATTTACAGTACATGAAGGATCTCAGCCAGCACTTTGATGGAGATGCAGAATAAGAGCAGAGAGAAAAATTAGGGCCTCAAACCTTAAAATAACGACTCAGTTAGGTGACAAATATCTACTTACCTTTTGCTGGCAACACCCCACGGCAACACCCCACTACAACCCCCCAGGTGCTTACCTAATTCATCTGCAAAAGAAAAAAAAGGAGAAATATTATTCTATGCGGTGCTGTATATTCCTTTGGTCTTCAAACATCCACATCAGCTTCTCGTTGTGCTCAACCGGATTTGAATACAGATGGTCCTCGACTTACAGCCGTTCCATTTACTGACGGTTCAAAGTGACAATGGCACTGAAAAATGTGACTTAAATCCATTTTTCATAGTTATGACCTTTGCAGTATCGCTGTGATCGTGGGATCAAAATTCAGACGCTTGACAGCTGACAGCTGCAGTGTCTCCAGGATCATGTGATCCCCTTTGGCGACCTCATAACAAGCAAAGTGCGTGGGGAAGCCGGATTCATTTAACGACCGGGTTACTAACTTATCAACTGCAGGGATTCACTTAGCAACGATGGCAAGAAAAGTTGTAAGATGGGGCAAGACAAACTTAACAAATGTCGCCCTGAACAACAGAAATTCTGAGCTCAATTGTCGTAAGTCGAGGACTACCTGTCCAGGAAGTCCTCCACTTACAACAGTTTGTTTAGTGACCGTTCAAAGTTACAATGGCACTGAAAAATGTGACTTATGACCATTGCAGCATCCCCAGGGACACATCATCAAATTTCAGACGCTTGGCAACCGACTCATATTTAGGACAGTTGCAGAATCCTGGGGTCACGTGATCCGCTTTTGCGACCGTCTGACGAGCAACGTCAATGGGGAAGCCAGGTTCACTTAACAACCGTGTTACTCACTTAAAAACTGCAGTGATTGACTTAACAACTGTGGCAAGGAAGCTTGTAAAATGGGCCTAAAATTCCCTTAAACATTTGCACGTATCAAGAGAAATGCTCTTGCATTTCTCTCTTGGGGTCGTAAGTCGAGGACTACTGTAAAGCAGGATGCTGAAAATCCTTACCCGAAGTCTCCCTGGTCGGCTGCATCGTGGGCAAGCTAGAAGCGGCAAACGGGGCCTGTAAAAAAAAAAACATGCAAAAAAAATCAGAATAAAACAGAGCAAGATGCTGCAGGAGTTCATCCTATCCTCCAGACCACGGGGTGTCAAACTCAAGGCAGTGAAAACGGAGCCCAGGGGGTCCCGAGGCTGAAAATGGGGCCTGGGATGTCCACGTGTGGCCCCCCCAGGCTCTGTTTTCACTGTCAAGAGGACTATCAGAACAAACTCAAAACAAAACAAAAGGAGAAATGTTTCCCCTTTTGCATTTGAGCATGCAAAGAAGGGACAGGGAAGGAGAAAGGGAAAGACGAAAGACGAAGAACAAGATGGGAAGTGAGCAAGGAAGGAAAAAGAAGGAAAGAGGGGAAGGAAGAAGAAAGGAGAAGGAAGAGGGAGGGAGGGAAGGAAGGAAGGAAAACAAGGAGGGAGGGAAAAAGGAGGTCAGGTATGTAGATAGATAGGTAGATGAGTGGAAGGAAGGAAGGAAGGAAGGAAGGAAGGAAGGAAGGAAGGAAGGAAGGAAGGAAGGAAAACAAGGAGGGAGAGAAGGAAGTCAGGTATGTAGATAGATAAGTAGATGAGTGGAAGGAAGGAAGGAAGGAAGGAAGGAAGGAAAGAAAACGAGGGAGGGAAGAAGGAAGTCAGGTATGTAGATAGATAGGTAAATGAGTGGAAGGAAGGAAGGAAGGAAAACGAGGAAGGGAAGAAGGAAGTCAGGTATGTAGATAGATAGGTAAATGAGTGGAAGGAAGGAAGGAAGGAAAACGAGGAAGGGAAGAAGGAAGTCAGGTATGTAGATAGATAGGAGATGAGTGGAAGGAAGGAGGGAGGGAAGGAAGGAAGGAAGGAAAACAAGGAGGGAGAGAAGGAAGTCAGGTATGTAGATAGATAAGTAGATGAGTGGAAGGAAGGAAGGAAGGAAGGAAGGAAGGAAACGAGGGAGAAGAAGGAAGTCAGGTATGTAGATAGATAGGGAGATGAATGGAAGGAAGGAAAATGGGAAGAAGGAAGTCAGGTATGTAGATAGATAGGTTGATGAGTGGAAGGAAGGAAGGAAGGAAGGAAAACAGGGAGGGAAGAAGGAAGTCAGGTATGTAGATAGATAGGTGGATGAATGGAAAGAAGGAAGGAAGGAAGGAAGGAAAACAAGGAGGAAGGGAAGAAGGAAGTCAGGTATGTAGATAGATAGGAGATGAGTGGAAGGAAGGAAGGAAGGAAAACAAGAAGGGAGGGAAGAAGGAAGTCGGGTATGTAGATAGATAGGAGATGAGTGGAAGGAAGGAAGGAAGGAAGGAGATTATAATGAGAGTGAGGGAGGATCTCAGGGAAGTCCTCCCTTAGCACTTGGCCACCACAGGTGCCCCCCCAACACGAGTGACATTGACCTGGCCACAAATACAACCCTGATGCGGCCCTCAATGACACCCCTGCTCCAGACAATTCAATCCTGCAATCTGGGATTCCCCCCAATAAATCGGGCATAAATTACATGCGACTCTCACCTTTGGCAAGCTTTCTCCGAGAGTTAGCCAGAGTTTATTTGAAACCAACTTTCTGCCTTTGGGTGACCCGCTGGAGATTCATCCGACAGTCTGCGCCAAAATGAGACCTTTGTCATCTATGTATTCATTTTTATATCACACCTCTTGTTACTTCTATAAATAATTCTGGGCGTCGAAAATGCCTAATGCTTGGATTGGATGACTGGAAAGAACGTGAATAGATCTACTCTCTCTGTTTTAAATGATTGTGCTTGGTACTAGAAGTGTACATTGAAACGCTGAACAACGAAAGAAGGAAGGATGAAACTTCAATATAAATAGAGGTGAAGAGCTAAATAAGGGAAATATGAATAACAAAGCAGGTGAAAGATGGAAGATAGAAAAGAAACGTCTTTGAATATTACGGTGACATGGAAAAAAAAAGTTAAAATAGAAATAGAAATAAGAGGGGAATAATAGTGTATATATATATATATATATATATATATATATATATATATATATATATATATATATACATACTATTCCTGTCAAAACGTTGGTATAAGAAAAACTTTTAAAGTTACTGGTAGGATTTTAGCTGCGGTTTTAAAGGACCTTGCAGAGTGCTCTGTAAGGATTTTTAGAAGATTTTAAGCTAGGATTTTAATCAGAATTTTAAACATTTTAACTAACTTATTTAATATGACGCGGGAAAACACCCGAGATTTTAATTTTTTGCATATATATATATATATATATATATATATATATATATATATATATAAAAACAAGATATATGTAATAATAAGAGGGAGGTTTAGAAATTGAAGGGTGGTAGTAATAGATATGTTTAAACCAGGGGTGAAATGCTCCCAGTTCAGACTGGATCGCCCGATCCGGTAGCGATGGCAGCGGATGGTTAGGAGAACCGGTAGCAAAAATCCCTGCCCACTCCCCCGCCTATGCCCAGCTGAGCCGTGTGATCATCAGACGCTTTTTTTTTTTTTTTTTTTACTTTTAAAACCATTTTTTCTACAACCTCTTCGGCCGAAAAGGTTGTTTAAAAAATGCTTTTAAAAGGCTCTGCCGATCAGGCAACTCAGCTGGGATCGTCAGAGGCTTTTAAAAGCATTTTTTCTACAATCTCCACATAGTGAAGACGGTTGCAGTATCCCGGGGTCACGCACGCGATCCCCTTTTGCGACCTTCCCACAAGCCATGTCAACCTCTGACAAGTCAATTTTACTAAACAACCTTGCTTCTAATTTAGCAACTGCATTAAAGTCACTTAGCAACTTGTGGCAAGAAAAGTGGTAGAACAGGGCAAAATTCACTTAAGAAACGTCTCACTTAGCAACCAAAATTCTGTGCTCAATTGTGGTGACAATAAGTTGAGGCGCTCAAACACATTTTAGTCTTCTGTATATTTTGTCATCTTTGGTTTGCATTTGAGGTGGAGGGAATGCCTTCGGTGAGGATACAAATTGCTTTATTCATTAAAACTCATTAAAAGCCCATTAACTGGAGTTGGAGCGAACCCACAGCCCAAAATGCATGCATTTTTTATTATTTGTCTATAGATTGTCCACTCCGGCAAACTCTCTCACAGTTTACAACCAGTTAAACATAATATAAATATTCCACATATAAAAATATATCGAGAAACAGGTCCCTAAAACCACAAGCTATTCTCTGGATAGGTGTAGTAGGAAAACCAATTCCAGAGTCCTGCAGCCCAACAAGACAGACAGAGACTTCAGAGGATCATTAGAACTGCAGAAAAAACGAAGGCTAATTCTTGGAAATCAGAACGTAGAATAACAAAAGTCGGAAGGGACCTCGGAGGTCTTCTAGTCCAACCCCCACCTGCTCAAGCAGGAGTCCCTGTACCACCTCCAGTTTTTGGAGCACCTGCAACTTCTGGAAGCAGGCCGTTCCACCGATCCCAGGTAGTCCCCAACGTACGACCACAACGGAGCCCAAAATTTACGTGGCTAAGCGAGACGTCCGTCAAGTGAGTTTCGCGCCCCCCTTTTTACGACGTTCCTTGCCATCGTTCTTACGCGAACCCTTTGCCGTTCTTATAAATTAATCACTCAGCGGTTAAGGCAAATCCAGCTCCCCAATTAACTTCGCTCATCAGAAGATCCCAAGCCTTGGGGGGGACCCCAAAACCCCAGGACGCTGCCTGCAACCGTCCTAAGAGCCTTGGTGGTGCAGCGGATTAAAGTGCTGTTAAGTAGCACTTAGCTGCCAGCTGCCTGCAATGACTGCGAGTTCAAATCTCACCAGGTTCAAGGTTGACTCAGCCTTCCATCCTTTCGAGGGAGGTAAAATGAGGACCTGGTTTGTGGGGGCAATAAACTGACTTTGTATAAAAAAAAAAGAACACCGCTTGGGGGGGGCGAAAGCCCTACTAAGCAGGTATATACAAAAGTATGAAGGCTATTGTTTAACGCATTGTCAGCCGCCCTGAGTCTCCGGAGAAGGACGGCATATAAATCGAACCAATAAATAGAGCCCTGGTGGCACAGCAGACTAAAGCACTGTTATTAACATCAGCTGCCTGCAATTACTGCAAGTTCAAATCTCACCAGGCTCAAGGTTGACTCAGCCTTCCATCCTTTCAAAGGTAGGTGAAATGAGGACCCAGATTGTGGGGGCAATAAGCTGACTTTGTATAAAAAATATACAAAAGTATGAAGGCTATTGCTTAACGCATTGTAAGCCGCCCGGAGTCTCCGGAGAAGGGCGGCATATAAATCAAATCAAATCAAATCAATAAATAAATACAAACCAGCCAATCCACCCATCCATACCCACCCCCCATGTCTGAATATGGATCCCCTGACCAGGGGGGGAGAGGGGGCACGGTGCAACACCGACGCCGGCCATAAGCGTAAGAAATAAACCGGTCCCTAGTCCCTTTGGATCGCTTCGGACGGCCACTAAACGAACCGTTGTAAGTCGAGGACTTAGGTTCGGCAGTCCGGGCAGTTCGAATCCTTTGCTTGCGCGAGCAGGGGGGGGGGGGGGGTTGGACTAGATGACCTCCAAGTTCCCTTCCAACTCTCGTTACTGTTACCTCCAGTGTTACCTCCCTTCCTGCCATTCTTCCGAATCAATTTTGTTTTTTGGACTGCTGGCCTTTTCGGAGGCAGGAGAAGAAGGGGGGAAAAAAAGCAGGGAGGAGTCTGGGGAGGGGGGGAAGCAGCTGCCTCCAAGCCCCGCTTCGCGATGGACTTAGCCGGGCCCTAAGGCCAGCTCCGGCCCGGCCACTTTCTCTCTCTCGCCTACCTAGAGAAGAAGGCAGCATCCATCCCCGGGCTCCGGCTGCTTTCGCTCGGGCTGCTTTCGCTCCGGCCGCCCGCTCGGTCCCCGCAAGGTATTCATGCCTCCTCCCAGCGGAGCCCACATTCCCCGCAGGCCCCCCCTCCAAAAAAAGTCCTAACTTTCCTCCCCCTTTTTCTACCTTCCCCTTTTCTTTCTTTAAAACAAATGAAAAGAAAGAGAGAGAGAGAGAGAAGGAGGAAAAAAAAAGTCTTTTTTTTTTTTTCTCGGTCCCGAAAGAGGAGGAGGAGGGGGGGGGCCGATCGCTCTTGGAATTCCCCCTGCTGGGCCGGCTGCTGCTTCCTGATTGGACGAGCCCCCCGATGAGGTCAGACTTCTTGGAACGGGAAAGCCCCAGCCGAGCGGTAAAGGGGCGGGGCCAAGGTGGAGACCTAAAAAAAAAAAAAAAGGAAAAGCAAACTCTGAAAAGAAGAAAGGAGGGGGGAGTGTGGGAAATGTGATTTTTTTTTTTTTCCTCCCCTTTCCAGAAAGCTGGATCGAAGCTCGGGGCTTTTATTTTCGGTTTCGCCTTCTTGGGAAGCGCCTTTTCCGATTAATGCGGTTTTGTTTTTTTTTTCCCCTCCCCCGAGGCATCCCGTGGATAAGTCAAGCAAGGTTATACAGGGAAGTCCTACAGCAGCCAAAAAAAAGCCAATGCAATTCCTAAATTATTTTTTTTTTTAATTTGATTTATATGCCGCCCTTCTCTGGAGACTCAGGGCAGCTTACAATGCGCTAAGCAATAGCCTTCATACTTTTGTATATTTTTATACAAAGTCAGCTTATTGCCCCCACAAACTGGGTCCTCATTTCACCTACCTTAGAAAGGATGGAAGGCTGAGTCAACCTTGAGCCTTGGAGAGATTCGAACCAGCAGTAAATTGCAGGCAGCTGTGTTAATAACAGGGTGCTTTAAACCACTGTAGTACCAAGGCTCAATTGCATGAACAGAGGGATACGATCAAGATTTTGGCCTGGCTTAAATCTCCTCCCCTTTTTTTAAATGTAAATTTTAATTTGTTTTTCAATTATGGGGTATTTTAAATTTGTCTCAGCCAAATTATTTAATCCGTTTTTATTCTGTTTTAAATTTTGGTATGTATGTGTTTTATTCTGTGGCTGGTTCACCGCCCTGAGTCCTTCGGGAGTAGGGCGGTGTAGAAATCCAATAAAATAAATAAATAAATAAATAAATAAATAAATAAATAAATAAGAAGGAAGGAAGGAAGGAAGGAAGGAAGGAAGGAAGGAAGAAAGAAAGAAAGAAAGAAAGAAAGAAAGAAAGAAAGAAAGAAAGAAAGAAAGAAAGAAAGAAAGAAAGAAAGAAAGAAAGAGAAATAAATCAAGGGAGGTACTAATATACCACTCTATTGTTGTGGAATAATTAGACCAACACAACTTTTCTTGGTTAGTCAGAGACAGTGTATTGCGCAATAGGTTCAGAGCCAGTTTGTACATGAAGCTGTGAACAAACTTATGATCCTGAGACCCCAGCTTTATACATTTTCAAACAAAGGATTCTGTGAATTCAGCAGTTTTATCACTGCAGACATTCGTTACATCAAATGACATTTTTCTAATTACTAAGTTTCATATTATCCTTGCCAAACAATCATCATTCTTCTTGTAAATCACCGAAGCATAGATTCAAATTATCTCTTGTTGATATTTCATGTGGTCATCCTTGGTCTCTTTAACCTTCAAACTGTATATCACCAAATGTCTCTATCTCTGACAACCGAGGGGCCCCTCTTATAGAATGTTTCTACTTCAAAGGAATTTGTCTGCCTTTGTACTGTTTCAACTGGATACATTTGCTTCTCTCAAACAAGCACATTTTCTTTCTTACAATACTATGAATAAAGAGGGCCCTTCAGTGATCATCTAGCTGGACCCGCATTACCTACATTACTATGAAGCCTTAGTAAGACCTCACTTAGAATATTGCATCCAGTTTTGGTCACCACGCTATGAAAAAGATCTTGAGGCTCTAGAAAGAGTGCAGAGAAGAGCAACCAGGATGATGAGGGGACTGGAGGCTAAAACACATGAAGGTTACAGAATGTTAGGAAGATGTCAAGATGTGCATTAGAATGTCTTTGGTACACTGGTATAATTTTAAATCGTTTTTTAATTGGGTTACTGATTTTAATTTGGTATTGTATTGTGATTTGTATTGAAGTTGTCATTTTGTAAGCCGCCTTGAGTCCCTAGGGAGAAAGGCGGCATATAAATCGCAATAAATAAATAAATAAATAATAAATAAATAAAAGGGAGAGATATACATAGCAATCAAGGAAGTCATTTCACAAGCTATGTGATGATACCACAGTGTGCATTTCATTGTTTTTGTATTCTCAGGAGGGCCCTCCAGAACACAGGGCTGAATCTCTTTTTAATACATTATAATATATACAATCATAGAGTATCTAATAGAATCTAATATATAATATAAGAGAGTATCTAATAGAAAGAGTGCAGAGAAGAGCAACCAGGATGATGAGGGGACTGGAGGCTAAAACATACGATGAACAGTTGCAGGAACTGGGCCTGGCTAGTCTAGTGAAGAGAAGGACCAGGGGAGACAGGAGAGCATCTTCCAATATTTGAGGGGCTGCCACAGAGAGGAAGGAGTCAAGCTATTCTCCAAAGCACCCGAAGGCTAGACAAGGAATAATAGATGGAAACTGACCAAGGAGAGATTCAACCTGGAAATAAGGAAGAATTTTCTGACAGTGAGAACAATCCACCAATGGAAGAGAAGTTGTCTTCGGAAGTGGTGGGAGCTTCACCACTGGAGGCTTTCAAGAAGAGGCTGTACTGCCATCTGTCAGAAATGGTGTAGGGTTTCCTGCTTGGGCGGAGGAGGGTTGGACTAGATGACCTCCAAGGTCCCTTCCAACTCTGTTAATCTGTATAAATCATCCTATGGATGGATCAAGCAAGGTTACAGGGAGTCCTACAACAGCCAAAAAAGAATGCAATCCTAAACTGCGTTAACAGAGGGTAACAATCAAAATCAAGGGAGGTACTAGTACCATTCTATCAAGGCTTAGTAAGACCACACCTGGAATACTGCATCCAGTTTTGGTTGCCACAATGTAAAAAAGATGTTGAGACTTTGGAAAGAGTGCAGAGAAGAGCAAGCAGGATGATGAGGGGACTGGAGGCTAAAACATACGATGAACGGTTGCAGGAACTGGGTATGGCTGGTCTAGTGAAGAGAAGGACCAGGGGAGACAGGAGAGCATCTTCCAATATTTGAGAGGCTGCCACAGAGAGGAGGGGGTCAAGCTGTTTTCCAAAGCATCAGAAGGCCAGATGAGGAATAATGGATGGAAACTGATCAAGGAGAGATTCAACCTGGAAATAAGGAGGAATTTTCTGACAGTGAGAGCAATCAACTGGCTTTTGACTGACATGTCGGGGGTCACACTTTCAGTGGGTATGGATACAAGATCGAAGGTTCCTAGATCCAGATGTCTGGATGACCCCTAGATAACAACATTAAGCATATAGAAAACTAATAAAGGAGAATATTTGTGGGTCAGGGTTGATATCAGGGGCCCTTGGTGCTCTCTGAGCTTCTTTTCCTGCAGCAGAGGTTTCATTACCCAAACTAGATAACATCATCAGTGCTAGCACTGTTAACCTAGTTTGGTAACTAAACGGTCTGCAGGAAAAACAACCAAGTTCAGAGAGCACCAAGGACCCTATAGTCTTCTCTTTCTCTCCCCCTCCCTAGAAACCCCCCTCCCTTCTAGCATTGATGATGTTACCCAGCCGGATAATGAAAAGTCTGCAGGAAAACAAATAAGCTCAGAGAGTACCAAAAACCCTATCATTTAATTTAATTAATTTAATTTAATTAATTAAATTTATAGGCCGCCCCTCTCCGAAGACTCAGGGAGGCTCGCAATACATTTTAAAAAATAATTATAAAAAAAATTAAAAAATTAAAAACATTAAAAACTCATTTCACACCATTCATGGCTGGATCTCGCCATCGTCGTTGTTCTCCTCCTCCATGCTGCAAACCCCCCTCCCTTCTTGCACTGATGATGTTACCTACCTAGGCAATGAAACGTCTGCAGTAAAACAAATAAGCTCAGAGGGCACCAAAGACCCTATAGTCGTTGTCCTCCTCCTCCTCTTTCCTCCTCCTTTTCCTCTTCCTTCCTCCTCCATGCTGCAAACCCTACTCCCTTCTTGCACTGATGATGTTACCTACCTAGGCAATGAAACGTCTGCAGGAAAACAAGCAACCCAGCTCAGGTTCCACCTCCTATAGAAAACTCTTGGCTCCTCTCTTGAGGGGATTTGGCTCCGAGTCTCAGATCCCTCGGGAAACTAACCCTCTCAAGAGGCGATCGCCCGGAGGAACCCACCCCGCCTCCCTAAAGCGCGGGAAGAAGCCACCAACTTTCCTTCGCCCTCCTTCAGCGGCCATCCCAGGCAGGCAGGCAGCCAGTCATCCATCCATCAATACGGTAATCTTCCGCGCCGCTTCTCTCGGCATTACGGTACCCGAGTCCTTGCAAACGAGCCCCGCCTCCAGGAGGTGAAGCCCACGTGACGGGCAAAAAAAAGGGGGGGTGGTAAAAAGAACGGGAGTTGGGAAAGAGAGGAAATTCTCGCGAGACTTGCACCAGGCAACGGCGCAGCAAGATGGCGGCGCCGGAGACGGAGGTGGTAGCAGCCGCAGGGCCGGGAGCCGGCCTTGGACAGGTACTCCCGGCGGGGCTCTCCTGTCTTTTTTCCCCCCTCAGGGGATCCATCCCGGGCGGCTTCCTTTCCCCGTGGTGCGATAGTCCCGGCCTTCACTCTCCACTCGCCCCCCCCCGGGGTACTTTCTCTCCCTCCCTCCCCCCCGCCCCTCCCTTCCCTGGGATCACGTGACGGCCTCCATTAGACCCCCCCCGTCACGACCCCCCCCCCACACGACCCCCATCTCCCCTCATTCACCAAGCCGGCTCTTACAAGTCAGGATTTTCCTTCCTTTCCCCGCCCCCCCCCCAAAAAAAACCCTAGTCTCTGGCCAGGCGCCCCTCGGGGGTGGGGGTGGGAGGTGGGACTACAACTCCCAGAATCCCCGGCCCAGGCGGCCGTGCCCGCGTTTAGTAGGGGCTTCTGGGAACGGTAGTCCCAACGTCTCCAGAGAGGGAGGGGGGGCAGGTTATAGCCTATATATATATATATATATATATATATATATATATATATATATATATATAGGCTATATATATATATATATATATATATATATATATATATATATATATATATATATATATATATATATATATATTCATATATATATATGAATGACTCAAAGGTCACATACCTTTTCAGGCTCAAAGGTCTTAAGGGGGGGAGGACGGGGGGGGCAGCATCTCGCCCCCTCCCCGCTTTCCCCAATTTTAACCTATTTGTCTAAAAACTCAGCCAGGAAAATGGAGGGAGGGAGGGGTGGGAGTGAAGTAAAACAGGCTTGATCAGGGGACACAGGTATCCTAACTACCTGGATCGGGTGGAATCGACTGGATCCAAAGGATTTCATCTGTTTTCGGTCGTCCTTTCCGGGGAATTCGGTGCTGTACAGGTCGTCCTCAGCTTTACAACGGTTCGAAGTTACCTACGAGCACTGGGGAGGAAGAAAAAAAAAGTGACTTATGACCGTTTTTTTCACAGTTAACGACCGTCGCAGCATCCCCACGGTCACGTGATTTGCATTCGGAGTGCTTTGACCACTGGCTCACATTTACGCCGGGTCCCCCCCCGGGGTCATGCCTGACAAGCCAAATGAATGGGGAAAACCAGATTCACTTAACAACCCTGTGACTCATTTACTTAACTGCAGTGATTCGCTTAACAACAGTGGCAAGAAAAGTCGTCAAATGGGAGAAACTCACTTAGCCAATGTTTCACTTAGCAACATAAATTTTGGGTTCAGTTGGGGTCGTAACTCGAGAACTACCTTATTTGTTACAGGTAATCACTAACCTAATTTTTGTTTTACCCCACTCTACTTTCTGGGCAATTCAACAGAGAGAAACACCCCAGAACAGTAATTCAACGATAAAATAATCCAACAGTAAAAATCCCAAGGAAACCAATGCAGAAATCTGGCAACCACCAAACAAATCCACATAATCTAGAAGGGAGCTTCAGGCCTCTTACTGTTTCAGTTTTATTCTTGCAATGGCCACGGAGGAATAGGATGATTCACGAACTGTTGGCCAAGGCTATTTATGGAACTGAATGGCCAATTTGGACAACCATGAATCATATGACGGTTTGGCCTCCTATTTCATCCGCTTTTAAGGACTGCCTTCCTGATACTCTCCATTCTGGATTGTCAACTTCCTTTTCTCAATCCAAGATTTAGTCAATGGCTTCTGTTTCTCCCCCGCCCCTCCCCCTGCCCCATTCATGAAGACAGAACTGTGTCCTGTCATTTTTCGATTTGCTCCACTGCTTTCATGGTTACAGACCTGTATCTCAGGAGTTTCCAACCTTGGAAATTTGAAGAGTTGTGGGCTTCAAGTGCCAGAATCCCCCAGCCAGCATCCTTTAAGATGGGTAGACTTCAACTCCCAAAATCCCCCAGCCATCATCTTTCAAACTGGGTAGACTTCAATTCCCAGAATTCTGGGAGTTGAAGTCCACATATCTTCAAGCTGCCAAGGTTGGAAACCCCTGCTGTATCTCTACTCTGTCTTTCCTCCCAGGTGAATCCTTAAAGCATTTACCTCTCGGTAGTACCACCATGGCCATCAACATTTAGCCAGGATTAATTGCTACTGCTTTCCCTTCTTCCACCAGGAGAAAAAAAATATTACTACTGGTGTTTGTTTGCTTTGACATTTCCTTTCGAGCTACAGTTTTTAATTTACCTTTCTTTCCTCCTTTCTTTTGGGGAATTGACTTTTGGCCTCCCTGCTAGGTACAGGTTCTCCTCCCCTCTGCCCCCCCCAGGCCAACATCATTCTGCTTTCTTCCTTTTCCAGCATATTTTGCTTTGTAGTTTCCTCCATGGGGAAATAACACAGAGCCCAAATTGTTTCTTCATCTGCCAGAGGAATGACTCGTTTCTTTGTCAAGCTTCCTGCTGTTGCAAAGATTCCTGCCCTGGTGAACTATCACCTGCAACCTGGTTTAGATGACAGAAATCCACCTCTTTCCCTCTGTCACATGATTTCTAAAAAAGGTGGCAAGCATCCTGCTCCCCAGTGAGATTTATTCTATATGTTTTTTAAATAAATCCTTTCTGAACTTGTGACCAGAAATGAAATGCTCTGTTTTCTTCTTGTAAAATGCTCATTGTTGTCAACAGCAGCCATTTCTGGACTGTGTACCAGGGGATACTAGTATGTAGTAAGAAACAAATGGGCTAATAAAAAGCCACTATTAAACAAAAACACCCATTGAAAGACGGTATTGTTTGCCTTGAGCTTCCTGATTCAGTCCTCTTGTCTTTTTTCCCCCCACTTGTCCTTTCCTGGAGAGGAATAATTCTGTTGCATCTCAACAGTGAGAATTATTGAAGCATTTATCAGGGCCTAGTGCAGTGGTAAAGTACTCTGCCTGAGTTATTTCTCGAGGCTCCCCTCTCCAAAATGAAATATTTCAGTCGAGCAGCGCTCACACATTCAGGCAGCCCTCCTCTAACAGTGGAAAATTACCTTTTTTGTTCTCCAGAAAAGCCATCGATTTGGAGGGCGGAGGTATATCCTGAAGGAACGCTCTATATTTTTTTTGTCAATATTTAGTCAACAGTGCCCGGAATGCTGCTGGTTGCCAACTGCTTCAGACAGGATAAATGCAAGGAATTACCCTTTCCACACCTGTGGTTTGGCACCCTTTGCTGGGAAACTGCTCTTTAACTCAGATTGCCTGCCATCTGTATCTTTTTTAAGAGTGGTGTCTTACAATGTGCCTTGGGATTCCCCTGGAGCATTTATTACCTGGATGCTTTCATCTACTTCTCCTTTATTCTCCTTGTCATTTTCTCTGTTTTCATTTAATATCCTCAGGTTACAGTCTGGCTCGGCCTCTCTTCTGTTTTCAGATGAAGGAATAATCGTACCTTGAAGTCAATCCTGTCCTTAGCATAAGATCAAGTTTTTCTAATAATATTCAGCCTGGAGTTCAGAGTCTTAATTTCCCCTCTGTAATTGGGGTGAAAACATAAGATTTGAGAAAAGGGTTGGAATCCTCGCCTGGTGAATTTTGAGCTTCACCATATTCCAAAGATAAATTCAAACACTTCTGTTTTTCAGTTAATTTTATTGACTTAGTGTGCCCTTAGGGTTGATTAGGAACATAAACTGTGAATCTGGAAGATAATCTGTAAAATGGGATTGACATTGGAAAGTTTCCTATAGCTATAAACAAGTGATATAATTTAGGTAGGAGTTGTGCAAATAGTATCATTTAACATTTGAAAAATTAATGCTTTATTTAATTCCCAGATTAACGCTTTTTAGAGTCCCAAAATAAATCCTAATACAATTGTACCTAGGTAAAAACACATCCATCGAAACCAACTAAATTCCAGACCAATCTAATACTTTTTAGGGAAAGATTTCCAGTCTAGCAAAATTAGCTAGTCCTTCAACAGTAAAAAGACAAATTTAAGACCCCAATTATTTAGTTAATTGAAAACCTGATCTTCCTTCCCACTTAGAGGAGTAAGTTGCTTATAAAATGGTTATGTGTGGATAATTGCAGTGAGATATATGGTCATCCTTTACTGAAACTATTCCCTAAAGATGTGTGTGTGTGTGTATATATAAAACATCAATGAGAAGTCCTTATGTGTGTAATTTTGTTGCCATTGTTGCATAACTTCCTGATAAGTTTAGTCACTTATTAAAAGAATAAGGTCAAAGGTTGGATTAATTGAACAACTTTCCCCATTGGAGGTTAGCATATAGTAGTAGAATCGAGGCTTGTTTAATATTTGCAAATAAGGTCAGAGCCAAGTTTTAAAGTCATATTTAGGAGGAGACGAAAAGATCTCACCAAACTGGTTAGCTGAGAAGGCAAGGCCCAATGAGATTCATCGGCAAAAGTGGTGTGAGGTTCACAAAGCAATAACC
Organism: Pituophis catenifer annectens; assembly: GCF_029215685.1. NCBI lineage: Eukaryota > Metazoa > Chordata > Lepidosauria > Squamata > Colubridae > Pituophis > Pituophis catenifer. The sequence goes on along the minus strand of NW_027256889.1, from coordinate 3,686,702 downwards.
CCCCCCCTCCCCATTTCACACCAACATACAGGAGATCAGATGGGTTGATTCTCCAATTAGAAGACTTCTCGCCCTGCGTAATACTTTCTGCCTCTGCTTCGGCGTAAGCTTAATCACGAAAACCAGGCAATGCATCTGAACAACGTGACGGAAGCTTCTTCAGGTGCCTGTGCTTGGAGTGGAATACAGATTGGCCATCCTGGGAACATCAATCTATCGCCAGAGCAGTCGTAAAATATTGGCTTAGCATTTCACTTGCTGAATCCAGGTAGTCCTCGGTTTACGACCACACGGCCGAGCCCCAAATCCCTGTGGCTAAATGAGTCATTTGTTAAATGAGTTTTGTCCCCATTTTATGGGGACCTTTCTTTTATGACCTTCAGAATTTTCCCGACTAAGAAATCCGATTTCTTGTGGTCCAGTGGCTTTTTGTGACACCCGTCTTCTCTTTTCTTTTCCCCTGTTTCTAAAGCAAGTGACGAGCAATGGCACCGCGGGGGGCGGCGAAGGAGTCGTGGAGACTCAGCAGCCGAACCAGCCTCAGCAACAAGCCCCGAATGCCTGGCAAATCATCAAAGGAGTCTTATTCAGGTAAAAACGGCCAGCCCTTCTGGATTCCCCCCTAATTCACGTTGTGCATTATGCAGGATAGAAGGGTGAGCCGGTCCTGCCAGCGTTGGTCTCGGGGTGGATTTGATTTAAACCACGTCTTTTTAAATCACGATCTAAATCACGTTTTAAATCACTAGTAAAAAGCCTTGATTTAAATCAACTTGATTTAAATCGTAATTTCTAAAAGTGCAGCTGTCATCTCCGTCCCGCAGCGGCTCCTCCTCTGACCCACTGTTGACTCACCGACAGTCCCAGTCACTTTAATGGGATGGCTGGTGATGCGGCAGGGACACAACAAGGTGAGGGACGTGTTAGAGGGCATTCACTCACCTGCTGCGTGCCACGTCCCTCATCTTGATGTGTCCCTGCCGCATCACCAGCCGGTCCCATTAAAGTGACTGGGACTGTCGGTGAGTCAGCAGTGGGTTTTAAATTTAACATTTAAAGAGCCCGATGGATCTGAAATGACAGGTGCTCTTTAAATCTAAGGACTCATTCTTGCTGGTGGTTAGACATTTTGATGTTATTGTCTGCAAACAAAATGAAGGTTTCCTATTTAGCTTGCAGAGCTTGGATTCGTTGAATGAGTTTACCAAAAACGTAAAGGAGAGAGGGCTGTGAAGCAGTATATAAATCCAAGTGCTATTGCTATTGTGGCCATTGCGCACACACACACCAAAGCCAGGCCTGGCGTTTTATTTTTACTTAAAACCACGCTGTTCTAGATGCAGAGAGGGCTGGGGCCTGAAAGAGCCAGGTTTGGCCTAATCATGGTTAAGGCACTAGGTTAGAAAATAAGAAATCTAGTCCCACGTTAGCCATGAAAACCCACCGAGTGGCTTTGGGCCAATCAGCCAGAGAGAGAGAGTTCTAGTCCCGCCTTAGGCATGAATGGCCACTCATTCTTTCTCAGCCCAACCCACCTCACAAGGTTGTTGTTGTTGGGAAAGTAGGAGGAGGAGGAGCATGTAGTGGATATGTTTGCTGAGTTGAGTTATTCCTACAAATAACGATGGGGTTCAAATAAATAAATAAAAATATAACCACACAAGAAGCACTTTTGTGACACTGGCTCTTTAGTAAGGCGTTAAGTGGCCTAGCAGCTTTACAATGCATCCCGTTCCATGTCAGTTTCCTGTTACTGCTACTCGGGGTCTTGCCAATATTCCAGGGCAGACAGATCACAAGGCTTTGAATTATTACACTTCCCTGCCTAAGTGTTCTCCGTACAGGTAGTCCTCGACCTACGACCAAAAACCGAGCCCCAAATTTCTGTCGCTAAGTGAAACATTTATTAACTGAATTTTGCCCCATGTTACAACCTTTCTTGCCATATTTTTTTTTTTTTAAGGGAATCACCCGAGTTGTTAAGTTAGTGACACGGTTGTTAAGTGAATCCGGCTTCCCCATTGGCTCACGCGATCCCCTTTTGCGGCCTTCTGACAAGCAAGAGTCAATGGGGAAAGCCGGATTCACTTAACAACCATGTCACTAACTTAACAACTGCGGTGATTCCCTTAAAACAACTCCGGCAAGGAAGGACATCAAATGGGGCAAAATTCCCTTCACCAATGTTTTGTATAGCAACAATAATTCGGGGCTCAGTTGTGGTTGTAGGTCGAGGACTACCTACCTGTATAAGTAGGAGCCAATCCATTCTAGTATTTATTTATTTATTTATATATATATATATATATACATACATATATACATACATATATATATATATATATATATATATATATATATATATATATATATAAATATATATATATATATATATATATATATATATATATATATATATATATATATATATATATATATATATATATATATATATGCCGCCCTTCTCCGGAGACTCAGGGCGGCTTACAATGCGTTAAGCAATAGCCTTCATACTTTTGTATATACCTGCTTAGTAGGGCTTTCAGCCCCCCCCTAAGCAGTGTTCTTTTTTATACAAAGTCAGCTTATTTTTGCCCCCACAATCTGGGTCCTCATTTTATCTACCTTGGAAGGATGGAAGGCTGAGTCAACCTTGAGCCTGGTGACATTTGAACTCGCAGTAATTGCAGGCAGCTGGCAGCTAAGTGCTACTTAACAGCACTTTAGTCCGCTGCACCACCAAGGCTCTTGGTAAAGGCTAAAGGCTCTTAGTACAGTGGAATCTTTGCAAATCAAGGTGACCCAGTGGGAAAGGACAGAGATGTTGTTTCCAAAGCCTTTATTAAAATTATTACTTAATATTACTTTCTTGAGCTACCTCAGCAATACTTGGCTTTGGCACCCCTAGGGTGCCAGCCATGCATTAAAACATCCAACTGATGAAGCTGTTGAATATTTCAATCTATAAGTGCAAATCAAATTGGAAGTGGGCCAGCGTCCAAGTGTTTTTTCCCCCTAGTATGGACAAACAGCTGCCCTACCGTTTCTTCCCAATTCATGAGTTTGCAAAGAACGCTGCAATTTGGCACGGCTTCCTTTCCCATCGCTTAAATGGATCGCTTTAAAGTTCAAATCGTAATTCATCTCGCATTAAATTGAAAATTGTCCAAAATGTTATGGCCCCACTTTAAGCAGGGAGGATGAAAGGACATCGTTGAATAGAAGATATATACAAGCACAGTGGTGGGATTCAAATAATTTAACAACCGGTTCTCTGCCCTAATGACTGGCATGGTGGGCATGGCCAGGGGGTGTGACGGGCAGCACTCGGCTTCCTGCACCCCCCCCCGGGAGCAAAAATGGGCTGTTGGGGGTCCATGCCACCCCCACCCATCCCCTGTGCCCCGTTTTGGGCCTAGGAAGTCTCCCTAAAGCCTCCTGAGAGTGAAAATGTGCTGCGGGAGGGGGGAGGCTGAAGCCTCTTGGGAGCGAAAACGCGGGGGGCGGGCTGCGCCCCATTTTGGGCCTAGGAGGCCTCCCTGCACTTACCTGGGAGCAAAAGAGCCTTGGTGGTGCAGCGGACTAAAGTGCTGTTAAATAGCACTTAGCTGCCAGTTGCCTGCAATTACTGCAAGTTCAAATCTCACCAGGCTCAAGGTTGACTCAGCCTTCCATCCTTTCGAGGTAGGTAAAATGAGGACCCGGATTGTGGGGGCAATAAGCTGACTTTGTATAAAAAAAGAACACCGCTTAGGGGGCCCCCGAAAGCCCTACTAAGCAGGTATATACAAAAGTATGAAGGCTATTGCTTAACACATTGTAAGCCGCCCTGAGTCTCCGGAGAAGGGCAGCATATAAATCGAACCAATAAATAAATAAATAAATGGAGCGCATGGGGACTCCGGGAAGGGGTGGGGCCAGCCAGCAATTTAACTACAGGTTTGCCCAAATCTGCTGAATTCCATCACTGGACAGTGATGTAGTCCTCGACTTACGACTACAATTGAACCCACAATTTCTCTTGCTAAGGGAGACATTGGTTCAGTGAGTTTTGCCCCGTTTTACGACTTTTCTTGCCATAGTCGTTAAGCGAAGAAGCCAAGAGACTTTTACAGTTCATCAGATGGTCCAAGCTGGCAACACACACAGGCTGTCCTCGGTTTTCAGGTTTCACTGATGAGTCACGAAGCATCAGAAACTGGTACGCAACCTCTTGTGGCTTTTGTCTTTCTAGTTTGTGGATTATCTTCAACCCTAATTTTAAACATGGGAGGTTATTAATGCAACGAACCACAAAGGGTAACAGCACTTTCAGTTTTGGGACGGTATCTCTCCTCCTATCGACTCGGCGGATATTGCCACAGATGTCCTCACCCAGAAATGATTGAGAATCGGAGAACAAGATATAATATAGATTAGACTCAGAGATGAAGCTTCCACTGAAATGGGATAGGTAGAAACATTCATTTATCCCACCTTTATTTGTACAAATAATTCAAGGAGGTACAAATATCCATCACACCTCCTTCCTCTTATTTTTGACATAACAACAACCCTGCGAGGTGGGGAGGCTGAGAGGGAGGGACTGGCCCAAAGTCACCCAGCCGACTTTCATGCCTAAGGCAGGACTAGAACTCCCAGTCTCCTAGTGATTGGCCCAAAATCCTCCAGCTGGTTTTCATGCCTAAGGTGGGACGAGAACTCACCATCTCTTGGTCATTGGCCCAAAGTCACCCAGCCGGCTTTTATGCCTAAAGCAGGACTAGAACTCACCATCTCCTGGTGATTGGCCCAAAGTCACCCAGCCGGCTTTTATGCCTAAAGCAGGACTAGAATTCACCATCTCCTGGTGATTGGCCCAAACTCACCAAGCCATCTTTCATGCCTAAAGTAGAACTAGAACTCCCAGTCTCCTGATGATTGGCCCAAAGTCACCCAGCTGGCTTTCATGCCTAAAATGGGACTAGAATTCACAGTCTCCTATTTTCTAGCCTGGTACCTTAACTACTAGACCAAACTGGCTGTTTCTTAAATTTAATGCTGTTAAGAATATTGATAGATTTTGAAAAAAGAACTAAAATGTACATATTTTGATCTCTCTTCTTTATCTCTCTTTTTACAGTCCCTCTCTTGGTCAGCTCTGTCCATTAGCAATTCTTGGTAAACATAGTAAAATGTTGAGTGTATTCCTGCGGTAGGGTGGATTTAGCGATGTAGTAAACTGAAAGAATTGCACAAGGGGTCTGAATTATTGGTTAGCTTGTGCCTTAATCACGTCCTTTGCCAAGAGCCGCATGGAAATGAGATGGGCAGCTGTAAAAATATTATAAAATAAATACATCAGCTTAGCAAAGTTGTACAAGCAATGCATTTCTCGGAGAGGCCAAATCTGAATCCCGGATCTTTTGGTTCAGAAAACAACTTCTCAGTCGGTATACGCTGCTGATCAGACTCTGCTTTTCAAAATATTTCTTTGCTTCTTGATTTAACTTTCAATTAAATTTGGGCCGCGGTGCTGAGGGGCCTGATAGAATTCCTCTGCGGATCACGTGCTTGTAACTCAAAAAAGGATTTGAAGCATCTATATTGTATATATAAAAGCGAAATAACCACTCACACATCATCACGAAATCTCCAGAACCGTAAAGCCTACAAACTTGAAATTTGCCACGTATGTTCCTCTTGGCTTCTAGGTGCTCATTAAGAAAGGATTTTTCGAAATGACCATCATAGCATTAGTATTTCCTATATTATGATTAATATGCTCTGATGCTAAGGAGTTCTACTTCCTCTCCCCACCTGAAAAGAAATGTGTTCCAAATGCAAAAACACAAGCAGAGGAGAGGAGTTTCAGTTTCAGTTTTACTTTCACAGCAGCAAGCAGGGGATAGGATAGGGGAGGCTTCTGTTGGGCAAGCCTGAGGGAGAGAAGGGGATAGGATAGGGGAGGCTTCTGTGGGGCAAGGCTGAGGGAGAGAAGGGGGTAGAATAGGGGAGGATTCTGTGAGGCAAGGCTGAGGGAGAGAAGGGGATAGGATAGGAGACGTTTCTGTGGGGCAAGCCTGAGGGAGAGAAGGGGATAGGATAGGGGAGGCTTCTGTGGGACAAGGCTGAGGGAGAGAAGGGGATAGGATAGGGGAGGCTTCTGTGGGGCAAGCCTGAGGGAGAGAAGGGGATAGGATAGGGGAGGCTTCTGTGGGGCAAGGCTGAGGGAGAGAAGGGGGTAGAATAGGGGAGGATTCTGTGAGGCAAGGCTGAGGGAGAGAAGGGGATAGGATAGGAGACGTTTCTGTGGGGCAAGCCTGAGGGAGAGAAGGGGATAGGATAGGGGAGGCTTCTGTGGGACAAGGCTGAGGGAGAGAAGGGGATAGGATAGGGGAGGCTTCTGTGGGGCAAGCCTGAGGGAGAGAAGGGGATAGGATAGGGGAGGCTTCTGTGGGGCAAGGCTGAGGGAGAGAAGGGGGTAGAATAGGGGAGGATTCTGTGAGGCAAGGCTGAGGGAGAGAAGGGGATAGGATAGGAGACGTTTCTGTGGGGCAAGCCTGAGGGAGAGAAGGGGATAGGATAGGGGAGGCTTCTGTGGGACAAGGCTGAGGGAGAGAAGGGGATAGGATAGGGGAGGCTTCTGTGGGGCAAGCCTGAGGGAGAGAAGGGGATAGGATAGGGGAGGCTTCTGTGGGGCAAGGCTGAGGGAGAGAAGGGGATAGGATAGGGGAGGATTTTGTGGGGCAAGGCTGAGGGAGAGAAGGGGATAGGATAGGGGAGGCTTCTGTGGGGCAAGACTGAGGGAGAGAAGGGGGATAGGATAGGGGAGGCTTCTGTGAGGCAAGGCTGAGGGAGAGAAGGGGATAGGATAGGGGAGGCTTCTGTGGGGCAAGACTGAGGGAGAGAAGGGGGATAGGATAGAGGAGGCTTCTGTGAGGCAAGGCTGAGGGAGAGAAGGAGATAGGATAGGGGAGGCTTCTGTGGGGCAAGGCTGAGGGAGAGAAGGGGGATAGGATAGGGGAGGCTTCTGTGGGGCAAGGCTGAGGGAGAGAAGGGGATAGGATAGGGCAAGGCTGAGGATAGGAGATGTTTCTGTGGGGCACGCCTGAGGGAGAGAAGGGGAGAGGACAGGCCGATCGTAACTACTCATTAATTTTCAAGCTGCAAGGGTCGATTTATCAAGCCCCATCACACAGTTTCATAGCAGAGCACGGGTATTCAGCTAGTTTTCTAATATAATAGAAGGCAGCCGATATCGGATACCAAACAGTGCCAGACTGTTGCCGGTCCCTGCAGATTGCTAGAATTCTTGCAAAAGAGCTCTTGCGCCATCTCATAATTAATTTATCTTTTAACTTATTCATAAACAAGCCCAAGAATTGTGTAATCGAGATCTGTAAAACTGTAACTTAGGAAATTGCTACGGCGGTTGTTAAGGGGTGGAGATTTATTTTATGATTCTGAAAGCTGCAGGACTTGGTTTTTCCAGAGCTGCTTTTCTTGTAGAAAAAAACACAGGATATCAATCCCTGAAGAGATTCCCTACAGGTAGTCCTCAACTTACAACCACCATTGAGCCCAACATTAACCAGTGTCTTGCATGGCTGGCTGGGGAATTCTGGGAGTTAAAGTCCACGTGTCTTAAAGCTACCAAGGTAGAGAAACACCAGACAGATAGTCCTCGACTTAAGACCACAATTGAGCCCAACATCTCTGTTGCTAAGCAAAACACTTGTTAAGTGAGTTTTTGCCCCGTTTCTTGCCGCATTTGTTAAGTGAATCACTGCAGTTTTTAAATTAATCTCAGGGTCATTAAGTGAATCTGGGTCCCCCATTAACTTTGTTTGTCAGAAGGTCACAAAAGGTGATCACATAACTCCCGGGACATTGCAACCGTCATAAAGACGACTCAGTTGCCAAGCATTCCAAATTTTGATCACATGACCGGGGGGGGTGGGGTGCAACAGTTGTAAGTGTGAAAAATGATCCTGTCACTTTTTTCACAGTGCCATTGTAACTTTGATTTTTTTTTTTAATTTGATTTATATGCCGCCCTTCTCCAGAGACTCAGGGCAGCTTACAATGCGTTAAGCAATAGCCTTCATACTTTTGTATATTTTATACAAAGTCAGCTTATTGCCCCCACAAACTGGGTCCTCAATTTACCTACCTTAGAAAGGATGGAAGGCTGAGTCAACCTTGAGCCTGGCGAGATTGGTCACTAAACAGTTGTAAGTCTATGGGGAATGCCCTTATTAGATCCTCGAGTTGAGAATAATAAAAATGTTGCCCAGCGAAGTTTATGATGGTTGATGAAAAGCTTATCTTCTTTGTCCAATCTGAATTTCTCTGGAATTTCCCCGTGTGACCGATGCCTCTCGATGGAAAGGTTGGTTTCAAAACTGGTACGAATTCTCAACCTTTTTTACTTTTTCCTCTCGTCTTCCAGAATCTTTATTATCTGGGCCATCAGTAGCTGGTTTCGTCGCGGGCCAACAACCCAGGATCCATCCACCCCCGGGGGAGCACCCAGGGCACCAAGCCGCAATCTTTTCCCTAAAGACACCTTAATGGTAAGGATGGCCGAATCCTGATTCCAGATTTTTCAAGGGTTTAAGTCGGATTTTGACTGGTGGAGAAGGGAGCTCTAGGCACTTTCTCTGGCTGCAGGACTGAAATTCTCTGATTCAGAATTCGTCTCAAAGAGAAATAGAATTCTGTTACTGGTGTTAGGTTGGTTAGATGATAGATAGATAGAGGGTTCCAGCTCAGTGTCATGAAGAGTTTTTTTTTTCTTTTCCTGGCAGGACCTTCACGTCTTCATATCCGAACACGAGCACTTTACCGACTTCAACACCACGTCGGCATTGTTTTGGGAACAGCGAGATCTAGTCTACGGAGATTGGACAAGTGGCGAGAATTCGGATGGCTGCTACGAGCGTTACACCGAGTTGGAAATCCCTGAGGTGTGTGAACGGATGCCACCGTCTACTGACAGCTGGGTTTTCCTCTCTGCTTCAAACGCTCCGTGAATAGTTTTTCGTACCGGAAGGAAGCACGTCCCAAAGCACATTTTTAATGCGACGGGGGGAAATGATTGACTCTATGGGTGGTCCTCAACTTACGACCACAATTGAGTCCCAAAATTTAGGTTGCTAACTGAGAAATTTGTTAAGGGCATTTTGCCCCACTTTAGGAGTTTTCTCGCCACGTTTGTTCAATGAATCACTGCAGTTGTTAAATTAGTAACACGGTTTCTAAATAACTTTGGTTTCCCCATTCACTTTGCTTGCCAGGAGGTTGCAGCGGTCATAAGTGTGAAAAAGTGGTCATAAGTCACTTCAGTGCTGTTGTAACTTTGAATGGTCACTAAGGGAACTGTTGTAAGTCGAGGACTGCCTGTATATGACCCTACAGGTAGTCCTCGACTTACAACCGGCCGCTTAGCAACCGCTCAAATTTAAAACAGATCTGAAAAAGTGGGACTTACCACCCAGATTCAAAGTTAACAATGGTCGGTCCTCCCCCGCCCCCCCCCCCCTTGCCTGGTCATGTATCTGCATTTACGGCCTTTTGCAGTGTCCCACGTTCATGCAGGCACCTTTTATGACAATGTTAACAAAACTAAAGGTCTATGGAGATTCTCAGTCATCCAGATCATGGTTTTCCCAAAGGTGCTTTCGTTCAGGATAACTGAGAATCTCCATAGACTTTTAGTTATGCTCTTTGGGATGAGCATCCTTCAGACAGGGGTGGGCTTCAAAACTTTTAGCAAGGGGTTCTCTGCTCGGTTGCTTGGTGGGCGTGGCCTAGTCAGCCTCCTGCACCATGGTGGGGGGGGGGTTGCCCTCCGCGGGCTCCGGAGGTTTTTCTTGAGCCACCGGGAGGGCGAAATTGGCCTCCCCAGGCTCTGGAGGCCAGAAATGGGCCCATTTCTGGCCTTCCCAAATTTCCAGTAGGCCCGTTTTTCACCCTCCCCGAGCCTCCGCGCATGTCCTGCACTTACCTGCATCCAAAACGGGCCGCGTGGGGACTCCTGGGAGGAGCGGGGAGGGCAGGCCCAGCCAAGAGAGGGATTTGGGGATTCTCCAAACTGCACAGAATCTTAGCTAGAGGTTCTACCGAACCCCCAGGAGCTCACCCCTCGCCTTCAGATGGTGTGAGAACATGACCGGATTTCCCCCCCAGCCCCCCAAATTGCAGATTACAGGACCCATTTGCACCTCAGTTTGAGATGCAGACAACATGGGCCCATCCCCAAGGGCCCACGCCTGTCTTCAACAGGGAAGGGACACAGGGGAAAAAACATCCGGTAGGCTCCACACCCATTTGCACGACTCAGATGATGCCCGAAGACACAGATAAACCTCCAAGGGCTTCAATGACCCTCTTAAAAAAGAAGGCAAAGGACCAGCTGTCTGCAAGGAGTACAAATCCTCCCGTTCCCCACCCATCCAGTCAGAGCTTGAAGAAGCTTCTTGGGTGAGAAGCGAAACGTCTTCAAAAGAAAGAAAAAAACCCCAAAAAATCCCAAAACCCAGCATTTACACCTGGTGTTTGGCAAAAACCGGCCCATCGCAAGCAATGGGTTCGCTTAACAACTGCGTCATTTCCTTAATGACCGTTGTAAAAAAAAAAAAAAAAAAGTTTGTAAAATCAGGTGGGTTAGTCATTTGACATTTTAAAGCCTCGCTTCCAGGAACAGGTGCTTGCCGTTGGGCCTTTTCACAAGTTCTGTGTCTGCTTCTCCCCTTCGTAGTTTTGTTGTCGAACGAATGAAGATCCCCATCCTGCTGGAGGGACGTGTTAAATTATTATGCTCACAATTATTTACTTCTGATTTCAGAGCGTGCAACACAACGGTTCCATTTACATCCACGTGTACTTTACGAAAAGTGGGTTCCACCCTGACCCCAAACAGAAGAACCTCTACCGGCGCCTTGCCACGGTTCACACGTCTCGAAGTAAGCTTCCCTTCCAACCGTGGTTTATTTTATTTTATTTTGTTCAGTTGAGAGCTTCGCGTCGGCAGCGGTTGTGGGAAATGCTTCCCGTGTTTGACAGGTTTCCCCCAAATAACCTAGTTGTTGGCCTCCGTTAATCCTTTCCATAACTTCTTGGCATTCCTACCCAGAATGGAGAGCTATCAGCAGGAGATGCGGTGCTACAGGTATTCCTTGACTTACGAACCACAATAGGGACCACGAAGTTCTTCATTAAATGTTGTGGTCATTAAGTGAGACACCATATGAACACATTCCATTTTGCAATACGTTTTTGGTCACGACATGGAACATGTGACCATAATAACTTGCGACCTTTCCCGCTGGCTTCCCCATTGACTTTGCTCGTGAGAAGGTCACGAGTGGTGATCAAGTAACCTCGGGACACTGCAACCGTCATAAGTAACCTGCCAGTTGCCAAGTCTTTTGATCACGTGATTGTGGGGATGCTGCAGTGGTCGTAAGTGTGAAAAACAGTCGTAAGTTGTTTTTTTTTTTAAAAAAAGTTCTGTTGTCACTTCGAACGGTCACTAAACGAATGTTGCAAGTAGAGGACAACTGGCTTTATTATTTTTCCAAATAAGGCGGCGCACATATCCAACCCAACTCCATCCTCCATTACTCACAACAACCACCTTGTGAGTTAGATTGAGCTGAGAGAGAGGGACTGGCCCAAATGTATCCAGCCGATTTCGTGCTTACGGCTGGAGTCTCCTGATGATTGGCCCAAAGTCCCCCAGCTGGCTTTCATTCCTAAAGTGGGACTAGAACTCCCACTCTCCTAGTTATTGGTGCAAAGTCACCCAGCCAGCTTTCATACCTAAGGCTGGACTGGAACTCGCTGACTCCTGGTCATTGGCCCAAAGTCACCCAGCCTTCTTTCATACCTAAGGTGGGACTAGAACTCCCACTCTCCTGGTCATTGACCCAAAGTCACCCAGCCGGCTTTCATGCCTAAAGTGGGACTAGAACTCCCACTCTCCTAGCGATTGACCCAAAGTCACCCAGCCAGCTTTCATACCTAAGGCTGGACTAGAACTCGCTGTCTCCTACTGATTGACCCAAAGTCCCCCAGCTGACTTTCATTCCTAAAGTGGGACTAGAACTCCCACTCTCCTAGCGATTGGCCCAAAGTCACCCAGCCTGCTTTCATTCCTAAAGTGGGACTAGAACTCACTGTCTCCTACTGATTGACCCAAAGTCCCCCAGCTGACTTTCATTCCTAAGGTGGGACTAGAACTCCCCCTCTCCTAGTTATTGACCCAAAGTCCCCCAGCCGGCTTTCATGCCTAAGGCTGGACCGGAACTCCCGCTCTCCTGGTTTCTAGCCCGGTGCTTTAACCACTATACCAAAGTGATCAAACTCAGACCAAACTTAACCTTTTTTTTCCCCTGTTTTGTTTTCCTTTGCAGTGATCAATAAGTACAAACGTAGACGCTTTCTGAAAACCAAGAACCTACTAACTGGAGAAACTGAAGCGGATCCCGAAATGATAAAAGTAACGTGACCTCTCTGATACTTTCTCCTCTTCTTGTTTCTCCTTCAAAGTCCCAATCCCCCCCCCACCCCCCCATAGCTCTTCGGTCCTCAGCTTTACGGCCTCCGGCTGCTTGATGGAATTGGGCTTCTGCAAAAAAAAAAAAGGGGGAGGAAATGTGCAAATGGCTATGATAGTTTGCCTGTTGAAATTGTTTCCTTTGAGGGGTTTCCCGCCAATAAGAGCCACGACTTTCCCCTGCCTGCCTCTCTCTCTTTTGAGGAGGCTGGGTAGATTTCCGCAAACTCTCCTCATATTTTCCGCACTGGAAGAGAATAGGGAGAAGGAGTGGTGCGGTGGCCTAGAAGTGGAGCCCTCGCCTCACAATCAGGAGGCTGTGAGTTCGATCCTAGGTAGAGGCAGATATTTCTCTCTCTTGGTTCTCACACTGAGAATATGTCCGTTGAACAAAACTCCGCATTGGTGACAGGAAGGGCATCCGGCCAGTAAAACACTCTGCTAGCTCCATTCAGTTGCCCAGACTCTTACTCCGCAAGGGATTATGGGGTCGTTAAAAGAAGATGATGAAAGAAGACAACAGGGAAGGTAGGAAGAAGCAAAATGGATTAAACGGCCCTCTTCCCCTTTTGGTGTTTAATTAATTTTATTTTATTTTATTTTTATTTTATTTCGAATTTATATACCGCACCTTCTCCCGAGGGACTCAGGGCGGTGTACAGCCAGCTAAAAACATAGAATACAAGCATTAAAAACAATTAAAAGGATATATTAATTTGGCCCCAATTTAAAATGACAAACCAGTTAAAAATGTTTTTAAAAAACGTTATGTTAAATAAAAATAAAATAAATTAATAAAAATAAAAGTTTCATTTAAATTTTTAGACTGCAAAAAAAGAAACGCCTGGCACTTTGCAAACTGTGCCCCTGGGCTTAGTGGAAGAAATCTTAGGGGCCTTTTGGAAAAATAAGTGAGGCCAGTAGTGGCCCTATGGTAACTAGCCATCATTGGAAACCAGAGACGAGGTTTGACGGCGCTTGTGAGATCTGAAAGAAGAAGGGGAGGAAAACCTGAGCTCTTTGGGACTGCTTGGCAGAGCTCTGGATGTGTGAAAGCGAGACTGAGAGAGAGAATCTCGTATTCAGGTTACGCTTCGTGCATACAGATGGAGTCACACCTGTGTACTTCACCTGGAAAAAGCACCAGGGCCTTTCCCACCGCAACTGGGAAACACCCTAGGCGGGGTCTAGCTGGGCCTGCAGTCAGATCTCTTGAGTTCTCTCTGGCAAGCTGGCATACAATACAATACAGTAAGTACAGTACTGTACAATACAGAATAGAATATAGAATAATAGAATAGAATATAGAATAGAACAGGGGTCTCCTACCTTGGCAACTTTAAGCCTGGAGGACTTCAACTCCCAGAATTCTCCAGCCAGCGAAGCTCCCAGGAAGGCCTCCAGGCTTAAAGTTGCGAAGGTTGGAGACTCCTGGAATAGAATATAGAATATAGGGAACGGAACGGAACGGAACGGAACGGAACGGAACGGAACGGAACAGAACAGAACAGATGGAATGAAATGGAGTAGAGCGGGGAAGGAGCCTGGTGGCGCAGCAGACTAAACTGCTGCTGTTACTGCAAATTACTGCGAGTTCAATTCTCACCAGGCTCAAGGTTGACTCAGCCTTCCATCCTTTCGAGGGAGGTAAAATGAGGACCCGGTTTGTGGGGGCAATAAGCTGACTTTGTATAAAAAAAAACACCGCTCAGGGAGGGCCAAAAAACCCTACTAAGCAGGTATATACAAAAGTATGAAGGCTATTGCTTAACGCATTGTAAGCCGCCCTGAATCTCCAGAGAAGAGCGGCATATAAATCGAACTAATAAAAATAATAAAAATAAAAAGAATGGAATGGAATGGAATGGAATGGAATGGAATGGAATGGAATGGAATGGACAGAAGGGAACAGAACAGAAGAAGCTGCTTGGATGAGAAGCGAAACGTCTTCCAGGAAAAACAGAAAATCCAGTTGCCCTTTGAAAAAAAAAAAATTACCTTTGGGACAACCATGACTTGGATGAATGAGAATCTCCATAGACAGCTGCTGCGAAAAAGTTCTTTTTTTTTTCCCCTTTACTTTTTCTTTACTGAACCCATCACATTTCACTCTTTTGGATGGCTACTGAGGGCTCTGGAATGTCCCCTTCTCTCCTCTCTTTTTCCTCCCCCCCCGCCCCTCTGGAGAAACGTTACTCAGCCTTCGTGCTTTTCTTGCAGAGAGCTGAAGATTTTGGCCCCGTGGAGGTGATCTCGCACTGGCACCCCAACCTCACCATCAACATTGTGGATGACCACACCCCGTGGGTGAAGGGCAGTGTTCCTCCCCCTCTGGATCAGTGTAAGGCTTCAAATCTCGGAGTTGCTCTGGCGGCAGGATATGCTGGCGGGGGGGGGGAGCGGCTTCCCTTTCTCTGATGCTCTTGAATAACAGAATAACGGAGTTGGAAGGGACCTGGGAGGTCTAGTCCAACCCTCTGCTCAAGCAGGAAACCCTATGCCATGCCAGACAAGGGGCTGTCCAGCCTCTTCTTAAAAGCCTCCACTGATGGAGCCCCACAGCTTCTGAAGGCAAGTCATTCCGTTGATTTACCATATTTATCGGACTATAAGCCACTCCGAAGTATAAGACGCACCTAGCTTTTGGGGAGGAAAACAAGGGGAAAAAACCTGCCTCTGTCTCCCAGCAATTTACCTCCTTGCAGCAAACAGCCTGGTCAGCTTCAGCACAGCCTGATTTAGCACAAGCAGCTGATTGGCGATTAGATCGGCCTCCTGGAATACCGCCTATCAGCTGTTCCAGGCTGCAGGGATTGCTACCGCTTGTCGCCACCATTGCCACCCATCACTGCTGCCATCTAGCACCACCTCCGCGCGCCCCATTTTTGGCCTCCACGCATCCCGTTTTTAGCCTGTTCCAGGCAGCGACAGCGGCGGCGATCCCTGCAGCCTGGAACAGCTGATAGGCGGTATTCCAGGAGGCCGATCCAACTGCCAGTCAGCTGTTTGTGCTAAATCAGGCTGTGCTGAAGCTGACCAGGCTGTTTGCTGCAAGGAGGTGAATTGCTGGGAGGCAGAGGCCAAAAAGAGTGGGGGCTGGCGGGCGGGCAGGGCTTCAGCAACATTCTCTGTATAAGACCCACAGACATTTCCACCCGCTTTTGGGGGGGGGGAGAGGAAGTGCATCTTATACACCGAAAAATACGGTAATTGTTCTCACTGTCCAGAAAATTTCTCCTTAATTCCCCCTGGTCTCCCTTCTGTCCTGGTGGCATCCTGACCCTGACACGATGCTCTCGGCTTCTTCCTTTCCAGATGTGAAGTTCGACGCCGTGAGTGGCGACTACTACCCCATCCTTTACTTCAACGATTACTGGAACTTGCAAAAGGATTACTACCCCATTAATGAGACCGTGGAACGGTTGCCCTTCCGGCTTTCTTACTGCCCGCTTTCGCTCTGGCGGTGGCAGCTCTATGCTGCCCAGAATAGCAAATCTCCTTGGAATTTCCTCGGGGAGGACTTGTACGGACAATCTGACGAGGAGCAGGATTCGGTCAAGGTGAGCGGTGGGGAAGGCTAGCCCCCCACACACACACACCTGGGGAAACTCTTGACTCCAGAACTGCATCTAGAGTCCTTGTATTGAAAAGCTGAAAATGGAGGTTTTAGCAATTCTGGAAAAACAGAGAGCTAGTTTGGTCTAGACCAGGTATCTGCAACCTGCGTCTCCGGAGCAGCATGTGGCTCTTTGGGCCCTCTGCTGTGTGGCTCCCTGTTGGATGATTCCACCACTGGCTGGCCCCACCCCTCGCCCTCCCCTCCCAATCACTCCTCACCTGGCCTGAGAAGGTAAGGGCGACGGCGGGGGATGGAGAAGCGGCTGGGGCAGAGACGGAGAGATACAGAGAGAGGGGAGGGGGATGGAGGGGGGGAGAGAGATGTGTTTTGTGGTTCCCGTTGTTTTTTAACAACCAGTTCTCTGCCCTAATGGCTAGGAGGTCATGTGACTGGTGAAAGTGAGTGACGTCGAGTTGGCCACGCCCACCGAGGTTTTGTGGCTCCCGATGTTTTCTGTGGGAAAACGGGTCCAAATGGCTCTTTGAGTGTTTTAAGATTGCAGACCTCTGGTCTAGACTCCAGCGGCTAAAACACCAGGCTAGAAAGTGGGAGACTGTGAATTGTAGTCCAGTCTTAACCATGAAAGTAGACTTGGGTGATTTGGGGCCAATGATCAGGAGACGGTGAGTTCTAGTCCTGCTTTTGGCATGAAAGATGGCTTTGTGACTTTGGGCCAGTCACCAGGAGACAGTGAGTTCTAGTTCCACTTCAGGCATGAAAGCTACCTGGGTTACTCTGGGCCAATCACCAGGAGACGGTGAGTTCTAGTTCCACTTTAGGCATGAAAGCTACCTGGGTTACTCTGGGCCAATCACCAGGAGACGGTGAGTTCTAGTTCCACTTTAGGCATGAAAGCTACCTGGGTTACTCTGGGCCAATCACCAGGAGACGGTGAGTTTTAGTTCCACTTTAGGCATGAAAGCCAGCTGGGTGACTTTGGGCAGGTCTTTCTCTCTCAGCCCAACGTACTTCGCAGGGTTGTTGTAGGGAAACTAAAAAGAGGAAGATATGTTGGATATATTCACCACCTTGACTTATTTGTAAAAATAATAAAGGCGATAAAATGCAAATCAATAAATACATCGAAAATTAAAACTAGGACGGGGTATTGTCCTCAGGCCTGGGGATCTGGGTGCAAGTCTTGAGTCCATTCAATGGTCATGCCTTGTTACTGATGTTTTTGTACGTCTAGGATGTTGTTTCTCGTGTTGTCTCACACGCCCTTTGGTTTATTTTTTCCCCCAGGTGGCTTTGTTAGAAACGAACCCTTACTTGCTGGCTCTGACGATCGTTGTTTCCATTGTGCACAGCGTTTTTGAGTTCCTTGCTTTCAAGAACGGTAGGTTTCAACGTCTTTCAAGGCCTTGGAGAATCTCTTCTCCCCTCCTGTTTCCCTGCTGTGATTACAATTAGTTCTCAACTCTGGTAGCGCAGCAGACTAAAGCACTGTTATTAACATCTGCCTGCAATTACTGTAAGTTCGAATCTCCCCAGGCTCAAGGTTGACTCAGCCTTCCATCCTTTCTAAGGTAGGTAAATTGAGGACCCAGTTTGTGGGGGCAATAAACTGACTTTGTATAAATATACAAAAGTATGAAGGCTATTGCTTAACGCATTGTAAGCCGCCCTGAGTCTCCGGAGGAGGGCGACATATAAATCAATTTAAAAAAAAAACAAAAAAAACTTACCATTGAACGTTTGAAGTTACAGCCAGCTCGAAAAAAGGGGACTTATGATCCACATTCAGAATTTCATCACTTCCCCCCCCCCCCCGTTGTGGTCACATGACCAAACACAGTTCCTTCTGATTTTCAGCAAAACCGCACCCATAGCAAACTTGATTCTCTTAATGACCCCACCCCGCCCACGTTCACTTCACCACCGTCAGGTTCACTTAACGTCCATCTCAAACAAGGTCATAAAATCACACGAACGAACGATGTTATGGCCGGTACAGAATTTGACCACAATGGGCAGGCTCCATTACGGTCGTATGTCGAGGACTATCTGTAACACTTCAAAGCGGGATATCTCCAGGATCTATTTCCCAACGCTGGGGTTGAATGTGCGCGGCTGCGTGTTGTCAGTTTTTGGCCAAGTTGCCGATTTTAACCTAGTACGACCCCGAGAGACCAGTGTTTCTCTACCTTGCTGACTTTAAGATGGGTGGACTTCAACTCCCAGAATTCTGGCTGGCTGGGGAATTCTGGGAGTTGAAGTCCACCCATCTTAAAGTCACCAAGATTCTAGTCCGGAGCAACCCTATCCACAGAACTGTAGGAAGTTAGCACCCACCCCTCTCCTAGAAGAATAAAATATTCTAGGAAATATTTAAAAAAGGCAGAATATTATACCTCCCTGGATGAGAAAAGGAGAAACACGCTCTTGGAAAGCAGCCCCCCATTTTTGTTAATAGCCCCAGAAAGACTGGTGCCATCCTATCTACAAGACAAAAGGCTGGGCCAGCTTATCTACAACACAAAAGACCTTCACCCTCAGGACATAGTAGGATTAACCCTCTTACCATCTCACCACATGGCACCTGGGAAGATGACATCACCCAGCGGGATTCAACCAAGCCTGGGACTCAAGACAACCTACAAAGTTAGTTATCCCTGCATGGCCCCATGGGAGTCTGACAACCAATCAGAATTCATTTCTTTCACAGGAACAGGAAGCAAGTTCAAAGCCCAAGAGAGGGTATAACTATTATCTCACTCTCCACTCCCATGTGGTCAGCTACCCAGGACTTCAAACCCATGTGGTCCTCCTGTCTACCATCAAACCATGTTTTCCAAGCAGCCTCCGTGTCTCCAGGGTCTTTCTCCCCACTTGGAACTGAACCAACAGAACAGAGGAGGTGAAGGAGGATTACTTCCTTTTCCAACCTCAATAGTGTTTCTCATCCTCCCTCTTAGATATTCAGTTCTGGAACAGCAGGCAGTCTCTGGAGGGCCTCTCCGTACGGTCAGTCTTCTTCGGGGTGTTCCAGTCCCTCGTGGTCCTCCTCTACATCCTGGATAACGAAACTAACTTCGTGGTGCAAGTCAGCGTCTTCTTCGGTCTGCTCATTGATCTCTGGAAGATCACAAAAGTGATGGATGTCCGGGTGAGAAGGGGACACCTAACTACTTGTTGGGGAAGAATTGAGCCAGTTTGGTTTAGTAGTTAAGGCACTAGGCTAGAAAGCAGGAAACTATGAGTTCAAGTCCTGCCTGAAAGCCAGCTGGGTGACTTTGGGTCAATCACCAGGAGACTGGGAGTTCTAGTCCTGTCTTAGGCACAAAAGCCAGCTGGGCCAATCACCCAGAGATGGTGAGTTCTAGTCGTGCCTTAAGCATGAAAGCTGGCTGGGTGACTTTGGGCGAATCACCAGGCGACGGTGAGTTCTAGTCCCACCTTAGGCACGAAAGCCAGTTTGGTGGCTTTGGGCAAATCACCAGGCGACTCTGAGTTCTAGTCCCACCTTAAAATCCAGTTGAGTGACTTTGGGCTAATCCTTCACTCTCAGTCCAACTCACCTCACAGGGTTGTTGTGGGGAAAATAGGAGTAGGAAGAAGTATTAGATAACGTTCACCGCCTTGAGTTATTTGTAAGACAGACTTTCTCAACCTCTCCTGGTTACAGTCCATCCTTTTCCACTTTTCCCAGCCCATCACGGACATAGGATGATTGGGGATGATGGGAATTGTAGCCTCAGTGCACTTGGGGAGGGGATTCTGGGAAGGAGAAGCAGCTGTGCAACCAGTCCGATGTCTCAAAATCTAACCCTCCCTTCATTCTCTCCCGTTCTGTTTCCTGATGCTGCCGAACAGCTGGATCGCGAGAACAAAATTGCTGGGATTTTCCCACGCTTAACATTCAAAGACAAATCGACGTACATCGAATCGTCGACCAAAATCTACGATGATGTAAGTTCAAGCCTTCCCAGGTGTGAACATCTCCCAGGTATTCAGGATAGCTGGTATTTTCCCCTCCAGTCTGTCATCAGAAGGCAGTCCTTCCATCCAGTTTTAGTGGCGAAAAAAAACCCGAGACAGAGGTACTAAGTCAGTATGTCTCAACCTCAGCAATTTGAAGATGGATGTACCAAAGGGACTTTTTCAAAAGGCAACTGGACTTATCGTATTTTTTGGAGTATAAGGCGCACCTTTTCCCCCCCCAAAAAAGAGGATGAAAATCTGGGTGCGTCTTATACTCCGAATGTAGCCCCACCCAGCTTCTCTAACGGAGGTTTCAGAGGCTGAAAAAGGCATCAGAAACGAAGCTTTAGAAAAAAAGCTCCCAAACAGAGTTTCAGAAAAAAAGCCTCCAAACAGAGCTTCAGAAAAAAAGCCTCAGAAACAGAGCTTCGGAGGCTTTTTTTCTGAAGCTCGGTTTCAGAGACTTTCAGAGGCAGAAAAAAAAGTTTTTTCTGAAATGGAGTTTCAGAAATTTCAGAAAAAAAAGCAAGGCACAGAGCTCACAACCAAGGAACCTGTTGCTAAAATTCACCTCTGGGAACAGCTGATTGAGGGTATTTCAGGAGGCCGATCCACCCACCAGTCAGCTTTTTTCTTATTTTCCTCCCCAAAAACTAAGGTGCGTCTTATACTCCGAAAAATACGGTATTTTCTTTTTCCTTGAAGACGTTTCGCTTCTCAAAACATCTTCCAGGGAAAAACAAAATCCAGCTGCCGTTTGAAAAAACACCTTTTGAGACAAGCATGACCTTGGATGACTGAGAATCTCTGTAGACCTTGAAAATGGGTGGACTTCAACGCCCAGAATTCCCCAGCCAGCCATAGGAGTCAAAGTCCACCCATCTTCAAGGTCTGCCAAGATGGAGAAATGCTATGCTAGATGTTGCCTGTTGGTGACTCTAGCAAACATTGATTCATGCAGCTAGTCCCTCGGTGGCCCCAGGTGGGTTCCCCTCTCCTGAAATGCTAGTATGCTTGATTTTTTTCCCCCAGCCTTACCCTCAACCCCCCCTTTGCCTTCACAGATGGCCTTTCGGTACCTTTCCTGGATCCTTTTCCCTCTGCTGGGTTGTTACGCCGTATACAGCCTGCTCTACATGGAACACAAAGGATGGTATTCCTGGATCCTGAGCATGCTGTACGGTTTCCTGCTGACCTTCGGTGAGTTAGTGGTGGGTGGCTGACCTCTAACAGCTTCCCCCCACCTCCCAGGCCTACCTTCCCACCTGCCAGTCCTTTGAGGTAGTCCAAATAGCAATAGCACTTAGACTTATATACCGCTTCATAATGCTTTCCAGCCCTCTCTAAGCGGTTTAAAGAGCCTCTTGCCCCCAACAATCTGGGTCCTCATTTGACCCACCTCAGAAGGATGGAAGGCTGAGTCAACCCTGAGCCCTTTCAGGATCGAATTCCTGGCAGCGGGCAGAGTCAGCCTGCAAATACTGCATTCTGACCATTATGTCAGCAATCCTCACATTTTGTAATGGAACTAGAATATGTAAATCCACTAAAAAATAGCAGTAGCACTTAGACTTATATGCCGCTTCATAATGCTTTCCAGCCCCCTCTAAGCAGTTTACAGAGTCAGCCTCTTGCCCCTCCAACAATCTGGGTCCTCATTTGACCCACCTCGGAAGGATGGAAGGCTGAGTCAACCTTCAGCCAGTCATCATCGAACTGCTGGCAATGGGCAGAGTTAGCCTGCAATGCTGCATTCTAACCACTGTGCCACCACAGCTCTTTAGATAAAAGAATCCTTCCCTTTCCGTTTCAGTCAATTCAGTGGCATTTCTAAGTCCTCGACTTAGAACAGTTCGTTTAGTGATCATTCAAAGTTACAGCAGCCCTTTAAAAAGTGACTTATGTCCATTTTTCACACTTAACGACCGTTGCCGCATTCCCACGGTCACCTGATCAAAATTCAGACGCTCGGCAAACGGTTCATATCATGGGGTCACGTGATTCCCTTTGAAAGACCTTCTGACGAGCAGCGTCCGTCGGGAAGCCGGATTCGCTGAACAAATCTTGTCACTCACACAACCCCTGCAAGCGAATTGCTTAACGACTGCGGCAAGAAAGGTTGTAAAACGGGGCGAAACTCCACCCAACCAGGGAGTTCGTTTAACAAGGTCAATGTTGGTGTCAGCACTTCAAGCTGCATTTACTCTAGTGCTGACATAAGAAGGAGAAGCGGAGGCGTGTGGAAAGGGACGTTTGACTTTTCACCTACTTATTTTCCCTGGAGATAATATCCCCTAGGAGATGGGATGGGAGGGGGGAAATTCCTTGGAGCTGGAGCAGTAGATTAGGGGTAGAGTGACTTGGAAGATGGCCAATGAGTGCAGAGGAGTGGGGAAAGGAAAGGGAGGGTTTTGGGTCAGGAAGTCAGTGTTGGCTACGATGGAGTCGGAGTTAGAATGTCGTGCTTAATAAATGGGAGTTTTTCATCAAAGACTTTGTTTGAAATGCAATTTATTTGAGACGACCTCGAAACCTGACAGTTGGGCTCGGTTGTGGTTGTTAAGTCGAGGGCGCTGGTCTCTCTCCCTCCAGGCTTCATCACTATGACGCCCCAGCTCTTCATCAACTACAAGCTGAAGTCGGTGGCCCACCTGCCTTGGAGGATGCTCACCTACAAAGCCCTCAACACCTTCATCGACGACCTCTTCGCCTTCGTCATCAAGATGCCTATGATGTACAGGATAGGCTGCCTTCGCGACGGTAATGGCTTCACTCTCTCTCTCTCTCTTGGCCTCTGCCGTCCCTCCCCTGCCCTGCGTAACAGCAGCAATCTGGTAACCTCCCTCTCCCAAGGTTGTTTTCCTTACACCCATCAAACGGGTGGACTTCAACACCCATAATCCCTAGAGCAGTGATGGTTAACCTTTTTGCCGTCGCGTGCCAAAAGCAGGGGGAGCCCAGGGGGATCGCGCATGTGCGTGCCCACACCCATAATTCAATGCGCCCCACCCCCTGCGCATGCACACGTGTAAATCACTCTTTACATTGAGAAATCCTCTTTTCCTGGTTCTAGATTACTATTTGCTCTCTCTCCTTTCTCTCCCCCCTCCCCAGATGTCGTGTTCTTCATTTACCTGTACCAAAGGTGGATCTACCGGGTGGATCCAACCCGCGTCAATGAATTCGGCATCAGTGGGGAGGACCAACCAGGAAGGATGGCGACACCGCCGAGTATAGCTCCGCCGGACGGTATCCCTGCAGTGTTGGCCAGCAGCCCACCGGGGGCTAAAGCCGAGGGTCCCGCCGACAGCCCTGCCGAGGCAGCGACAGAGAGAGGAGCCGGAGAGACCCCCGTCGCCAATTCAGGGGGCTCTCCCGTCGCCGAAGCCCTCCCGGTTAAAACGGCAGAAGAGAAGAAGAAAGATTAAGCCACTGTTTTATTTTTTAAAAAAAGATTCCTAACTTGACACTCTCACTGTTGGATAATGGACAGGAAGCGAACGGGCAAGGGATGGGCCAGCGGGGGGCGGGGGCAGAGTCGCTCGGGGGTCTTCCCGAGCTCTTTATTTTATATTCCAGGAAAACGTTTGGGGTGGGGGGGGGTGGAAGCAGGCAGGAGAAGGTGGGGAGGAGAGAGGGGGGTCGGTCAGCAAGCGCCACGAGGAGACCTCTTGAGAAATGTGGAAGTGACGTGTGACATGTTGTGTGTTCGTTGCGAGAGAAACCTCACCTCGCCCCCCCCTCCCAAAACCCAACCCCTCTGTAGATTTTTTTTTTCTGTGTTTAAAAGCAAATCCAGCCACCCACTCAAGTAATCATTGTGCGCACCATCTCCCATCATGCGGGTCATTTTAAGACGTTCGGTCGTTCAGGAGTTCGTTTCCTGCCAAGTTTGTGTGTCTCCGTGTCATAAAATATATATATATATATATAAAAGAGAGAGAGAGAGAGAGAGAGAGAAAGAGCTGATGCTAAGAACTAAGCCAAGAATACCGTTTTCTCATCATTGCATTCCCAAGGAGGACAATGGATTGAATAAATTCCCCTGTGGGTGTTTATGTTTAAAACAAACAGACCAACGGACCCACGGTCCTCATTTCGGCCGCCTCCTGTGTCTTCTCGGCAGGATTCGGGGTAAGGACTTTGAGGAAGGGGCTCCTGGGGAGGGAGGGAGGGAGGGAGGGGGTGCAGAAGTCTGGGTCTTTGGAAGAATGGCCTGGAAAAAAAATGTTCCATTTTTGTAGCTGGGCTGGGGGCTTCAGGGGAGGAGGGGGTTGTCCTTTCACGCACCCAGAATGAAGATGTATTGATGTGTATGGTACAGGGAGTCCTCGACCATAGTCGAGCCCCAGATTTCTGTCACTAAGCGAGACAATTTGTTAAGCAGTGAGTTTTGTCCCATTTTTCTTGCCAAGGGTGGAAAGCGAATCACGGCAGCTGGGAAGTTGATAACCCAGTTGTTAAATGAATCCGGCTTCTCCCCCCCCCCCCCATCGACTTCGTTTGTCGGAAAGTCACAAAAGGGGGGGGGATTGTGTGACACCCCCCCCCCAGGACATTGCGACCGTCATAAATAGGAACTACTTGCCAAGCGTCTGAATTTTGATCCCATGACCATCAGGGGATGTTGGAAAGGTAACTGAGAAAACAGACGTAGGTAGTTTTTGAACAGTCACTAAATGAACGGTTGTAAGTGGAGGAATACCTGTGCAGGTAATCCTCGACTTACGACCACAACTGACCCCAAAATTTCTGTTGTGAAGTGAAGACGTTTGTTAAGTGAGCTTTGCCCCATTTTATGACTTTTCTTGCCGCAGTTGTTAAGCGAATCACTGCCATCGTTAAGTGAGTAACACGGGTTGTTGTTAAGTGAATCTGGCTTCCCCGTTAACTTCGCCTGTCATGTGACCTTGGGACCACAACAGCGGTCATAAACATGAACCGATGGCCAAGTGTCTTGAATTTTGATCGCACGACCACGGGGACGTTAACAAAGGCCGTAAGCGTGAGAAACGGTCGTAAGTCCCTTCTTTTTCAGTGCCGTTGTAACTTTGAATGGTCACTAAATGAACCGTCGCAAGTCAAGGACTACCTGTATCGACTTAATTTACATAGACCTAACTCGGATTTTATCAATCTCGGCTTCTTTTAAGATGCAATGGGCTTCATCTCCCAGGGTGCTGGCTGGGGAATTCTGGGAGTTGAAGTCCACAAATGCATCTAAATTAGGGGTCTCCAACCTTGGCAACTTTAAGACTTGTGGACTTCAACTCCCAGAGTTCCTCAGCTGGCTGAGGAACTCTGGGAGTTGAAGTCCACAAGTCTTAAAAGTTGCCAAGGTTGGAGACCCCTGTTCTAAATGGCTGAGATTGAGAAATATTTCTCTTTAAATGTACAAAGGATCAGTGGCTTGATCCTTTTGGATCCAGTGGATTGCTGGACCAGTGCAGACTTCCCTTTCTGGAGGAAAGAGAATAAACTACATACTTACATCCACAATTGAACCCCAAATTTTTTGTTGCCGAGAGAGAAATTTGTTCAGTGAGTTTTGCCCCATTTCTTTTCTTACCACCTTTGCACCGCCTGTTATATTAGTCATACAGTTGTTAAGTGAATCTGGCTCCCCCCGTGGACTTTGCTTGTCAGGAGGTCGCAAAAGGGGATCACCTGACCCTGGGAATGTCATAAATATGAGCCAGTTGTCAAGCGCCTGAATGCAAATCTCATGACAGGGGGGAATGCTGCAATGGTCCTAAGAGTGAAAAAAAATGGCCGTCAGTCACTTTTTTCGGTCGCAGTGTAACTTTGGACGGTCATTAAGCGAGCTGTTGTAAGTCAAAGACTACCTGTATAGAAGCTGGCTTATTCTGGCAATTTAACCTATAGGTAGTCCTCCACTTGCGGCTGCAACGGAACCTGGAATTAAGATAGTTAACTCACCACGGTCATTAAACAGGACACCATCTGACCGTGTCTGATTTTTACAACAACCTTGTCCTTAAAACGAAAGCCACAGTTGTGTGAAGTGAAATTATTATCTGCAGTGGACAATTTTGGCTGGAAACAGAAAGTAAACTCCGGTTAACTGAGAAAAAGAAAGACATTTTAAATTGGAGCCACATGAACATGGCTACCACCCCAAATGCGATCTCGTGACGGCAGGGGGCCGTCAGAACTCCAAATCCAGGTCATTAAGTGGTAACTTTGAATGGTTCCTAAGTAACTGGTCATAAACCGAGGACTAACAGTTTTGAAATTTCTTGGGGTCCTTGCAGACATTTCATGACCCAACTAGGTAACATCATCAGTGTTAGAAGACAGTGTGGGGTTTGTTTCTGTTTATACAGGTAATCCTCAACCTACGACCACAATGGAGCCCATAATGTATGTTGCTAAGTGAGAAATCTGTTAAGTGAGCTTTGCTCCGTTTTACAACTTTCCTTGCCACCGTTGTTTAAGTGAATCACTGCGATGGTTCAGTGAGTCACACGGTTGTTAAGTGAATCTGGCTTTCCCCGTTGCTCGTCAGAAGGTCTCAAAAGGAGATCACATCACCCTGTGACACGGCAGCCGTCATAAATACAAGTCAGTTGCCAAGCCTCCGAATACAAATCACGAGATCGTGCCAGTGCTGGACATAAGTGTGAAAAACAGTCATAAGTCACTTTTTTTTCCCAGTGTCGTAACTGAACAGTCACTAAATGAATGGCTGTAAGTCGAGGACTACCTGCATACAAATAATTTGTAAATGTAAATGATGGTGGGAGTGATCTTTGGTTAGTTCCTCAATTAAGCCGTTGTTTACTGTTAGCTTGTTTGTCTGTGTTGCTAATTCCTGGAGTGATCAAAGTTAACGCCAGGCCAATAATCAAATAAATAGTTCCCCAGTCAAGGAACTACCAATTCAGACAAACAAGCCAGCAATAAACCACGGTCTAATTGGGGAACCACCCAAAAAATAACTCCCATCTACATTTACAGAGCAAATTATTTGTATATAAACAGAAAACAAACCCCCCAACTGTCTTTCAGCACTGATGATGTTACCTAATTTGGTCATGAAACGTTTGCAAGAAAACCACCAACTTAACCTATTAACAGCTGATTAATAGGTTAATCAGCTGTTATTAACCTATTAACAGCTGATTAACATTGATTCGCTTAACAATTGTGGCAAGGAAGGTCGTACAGTGGGGGCAAAACTCAACCGAACAAACGTCTCACTTAGCAACAGAAATGTTGGGCTCAATTGTGGTCATAACTCGAGGACTATGAATATTTAAACCTCCTCTCTTTGAAACCACCTGTTTTCATTCCTGGTTTTTTAATTATTAGTTATGTTCACCTTCTTACTGTGCAACTCTTGCGGCTCTTGGGAAAAAATCTGAATTTTGCTGGACCAGTGCTCCTCTTTCCCAGCCGGCCATGGTGGGCTGCTGCCGGTTCAGACCGGTTCGGACGAACCTTGTAGTTGCGACCTGGCACTATGCCGTCCTGTTTAGCCATGTTTTTTAAGCCACGCGTGCGAGCAAAACGAATGCGCAGAAGGCAAACATACGCTCGCATTTTCGGTGCTGGGCGAACCAGTTGTTAATTCATGTGCCGCCCACCTCTGTTCACAAATCTTCCCTTTTCGGGGTCTCCGAATTTGCTCAATCCGTTGCCCCAAAGCGTGCCAGGATACAGCGCATCGGATGGTGGGAGTTTGCAGAACGAATCCCGGAGTCTTAAACGCTGGGCCTAATTCCAGATTTTTAGCCCCGCACGGCCGTCCCTGGAGCGCATGGTTTATGCATACTTTGGAAGTGATTGTCCGGAGATGCCTCATGCTCCCGTGTGCCAGCCAGGCCCCGAAATATCCGGGGATTAAAAGAGCTGCCTCATCCACCCAGGCCCTTTTGTTGTGGGGCAGGAAATTATTTTGGCCTCGCCTGGCAGAAAGTCACGTCTCTGGAATGCTCTTTGCAAGGATTTCTCCCGATGCCGTTTTTTTTTTTTAAAATGGTGATGTTTAAAGGTTTAACGTGGAAATAATCTGTTGGCAAGTCCCTTTTTTTTTTTTTTTTTTTGCACGGGGAGAAATGCAAAAAAAAAAAAAAAAAGGAGCAGAGGCCAGCGCTCGTTTCCGTGATTTTAAGTGGGTTTAAATATAAATTAATTTAATCTTGACAAACTCGGGACACATTCTAACAGGTTGGCTCTGTGCCTGATAAATATGCCCAGAATTACTCACTCTAGTTTCCATTTCAGAGTTTAGTTTGAATTAGGCATGAAGATTGAAATAGATTTGTTGGGGGCAGTGGGGGCAGAGAATTGCAGGCATTGTGTGCCATCTCTGAGCTGATAGTATGTCCTTAGGGACTAGAAACTTAGGTTACTAGATCTGCTGCCACGCATACTTGCTTCTTAGGTGCAAATTTTATAGTCTGAACATCATGGACTCGTGGCCTTTTCTTGCAAAGGAGGACAGTTCATTTAGGACTAGAAACTTGGTGTGTTTTCTGCAGTCCCCATTTGCAGGCAATGCCTGATCTGATCACAAGTTCCTTAAGGACTAGAAACTTGGAGTTAAAGAGGCCAGATCAGCTGCCATATTTAGCCTGAATGAGGCATGAAGATTAAAATAGATTTGTTGGTGGGGGGGTGAGAATTGTAGGCATGGTGTGCCATCTCTGAGCTCATAGTATGTTCTTAGGGACTAGAAACTTAGGTTAAAGAGACCAGACCTGTTGCCATATATTCTTGCTTTGTACTGCAAATTTTATAGTCAGAGCACGGGTTCTTGCAGGGCAGGGCAGTTCATTTAGGCAGAAACTTGGTGTGCGTTTTCTCCAGTTCCCATTGCAGAATGCCTGGCCCAATCGCGGTGCCCTTAAGGTCTAGAAACTTAGGGTTAAAGACTGGATGCATTGTCATGCATTCTCACTCCTTAGTATAAATCCTGCAGTTGGCGCACAGGATTCATCGCAGAGCAGAGCGAATTCTTTAGACCAGGGGTCTCCAACCTTGGCAACTTTAAGCCTGGCGGACTTCAACTCCCTAGCTAGCTGGGGAATTCTGGGAATTGAAGTCCGCCAGGCGTAAAGTTTTGCTGGCTGGGGAATTCTGGGAATTGAAGTCCGCCAGACGTAAAGTTTTGCTGGCTGGAGAATTCTGGGAATTTTTATTTTATTTATTTATTTATTTTTCAATTTATATACCGCCCTTCTCCCTAAGGACTCAGGGCGGTGCACAGCCAGAATTAAGAACATGAACTACAAATATTAAGAACAATTAAAATATATATATAAAATTTGACCCAAAAATTTAAAAATCACAAAATTGAAGTCCGTCAGGCGTAAAGTTGCCAAGGTTGGAGACCCCTGCTTTAGACGGATAATCCACGCTATATTAATTTACCCCACAGTAACCTCCCAAGGACCGAGTCGTGTGGGTTCAAGCAACAACTAGGGAACTGAAATTAACGCTCAGCTGCCAGGCCCTGGGATGAAGCTGTGTGTTCTCAACAGAGAGCAAAGACAGCATGGCTGCCGATCATTTGGCCTCAGAGACTTGTGGTGGGTGGGAGTAGAGACCCACTGCCAGAGGAGGGTAAATCTCACGCTCCGCCGCACTCTTTGGCAGAGTCCCCCCCCCTTTGCCCCCCCCCCCGGGAACGGAAATGGCTACGCTTTGGTGATGGATACGGTACATGGTACACAGTTTGCATTCAAAAGAGCTCCATTCTCTGCCGCTCTCGGCAAAAGGCAGCGTGGAGCAAGGGATGGGAAAGACACGCACACACAATACACAACACACAAACAGCCTTGGAAGTCCAGAGAGCCTCCGATTTGAGCCAAACAGATTTGCAAACGGGAGAAGCTGCATAAAGCCGCTGGCGCCAGGCGAGGCATACATCGCACTAGGTTTGCACAAAGCGGCAAAAAGGCTAACTCGCTCTGGTAAGGTGAATAAATTTTACAAATAAATAAAAGTGCAAAAGGAATGGGGTGGCAATTTCAACCAATCGCCAGGAGACAGTGAGTTCTAGTCCCACCTTAGCCATGAGCGCCAGTTGGGTGACTTTGGGCCAATCACCAGGAGATTGGGAGTTCTAGTCCTGCCTTAAACATGAAAGCTGGCTGGGTGACTTTGGGCCAATCGCCAGGAGACTGGGAGTTCTAGTCCTGCCTTAAACATGAAAGCTGGCTGGGTGACTTTGGGCCAATTGCCAGGAGACTGGGAGTTCTAGTCCCACCTTAGCCATGAACGCCAGTTGGGTGACTTTGGGCCAATCGCCAGGAGACTGGGAGTTCTAGTCCCACCTTAGCCATGAACGCCAGTTGGGTGACTTTGAGCCAATCGCCAGGAGACTGGGAGTTCTAGTCCCACCTTAGCCATGAACGCCAGCTGGGTGACTTTGGGCCAATCGCCAGGAGACTGGGAGTTCTAGTCCCACCTTAGCCATGAACGCCAGTTGGGTGACTTTGGGCCAATCGCCAGGAGACTGAGAGTTCTAGTCCGGCCTTCGGTGTGAAACTCGATTGGGTGACTTGGAGCCAGTCCTTCTCTTTCAGCCCAACCCACCTCAAGGTGGTTGTTGGGGAAAACAGGAGGAATAAAAGTAGGATACAAATAAACATACAAATATAGATCTTGCAGAGTTCTTAAAAGTTCCCTCAAGCTGAAGAAAGATGCTAGAAGTTGGGAGATGAGGAGGTGGATTTTTTGGTGGTCTCTTTTCCCAGTTCCCCCTTTCCCTAAATCCACGGAGCTATCTTGGGCAGGGCATCTTCTCTGCCCCCCACCCCCCATCTCCAGCACAAGTGTTTGCTCCCAGTTTGGGTGCGGCCCTTGGCTGCTCTTGGGACCAGTTCCACGCAATTGCTGCAGAAGACGAAAACATCTGGACGCAGATGTTGGCTGCTGTCCATCTCCAGCCTGGGTTGGATGTGGCTTTTTTTTTTTTCTTTTTTCTTTTTCATTTTACACATGGCCGGCGAGGCTTTTGAAGGCTCCGGAAAAAAGGAAGGCAGAGTAAAAGTGAATTTTGGGGGAAGAAGAAGGGGGGGGGGGTGATTTCCATATTCTCTCATCTTTCTTAAGTAGTCCCAGCTAACTCATCTTGCTCCTCGGCTTCAGGTTCACATCCTTCAGGGGTCACCAGGGTGCACTGAGTAAGCCAGATGTTTTGTTTTCTTGACCTTAAATATTTGGTGACTCAACATGATATAGCTCGGCCTGTTGGCTGGCCAAGAGAAAGAAGGGATTGGATTTGGCAGCTAGCAAATCTGCAAAAGTGATCGCCGGGAAAATTTATCTCCTCTGGACAGCACTAAAGTGGACTCTTTCACCTGCTGAACAGAAAATGACTTTCCGTGTCTAAGGCAGGACTAGAATTCACTGTCTCCTGGTGATTGGCCCAAAGTCACCCAGTTAATTTTCATGCCTAAGGTGGAACTAGAACTCACCCTCTCCTGGTGATTGGCTCAAAGTCACCCAGTTAACTCATGCCTAAAGTGGAACTAGAACTCACCCACTCCTGGTGATTGGCCCAAAGTTATTCAGTCAGTTTTTATGCTTAAGGCAGGACTAGAACTCACCCTCTCCTGGTGATTGGCCCAAAGTCACCCAGCTGGCTTTCATGGCTAAGGCAGGACTAGAACTCACCCTCTCCTGGTGATTGGCCCAAAGTCCACCAGTTGGCTTTCATGCCTAACGCAGGATTCAATTTGCAATATATTTGCTAAAAATTCAAAGCAGTCTATCTGTTGGGGGAGGGGGGGGGTAATTGTTCAGAAATGGGGTGTGTTGAATGCAATTGCAGTACTGAGATACCCTCACCAGGCGGCGCTCTAGAGACCCCCAAAAAACCCTCCAATGCTGGAAATTCATGTGAAAAAGAGGATTTTTTTAAAAAAAATACAGAACTTGCTAGTTATCAGGAAGTGATTTTTCGTCTTCTGAAAGGAGACTGCCATCTGCTAGCCTTGGACTGCTCCATTCCAACTCCCCCAAAGGATGGCCTTCAAAGCTAAGTCCAACGGCATCATCACACTTAAGGGAGCGCCAAAAACAATCCTTGCATTATTTCCCTACCCCACCCCACTCCCGTGCTTCTTGGTTCCTCCCCTGGCAGGAGAAGGCAGGCTTGTTATCTTGGCTGCCTCGAGGGGAAACTCGGTGTCCCTGGAAAGTCCTTTTCAGGGTCACATTATCAAGTCCTGGAGAAGACACTGGTGCCGTCTGCAGGAGACGCAGCAGAGGCCAAGAATCCCAGTTTTCCATCCTGAGGTCAGCCAGAAAGCAAGCTGGTGCTTTCCGAGTTCAAAATAAAGAAAGGAAGACGCCGAGGGAGAGGGAGAATTTTCGGAGAGGCTCCAGTCGACAGATGGAAATCTAGCATGCACACAGAGTCCTCGACTTACGACCATTCGCTCAGCGACCGTTTGAAGTTGCAGCGGCGCCGAGGCAAGCTGACTGATGATGACGGTCCTCGCGCTTACGGCCGTCGCAGCGTTTCCCACCGCCATGGGGAAATCAAAATTGGGCACTCGGCAAGTAGCACGCAGGCACGACCGTTGCAGGGTCTCGTGGTCACGTTAATCTCCGTTGGCAGCTGGCTCCCGACCAGCAAAGTCAAAAGGGGAAGCTGAATTCGTTTTAATGACCACGTGATTCCTTTAACGACCTCCATGATTCGCTTTGCCGTAGCAAAATGTGACGGGTCCTAAAATCAAGTGCGACTCACTTAACGACCGGTTTGTTTAGCAATGGAAAGTCTGGTCCTGATTGAGAGTGTCTCCGTAGCATATTTAATATGAGAGCCAGTTTGGTCTAGGGGTTAACAGTGTTTCCCAAACTTTTGACATATGTGTACCCCTTCTATAATTTTCGTAACGCTGAGTACCCCTCATAAAAAACATATGTTTTAACTCTAACCGTTAGATAACACTGCAATTCTCCGGCGTTTAAACAGCTCCGCGGCTCAACGTCAACTGTTAATGTTCCTGCAGTTTCAAAATGGCCGAACCCGAGCTGCGCGAAGGATGCGCAGAAGTTCCCGCCATAATGAGTTGCGATACGATGTACGATGGCCCCAGTTCCCGTGTAAAAACTGCGATACGCGCCTATTTCTTTCCTTGTTCTGTGGGCGCAGCTAAGCACGGTGCAGTGGATATTCCCACGTGATCCCCACCAAACTCCGGTACAACGCGTACCCCCACCAAACTCTTCCCGTACCCCTGGGGGTATGCGTACCACACTTTGGGAAACACTGGGTTAAGGCAGGCTAGAAACCCAGGAGACAGTGAGTTCTAGTCCTGCCTTAGGCATGAAATCCAGGGGGATGACTTTGGACCAATCACCAGGAGATGGTGAGTTTCTAATCCCGCCTTAGCCATGAAAGACAGCTGGGTGACTTTGAGCCAATCACCAGGAGATGGTGAGTTCTAGTTCCGCCCTAGCCATGAAAGCCAACCGGGTGACTGTGAGTTCTAGTCCTGCCTTAGGCATGAAAGCCAGCTGGGTGACTTTGGACCAATCACCAGGAGATGGTGAGTTCTAGTCCCGCCTTAGCCATGAAATCCAACTGGGTGACTTTGAGCCGATCACCAGGAGATGGTGAGTTCTAGTTCTGCCTTAGCCAAGAAAGCCAACTGGGTGACTTTGGGCCAGTCACTCTCTCTTTCAGACCAACCCACCTAACAATATCGTTGATGTGAGGAAAATAGGAAGGTGTGTTCGGATATCTTCGCCGCCTTGAGTTATTTATTTTAAAAAATCATCATGGCAGGGTACAAATAAATCCCAAAACAATTTGAATTCCAGAGCTGGGCCAGAAAAATTTGGTTATGGCCATTCAGCAACCTTACACTGGCTATGTCTGTTTGCTGTTTATCCAATTCCAGGCCCTGTTTCCAAAGGGAGCAACTCCTTTTAACCATGAACTTATCTTTAGGAGATAATTCAATCCCTCCTGCTCTATCAGGTCATTTTTTTTATCTCCTGGCCAAGCTCGATCTTCACCTGTCTGATGACTGCCTGCCCCGTTTGGGCTCCAAGATTCTGCTCCGCTCGGCCCAGGGCACTGGTGTTTCAGTGGCTTAGCTGAAGACACCCTCCTGAGGATGCAATTTTGCCTGGTTGAGCTGGCTAAAAGAGTCAGCAAATTCGGGCATGCACATCTCTTACTTTTGCAATATATATATATATATATATCCACTAAAAGAGGTGAAAGGTTTGACTGCTTTGCTGCTGGTGGTGAAGCTCTATGGAGATTCTCACTCATCCAGGTCCTGGTTGTCCAGAGGTGCTTTTTCAAGAGGCAGCTGGATTTTTATTTTTATTTTTTTTGCTTTTCCTTGAAGACATTTCGCTTCTCACCCAAAGAAGCTTCTTCAGCTTCTGACCAAATGGTGGAGAATGTAAGTATTCGCATCCCTTGCAGTCCTTCCATTCTCCGCCATCCAGTCAGAGCTGAAGAAGCTTCTTCGGGTGAGAAGCAAAACGTCTTCAAAGAAAAAAAAAAAACAGAAAGTCCAGTTGCCTCTTTAAAAGAAGCATCTTTTGGGACAACCTTGGTGAAAGGGGTACTCAGTGAATATTTGAGGGGCTGCCACAAAGAAGAGGGAGGGGGGGTTCAACCTGTTTTCCAAAGCACCTGAAGGCAGGACAAGAAGCAACGGATGGAAACTAATCAAGGAGAGAAGCAACCTGGAACTGAGGAGGAATTTCCTGACAGAATAATTATTAATCAGCGGGATTATTTGCCTCCAGAAGTTGTGGGGGTTGGGATTAGATTGGGTTTTTTTAAAGTGATCCTTCAGAAAAAATTTTTTTATCCAGCTCTCCTGTAAAGCAAAATTAAAATTGCTCTCAGTGATGTGCTGGGAATTGGACAGTTTTCTGATCCGCTGCCGAGTTTCTCTTTGCGGTGAGTTAAATGGTTAACTAGGTAAACACATTGAGCTTTGGCAAAAAAAAAAACAAAAAAAAACCACAGACAATGGGGCATTTTAAGGCCTCTTCATCTCACCTTTCATTTTTTAAAATGGGGGGGGGGGGGTGTAGGGATGGGGCTTGGTTGCACCCTCCCGAAAGAGAGGATTGAGGAAGAGAACTGGGGAACAAACAGGGTTAAAATGGCAGAGAAACCAGCTTATTCAAAGTTTGAAGATTCTGCAGGATTCTTTCGCTGATCCCTTGCAAAGGAATAAGATGGCGTTCTCTCAATTTCGGTGTTGTCAGCTTTCCGAAATTTTCTGATTTTATTCCGAAAAGTTGCTTTGGGGCAAAGGAAAGGCAAACAAATGGGTTGGAATCAGTGGTGGGTTTCAAATTTTTTTACTACTGGTTCTGTGGGTGTGGCTTGGTGGGTGTGGCATGGCTTAGTGGGCGTGACAGGGGAAGGATACTGTAAAATCTCCATTCCCTCCCCACTCCAGGGGGAGATTACTGCAAAATCCCCATTTCCAGCTGGGACTCGGGAGGCAGAGAATAGATGGGGGCAGGGCCAGTCAGAGGTGGTATTTACTGGTTCTCTGAACTACTCAAAATTTCCACTACCGGTTCTCCGGAACTGGTCAGAACCTGCGGAAACCCACCTCTGGGCTGGACTAGATGACCACTCAGCACCCTTCCGTCCATCCCTTTCATTCTATCTTTAAATCAATTTCGCAGCAAAGGCTGCCCAGGTGAATTGCCCGAGACTACAATTCCCAGCCTCCTTTGGGACAAAGCCGCAACCGGTAACCCACTTCCAAAACTGGTTCTCGCCTCTAATGCGTATCTCATTGAAGGTACATTAAAGGCCTGGAGGCTAAAACCTACGAAGAATGGTTGCTGGATTTGAGTATGACGAATCTAGAGAAAAGAAGGACTAGGGAGGGACAGGATAGCTGTATTCCGGTATTTGAGGAACTGCCACCAAGAAGAGGGAGGGGTCAACCTGTTCTCCAAAGCACCTGAAGACAGGACAAGAAACAATGGATGGAAACTAACCAAGGAGAGAAGCAATGTGGAATTAAGGAGAAACTTCCTAACAGGGAGGAAAATTAACCAGTGGAACAGCTTGCCACCAGAAGTTGTGGTTGCTCCATCACAGGAGGTTTTTAAGAAGAGACTGGACAGCCAGTCTGAAATGGTATAGGGCAGTGATGGCTAACCTTTTCGCCATCGCGTGCCAGGAGTGGGGGGGCTGGGGGGGTCGTGTGCCTCCGTGCCCAGACCTATAATTCTATGCCCCCTGCGCATGCATGTTCAACCCCCCCCGCTCCCTCCCCACTCCTGGCACATGATGGCCCGGTAGGTCCTTTTTACTCTCTCACTTGGCTCCAGAGCCTTTCTAGGAGTCTGGGGAGGGCCTTCCCCACCCACCTGGAGGTCCTCCAGAAGCCAGAAGTGGCCTGTTTGCCAACTTCCGGTGGGACCAGAAGGCCCGTTTTTTGCTGTCCCCAGCCTCCAGAGCCTCTCTAGGAGTCTGGGGAGGGTGAAAACGGCTTTCCCCACCCCTCCGGAGGCCGAAAACGGCCCATTTGCCAACTTCCTAGAGAGGCTCTGGAGGCTGGGGACAGCAAAAAACGGGCCTTCCCCACCTCCCACCCTCCCTCCGAGGCCCTCCGGAGACAGGAAACAGCCTGTTTTGCGCTGGAGCTGAACTCGCGTGCCCACTGATATGGCTACGCGTGCCACCTGTGGCACCCATGCCATAGATTCGCCATCACGGGTATAGGGTCTCCTCTTTGAGCAGAAGGCTGGACTAGGAAACCCCCAAGGTCCCTTCCACTTCTATTCTGAATGTAAAGCCCACCCATTTTAAGAGTCACCCCGAGGTTGAGCTACATTAACCTCACACGATGCCAAATGACCCAATTGACATGTATGTGCTAAGGGAGTCATTCCTGGTCGGCTCAGTTTCTCATCCCTCCTTCCAAAACGATGGCTTGTCTGAGTCACTCCAGGGAGAACAAGTACCGGCAGATTCAGAAGATCAGAAATTGTCTGAGTGGGATTGTGTAAAATGAGCTAATTGTTTAGAAGAGAAACCAGGCGGCCGAGACATTCCTTTCGGGCGCTACAGGCTAAAGTAGTTTACAGGCTGTACCCTTGATTCCTTCCGCTGAATTACGGCAGAAATCCTTCCCAAATTCCTTATTGTAGACCAAGAAGCATCCACCGGTTCTCTCTCTCCTCCACATTGTAGATTCCGAGGGATTTTTCTCTTCCCCCCCCCAAAAAAAAATCAGGCCCGAAAGATTTTTCAAGAGCCATTTCAAACCACCTAGAAAATTGAGAATGGCTGTTTTACGCCAGCAGCACCTAGATTTGGTCTTTGACCCTCATAAAAAGTTGATGGACAGGGACGCCCGCCGTGTCTTAGTTGGGCGTAAGCAACAACATTATATTCTGATTTTTTTTTTCTCCCCCTGCCTTGTTTCACTCGGTGTGGGCAAGGTTGCCTCTGTTTGGTGGGTCTGGAAAGTTGGGAAAAGTTTTGTGTTGTTGTTTTTTTCTCTCTTCTTTTTCTACCCTTTCCAAGCCTGCCTTTCTGACTGGGGTGTTGAGGAATCTTTGGGTGAGTGTAACTTTAAGGAAAATTCTTTCTTTGCTCTCTCCTTTGGTCCTCCTCCCCTTAACCCTTTTGCAGCCGAATGGAATTTGCACCCCCTTCTCTGTACTTTCTGGTTTTTCCAAGGCCACCCACCCCCCTTCCCGCTTGCCCCCAAATCAGCTGGCTATGCTAATTTTTCAGGTCTTTGCTGCTGCTATCTCGCACAAGGTTGCGGCTGTGTGTAGGAGTTGTCTGTGTCGGGAAGTGAGAGCCAAGAAAAGGAAGCAGCCTCTGTTCCCCAGTCTCTCTTCTCTCTCATTCACTCACTCTCACTGTCTTTTGGAGAAGACAATGTAAGCAAGAAGTTAACTGAGTAAGCAACTTTGTTGTAAGGGCTCTGAGTAGACTCCTCTGGGCTCAGAGTAGGAGGAACCCAAGAATGAACAGGAGAGAAGACTAAAAAAAAGAAAATCAGCTGTTCTTCAAGACTCCAGAAAAGCAGAGTTGGGAAGAAGAAGAAGAAGAAGAAAGCAAATTTTGCTGAGCCAAAAACCCAAATTAATGCAGGGATTTTGAAAAGGGGGAGCGGAATTCTCTGGGATAGTCCCTAAAATTCCCTCTGTCCTTCTTTTTCTTCTTCTTTTTTGAGACAGACAAGTGTTTTGAGTTGAGGAATTTATTTCCAGACTTTCTCGGCAAGAGTTTTGGGCACAAGGGGAGAAGGGACCACGTCAGATCCATCGCTCCCCCGGCCTCTTGGGTGCTGCTGACTTCACCGAGGACTTCGTCACTTGTTTTTTTGGACTGCAGTGATCA
Source organism: Pituophis catenifer annectens (assembly GCF_029215685.1). Classification (NCBI taxonomy): domain Eukaryota; kingdom Metazoa; phylum Chordata; class Lepidosauria; order Squamata; family Colubridae; genus Pituophis; species Pituophis catenifer. The sequence continues at coordinate 3,648,269 of NW_027256889.1, read as the reverse complement.
TTTCTTCTTCTCCGGCCGCTTTTTTAATGATTCGGTGAAGGCGGGCGGCTGTTTCTTGGGAAGAGATTGGGTTTTTTTCCCAACGGATTTTTTTTTTTTTAAATTTCCCCCCCCTGTTTTTTCTTCCACCGATGAGCCACTAAACTGTTTTGAAAGCTGGGATGATTTTCGAAGGAGTTTTTCAATTTGGGAAGATGGACCAAGTGAGCTGGTGCTTCCTGTCCGGTCTGCTGGCTTGGTCGATGGGCATCAGCCACACCCAAGAAGGTGAGTGTGTATGTGTATATGTGTGTGTGTGTTTGGGGACACCTGTTTTGTGTGACCTGAGTTCTATTGTGTTGGTGAAGCCGGGAGAAACTCAGAGATGCCCACAAAATCGGAACGAAGCAGGTGGTTAAAATGTTGACTGTGCAGTTTCCAACAGGCAGAAAGAGTTTCGAACTCTACTCAATTCACATCGCTTGGAGAGAGACAGGTGGCAACACAGCAGCCCTTGGCCTACCATGCAGGGTTGTTGTTAAGGATTTCTCCCTCCCCCTTTCCTGGTCCTCAATTTACGACCACAATCGTAAATTGAGTCAGGGGCCAGTCAGGGGCCAGACTTTCCATTTGCTAATCCAGGCAGTTCTTAAGTGAGACATGCCCAATGTTATGATCTTTTTTTTAAACCAAAGTTGTTAAGTGAACCTCCACAGTCTCTCGTTCACTGCTGTCGTTAAGTGAATCCAAGTTTACCCCCCCATTAACTTTGCTTGTCGGGAGCCTCCTTGGGAAGGTCCCAAATGGCGACCCTGGGACCCTGCCATTTTTTTGTAAATACAAAGGTGGTGTAGGGTTTCCTGCCTAAGCAGGGGGTTGGACTAGATGACCTCCAAGGTCCCTTCCAACTCTGATATTATTTTATTTTATTATATTATATTATATTATATTATATTATTATATTATATTATATTATATTATATTATATTATATTATATTATATTATATTATATTATTATATTTATTATATGCTGCTTACCAAGTGCCCATATTTAGATCAGGTGACGGTGGGGATGCTGAGACGGTCGTAAGGGTGAGGATCGGTCATAAGTCCCTTTTTCCAGTGCCTCTTAACGTCGAACAGTCAATTGAACAAATGGTTGTAAGTTAAGGACAACCTGTAGTACTCAGTGGATAATTTTGGGGTCAGTAATTTTTGAGTTACTGACACTCAACTCCAAGTCTGCTGGGAAGTTGACCCTTATTTACACATCTGTAAGCCGCTGACAACTTCCTTGAGATAAGATAGACTTGATTGTGTCAATTACGGAGCTGCAGCTTGCGGGAACATCAAGGTGATGTCCCTATTGTTTTCCGTAAACTGAGGGAGAGTAACTAGGGTTCGTAGGTTGCAAAGATCCAATACTTAAGTTTAGTGTTTATTTATTTATTTATTTATTTATTTATTTATTTATTTATTTATTTATTCATTAGTTTGATTTATATGCCGCCCTTCTCCGGAGACTCAGGGCGGCTTACAACGCGTTAAGCAATAACCTTCATACTTTTGCATATACTTGCTTAGTAGGGCTTTCGGGCCCCCCTAAGCGGTGTTCTATTTTATACAAAGTCATCTTATTACCCCCACAATCCGGATCCTCATTTTACCTACCTCGAAAGGATGGAAGGCTGAGTCAACCTTGAGCCTGGTGAGATTTGAACTTGCAGTAATTGCAGGCAGCTGGTGTTACTTACCAGTGCTTTTGTCTGAATTTTAGAATTCATGTTCGCAAAAGCGTTTTCCTCGAATCGTGGCGTTTTCCAAAGGATTTCCTTAATAACGGGGGTGGGTGGGGGAAATTAGGAATAAAATCCCAGTTGGTTATATTCATTTGAAATAAACGTGGGTGAATTGGCTTCAAATTTGGCACGGCGGGATTTACCAAGCTGTGCAAAGAGTGGGGGAAATTTCATGGCTACGTATTAATAAGACGCTCTTATTTTTTTAACCGGGTGATTTACACTCATAAATCACGTCTATCACCGTGGGACACTTCCAAAAAGGACAAGGGAAACAATAGAACAATAAAAACTGTGGCTACGGGTGCCTGGAGCATTTTTTTTTTTTCAACGCATGTACACAATTTTGTGCTTTGAACATCCTATCTGCAATCAAAAAGGATAGTTTGCTATGCTTGGGTTGCACTGGAGACGTGAGAAGAAAACCCAGATTTTTCCTGCTGTTTTATTGTTGCTGCTTCTCCACAATTTTTCTCAATTTCGACAACTTGAAGACGGGTGGACTTCAACTCCCAGAATTCCCCAGCCAGCCATGCTGGCTGGGGAATTCTGGGAGTTGAAGTCCACCCGTCTTCAAGTTGTCCAGGTTGAGACACAAGTGCTGTATCTTATAAGAGAGACACACATTAAAAAGGGAAATATCTGCTGAGATTTTCAGTCATCTAGGTCACGGTTTTCCCAAACAGTGCCTCAAAAAGGCAACTGGACTTCCTTTGTTTTTCCCCTGAAGACGTTTCGCTTCTCATCCCAGAAGCTTCCTCAAGTTCTGACTTCAGGCTTCCGTCAGAACTTGAGGAAGCTTCTGGGATGAGAAGCGAAACGTCTTCAAGGAAAAAGAAAGCCCAGTTGCCTTTTGAAGAAAAATAGAAGCACCTTTGGGACGATTAAAGAGGCGGGAAAGCTTTGTCGACAGCATTTTTGCCTTGATGACTTTCTGGAACTTGTATGTCAGACACTGAATCCTAGGGCTGGAAGGGGGGGACCTCAGAGATCCTCTAGTCCAACCCTCTGATGAAGGCAGATAGGGTATGTCTGAGGAGGAGCAAGTGTTGAGGGCAAGCAAAGAGGAGGGCTACTTCTTGGTTACTCTGTCCATGAACTTCACACAACGATCTGGCTGGGGCGGAGAGGGGGGGGAGGCTGGTACACCTGGCATAGGGCATTTTTCATGCCAGGCTGAAGTTAAGGGACATTCCGGGGTTATGGTTAATTGCAAGAACCATGTTAAAGAGAAGAGAGCTAGCAAACAGGTGATTATGCAAAGTTCACAATCAATCCCTGATTCCAGATGCATGCAAGAAAATAATGCAAGAAAATAATTCCAGGTGCATGCAGGAAAATAATGCAAGAAAATATAATTCCAGGTGCATGCAAGAAAATAATGCAAGAAAATATAATTCCAGGTGCATGCAGGAAAATAATGCAAGAAAATAATTCCAGGTGCATGCAAGAAAATAATGCAATACTTTTGACAGGCTTGATCAATTGCGGTGCAATTGGAGGCTTATTGCTTCTCTGATCAATTGGGTTCTTTCTGGAAATTTCTGGGCATATTTAGCGTTTTGATTGAAGACCTGCTGGTTCTGTTTTCTCCCACCTGACTGAGACAGCGGTTCTCAATCTACTAAAGCAAAACCAAGTTTCTCTGGCTTTCATCCTGGCTAGATCCTGGCCAGGGGTGAAATCCAGCAGGTTTTGACAGGTTCTGGAGAACCGGTAGCGGAAATTTTGAGTAGTTCAGAGAACCGGCAAATACCACCTTTGGCTGTCCCCAGAGTGGGGAGGGAATGGGGATTTTGCAGTATGTTTCCCCTGCCATGCCACCAAGCCACGCCCACCAAGCTACACCCCACCTACCAAGCCACGCCCACAGAACCGGTAGTAAAAAAATTTGAATTTCACCACTGATCCTGGCCTCCCGGAATTGCGGGTTTTCAAAAATAAACTGGACAACCATTTAACCGGGAAGGTATACCTTCCCTTGCCTTGGGCAGGGGGTTGGACTAGAAGACCTCTGAGGTCCCTTCCTCAGAATATGTTCCAGATTCAAAAAAATTTGAAGGGAACCCTTTTAAAGCCAACAACCATTCTTCCTTTGATTGCTTGGATTGCAGGTTGGTTATTTTATAACGCTGGGCTGCTCCGGCTTTGGATTTCCTAGGACGTAGTTTATTTATCTCTTTTACCCAAAGCCACCCAGAATCGTATATGTGAAATGTGAAATATAAATCATTAAAAAAAAAAAAAAAAAAAAAAAACTGGACCGAGGGATGGGGCTGAGCCAAACGGGTGGGCGACCTTCGTTGCAACCCAAAATCCAGGGATGAGCCATCATCCTTCGGAATGCCACATTCCAAACATTTGATTCGTTTGGGTGAGTCACCCCGAGCTGGAAGAGCAGGGTGGAGGGTTTGAGATGGGGGGGGCGGGGGGGATAACGACTGCAGCCAGTGGTTGTGGGGTGGGGTGGAGGGGAGATTGAGCTAACCTTTTGGGTATCCAATAAAGCTAGTTGAGGGAGGAGGGAGTGGGGAAACCGTGTTCCAGTTCTTTCCCCGCTGGGAGAGGTGGATGCGTTGACATCACTCGGCGCTGTCGTAGTTCCTAACGCAAAAGTCCGGTCCAGCCCTGTGCAGGGATAGCCAAAGCTGCCGGTTTCTCCCTGTTTACTTTGCAAACGTCCCCGAGCATCTGGTCGGGACAATGTTGTTGAGCAAGGGTCTCCAAAAAGATGATGCACTTAGCATTTAAATAAAAAACAAAGTTGTTGACGTCAGGGTGCAGGAATTCAGATCGGGAAGGCGTCTGGGTCAAACTAACTGGCCCCAGCCCCCAAATGGTGTAGTAGGTTTTTGAGTTTGAGGTGTACCCTGGGTTGGAGGTCACGCTGGATGATTTTCAGAAACGCACTGGGAACGGAGCGGGGTACAACTCGGATGGCAGACCACGAGGAAATACTGATGGCTAACCTTTTTGCTGTCACGTGCCAAAAGTGGAGGGGTCGTGTACGTGCGTGCCCCCACCCGTAATTCAATGTGCCCTGCCCCCCACTCATGCACGCACGACCTCCCCCCCCCCCCGCTTTTCGCATGTGATGGCATGGTGAGCCCAGTAGGTCTGTTTTTTGCCCTCCCTAGGCTCCAGGTCCTCACAAGCACGAGGACCTGTCACAAGTCCCTTTTTTAGCAATAGCACTTAGACTTATATACCGCTTCACAGTGCTTTACAGCCCTCTCTAAGCGGTTTATAGAGTCAGCCTCTTGCCCCCAACAATCTGGGTCCTCGTTTGACTCACCTCGGAAGGATGGAAGGCTGAGCCAACCTTGAGATGGTCAGGATCGAACTGCTGGTAGTGGGCAGAGTTAGTCTGCAATGCTACACTCTAACAGGAAGGAAGGAATAGCACTTAGACTTATATACTGCTTCACAGTGCTTTACAGCCCTCTCTAAGCGGTTTAAAGAATCAGCATCTTGCCCCCAACAATCTGGGTCCTCGTTTTACCGACCTCGCAAGGACGGAAGGCTGAATCAACCTTGATCTGCTCAGGATCGAACTGCTGTCAGTGGGCAGAGTCTGCCTGCAATACCGCATTCTGACCACTGCGCCACCACGGCTCCTTCCTTGAACATTGCTAAACGAATGTCCGTAAATCGAGGACTCCCTGTACGGCCAACCACGGCTTCCCTCTTGTCATCCAGCAAACCGACTGGGAGGTCTTGGTGCAGTTGCTAGAACTCAGCACTAAAGACGTCCAGCGACGGAGTTTCTGATTCTTGAACTTTGTGTAGAGATAGTAAATTTAGATAGTAGATATTTAGTAGATAGCAGGTATTTAGATAGTAGATATAGGGGGGTTATAACTGGGTTTTGAAGAGCAGGACAGCAAAAGGGGGTGGGGGGGGTGAAGAAAGAATGCGATATTTCTCGCCGAGGGACTGGGAACCGGTTCAAGTCCTGGGCGTGGGCGCTCTCCTCCCTCTTCCCCCCTCCCTAAAACGAAAATTCTGTCTTGAGAAAGGAAGGAGAGGCCCCTGGGGGTGAACTCTGGGCTCCTTCCCACTACGGCACTTCGGTTCTCAGGCCCTGAAATTTGTCCCTCATGCCTCAAGGGTTAACTCCGCTCCCAGGCGGGGATTTCATTTTATTTGTTTTATTTATTAAAGGGCCCCAGGCATCTCCTTCCCTCTTTCCCTCCACATGATCGGTGGACTTCAACTCCCAGAATTCCCGAGCAAGTTATGCTATGCTATTCTTCAGCTATGCTGGCCTCAGGAATCCTGGGAGTTGTAGTCCCCAAGTCGTAAAGCGGCCATAGTTGTCCATTCCTGCTTCTAAACCCTAAACCCATCTTTTACCGCCGGCCTGGTCCTCCTGGCTGGGGACGATGGGCGTATTTTCACAAGTTCCAGCCCTTGAGAGTCAGGGTCTGGGCTGGCCATCCTCGCATTTGGCTGGGAAGAAAGTGTTTGCTTCGTTTTCTGGGTTTTGCCTGGCACAGGGGGAGCCTCCGAGTGAGCTGGGTTGAGAGAGCAGGCAGAGGGCAGGGGCTGGGTCCTTGGCAGGGCATGCTGGGGTAGTTGGGAAGGGTGGGAGACCCTTTCTTCCTTCCCTCCTTCTCTCGCTTTCTTACACTCTTTTATTTCCTTCTTTCCTTCCCTCCCTCTTTTTTTCTTCCTTCCTTCCCTTCTTCCCTCTTTCCTTTCTTTTTGCTCGCTTCCTCCCCACTCCCTCCTTCCCTCCTCTTATCTGTCTCTATCTCTTTCTCCCTTCCTCTCTCCCTTCCTTCCTTCCTTCTTCCTTCCCTCCAATCTTCTTCCTTCCTTCCTTCCTCCCTCCAATCTTGTTCTTTCTTTCCTTCCTTCCTTCTTCCTTCCTTCCTCCCTCCCTTTTCTCTTTTCCCTTTTTTCTTCCTTCCTTCTTGACTTCCTTCCTCCCTCCCTCTCTCCCTTTTCTCTTTTTCCTTTTTTCTTCCTTTCTTGACTTCCTTCCTTCCTTCCTCCCTCCCTTTTCTCTTTTCCCTTTTTTCTTCCTTCCTTCTTGACTTCCTTCCTTCCTTCCTCCCTCCCTTTTCTCTTTTCCCTTTTTTCTTCCTTTCTTCTTGACTTCCTTCCTTCCTCCCTCCCTTTTCTCTTTTCCCTTTCTTCTTTCTTCCTTCTTTCCTTCCTTCTTTCCTTCCTTCCTTCCTCCCTCCCTCCCGTTTCTCTTTTCTCTTCTTTTCCTTCTTTCCTTCCTTCTTTCTTTCCCTCCCTTCCCTCTCTTTCTCCCTCCCTCCCTCCCTTTTCTCTTTTCCCTTTTTTCTTCCTTCCTTCCTTCTTTCCTCCCTCCCTCCCTCCCTCCCTCCTAACAGTTTTGCCCCACGTGCAATAATAGCAAACCGTGAGCTCCATTGCTCCCACTGGACTCTGGCCCCATCTGACCCCAGCCATTTAGTTGCAGATATCTCTGCATTTGAAGATATGGGCAACCTAGATAATTACATTATACCGTTGGGGAGATTAAAAAGAAAAAGATTAATGGAGAAAGACATGTAAACCGACAGCAGAGGTGACCACAAGAGAGGCCCAGACATTAAGATGGCACTGTGACTGCAGAATTGAAACTCCACTTTCTTTGCATTGTGTTAAAATGCACATCGAAAAGGACTTCAATTGCACAGTGGGTGGGGAATTCTGGGAGTTGAAGTCCACACCCCTTAAAGTTGCCAAGGTTGAGAAACACTGACCTAGACAGACAGATTACAGTAATCGAGAAACTGGATTCCGTCAACCACAATTTGCACCATGCTGCAAATATTCCAGACGGCCATTAGGTGGCAGCAAAGAGTCAGGGACTCTGCATCTCTATGCCGCCCTCCGATGGTCATTCAAAGCTTTGCAGCCCTGGGATTTCTAGCAAGGCAAAGAAGCACTTCCAGGATCTCTGATAGAGGCTGACTCTATGTTCTGTCCAGATCCATCCTGCATCTCTGCGGGGTGCCATGCCACACCTGAACCATTGTTAGGTGGGTAGGTGCTGGCATCATCCAGTTGAGCATTGAGAAGCATGAACAACTGCAGCCAACCAGATCGGAATGCCGCTGTTCCCCCCAGCTGCCTCAAATTGGTACATTCCAAAATGAGAAGCAGTTTGGTGTAGTGGCGATGGCATCAATCTAGAAACCAACAGACCATATACGTTCTAGTCCCTGTTTAGCCACAAAGCCATCAAGATGACCTTAGGCCACCCCTTCTCTTCCTTCCTCTCTCTTCTACTTCCTTCGTTCTTTCTCTCCTTCTCTTTCCTACTTCCCCTTCTCTTCCCCCACTCCTCTCTTCTAACCTTCTCCTCTACTCCTCTTTCCCCTCCTTTTTCTTCCTCTCCTTTTCCCTTTCTTCTTCTCTCCTTTCCTCTCTTCTCCCTTCCTCTCTCTCTACTCCTTCCTCTCTCTCCTGTTGTTTCCCTTTTCAATCTAAAGTGGTATTCGAGCAGCCCCGGTTTTCTAATTATCTTTATTCTCATTTCAATTTCTTATTCAATTATTATTTATGTTTATTTCATCATTTGCGTACTTTTTATAATATCTCACTTTTTTCCCTTTTACCCTCGCCCCTCCCCTTTCTCCTTTTACTTGGCATCATCTGGGTATCTATTTTTCTAATTGTTTTCTCCTCTCTATTCTCTATCTATTTTACTTCTATATCCTTGTTCATATTTCTTTTCTAACCGATCATAAAATTTATCCCATGTCTTGAAATACATCGACTCCTCTTTATTTTTTATTCTCAATGTTAATCTATTCATTTCTGCACATTCTAAAATTTTCTTTATAAAGGTTGGAGTAAAGGTAAAAGGGTAAAAGAGCGTTCCCGAAAAAGTAAAAAAGAAAAAGAAAAGTTAAAAAGAAAAGATGAATGAAAAATGATGGAAATGACTGTTTCCACTGCTTTGCTGGCTGGGGAATTCTGGGAGTTGCAGTTCACCAGGCTTAAAGGTGCCAAGGTTGGAGACCCCTGATCTACAACATACAGTATAAGGACGACAACAGTCACTGCATAGGACAGAAAGGCAGAAGACTAGCAGAGTTCATCCATGAACCCCAACTACCAGTCAGAAGATAGGATGAAAACTCCTTAAACTCACAACATGTGGATAGACTCAACCATGGTTTCACCTGTGAGAATCCTAAAACAAGCTAAAAAAAAAAAACCGCTAGGAAATTCCTGGAAGCTCAAAACTAATCAACCATCGAAGGATAGAGAGAGATAAACCATATTTACACACCATTCCAAAGAGACAATTAAAAAAAAGCTAAGAAGGAAACAAGGTATCCTTTCCAGCAACCAGCACCCAGATAAACAGGGATTAATACCAGACAAATAATCTAGCAGAAAACAATACCCTAATCGAGGAACTACCAAGAAGAAAACCACATCCCTAGCAACACTGTCAGGACAAGCTACTATATAAATAGAGAGCGCTGATGTTACCTGGTTGTGTATTGAAACATCTTTCTCTCAGCCCTAAGAAGGAGGCAACGGCAAACCATTTCCCCCCAAAAAAAACCTTGCCAAGAAAACCGCAAGAACTAATCCAGGCAACTGCCAGAAAATGATATGTAGTCAGGGTTAAAATGTGGAGTCCTTACTGGCTCTCTAAGCTTGGCTGTTTGTTTGCAGATGTTTCAATACACAACCAGGTAACATCAGCGCTCTCTATTTATATAGTAGTTTGTCCTGACAGTGTTGCTAGGGATGTGGTTTTCTTCCTGGTAGTTCCTCGATTAGGGTATTGTTTTCTGCTACATTGTTTGTCTGGTATTAATCCCTGCTTATCTGGGTGCTGGTTGCTAGAAAGGATACCTTGTTTCCGTCTTAGCTTTTTTTTTAATTGTCTCTTTGGAACGGTGTGTAAATATGGTTTATCTCTCTCTATCTGTCGATGGTTGATTAGTACTGAGCTTCCAGGAATTTCTTAGCGGGGTTTTTTTGTTTGTTTTAGCTTGTTTTAGGATGCTCACAGGTGAAGTCACATGGTTGAGTCTATCCATTTTCTTTCTTTCTTTTTTTTTTTTGTTGCAATTTGTGGTTGACCCCAACTAGAATCAGCAATTCGGTCACTAAGTGAAGCAAAACCATGCTTACAATCTTACTTCAGCTTTCCTTTTTCTTTACATACCGGCAAAAGACATAAATGCAAGGACTGGTTGCAAAAAGTTACTTTTTCCTCACCGTCGTAACTGTGAACAGTCACTAAATGAGACAGCCTCTAAGTGAGGACGACTTGTATACGCAAATCCTCCGAATCCGGTTGACCTCCAGATTTGGAGAGCTAAATTCCTGGTTGCTGTTGTGATGTTGTGCTACCTTTTCTCCAAATTGGAGAATTTCAACTTTTATCTTTTTTTCCTTCTAGCTGGTTACTTCCAAGAAAGTCCTTCAAATTTGACCTCGTCTTTGGGAAAAGACGTGAAACTCACCTGCTCGGTCCTGGCCCTGGGCGAGGCACCGGAGATCGCCTGGCTGAGGAATGGCGAGGTCTTTGAATTTGCCGACAGTAACCAGATCCAGGTGCCTTTGGAAGAAGAAGAATGGATGACCACCAGCGAACTGAGGTGAGCAAAAGACAACTTGGCTGGCAGGGTTAATGGGCCAATTTCTTTGTTTGTTTCTCGCTTTTATTATTTTTACAAATAACTCAACATGGTAAAGATATCCCACACGCCTTCCTCCTCCTATTTTCCCACAACAACAACTCTATGAGACAGGTTGGGCTGAAAGAGAGAGAGACTGGCTCAAAGTCACCGAGTTGCCTTTCATGCCTAAAGCGGGACTAGAACTCACCGTCTCCTGGTGATTGGGCCAAAGTCACCCAGCCAACTTTCATGCCTAAAACAGGATTAGAACTCACATCTTCACTTTCTAGCCTAGTGCCTTTGCCACTAGAACAAACTGGCTCCCATTTGACCAAGTCTTGGGCAACTGACCAATACTTTGAAAGCTCCATAAAGAAGACCATCCTCATTGCTTGTGGATATGGCACCTAGCTCTTACGAAATATCGCGACCTGGCCATCGGAACTATGCAATTATGGATGAAACATATCACAGTGATACCCATTGTCATCAGGGCACTTGGTACCATGTCCAAGAATTTTATAAAATATATAAAGAAATTGCAGCTTCCTGCAATAACACCAGTGGAAACACGCAGTGCAAAAAACTGCGCTACTTGGAACATCGTACATCTTAAGAAGCTACTTGATTGATACCTAGGACGCTGGCAGCAGCCTGTATCAACCATTAGCACCAGTCCATGGTATTTGTGACGCATTTTTAAATGTTCAGTTGACTGAGTTTCATGTTTAATGAATAAAACAGATTATCAGTCAATGGTATTTATGATGCATTTTTAAATGTTCAGTTGACTGAGTTTCATGGTGAATGAATAAAATAATCATAAGCATAAGCATAAGCAAAACATTAATAATGATCACATAATAATAGTAGCATTTATCCATTTTCGTAAACCTTCCTTATATTATTAGTCATTCTTTTATGCTTTGAAATTTCTGTGTCTATTAGTTAGCCACTGATAAAACAAAATCCCATGTTAAGAAGCATTCAGTTTCTTCCTTCAACCTTCAACCTTTGTTATTATTATGGTTGGTGCTTTACTAAGATGTTTAGTCTGAATCTGGCATTTTTATCCACCTGTCGAGTCCTTTCCAAGGACCCGAGATAAGCAGATGTGGTTAAAAGTTATTGTCCAAGGATGTCAGCTGTTTTGAGTAAAGCAACCTTTTGCAAAATTCTTTCTCTCTCCAAAGTTTTATTTATTTACGTATTAGTACTATAAGATACAGAAATACAAAAGAAAATAGTAGGAAAGATAGTTGGGGGGGGGGAAGGGAAGGGAAAAGTGTGGGAAAAAGAAAAAAAAGGCATTGACTTCCGACTTCCTTTGGTGCAGGAGAATAAAATAATAACCTTAATTTTTTTTTGCTTTTACATAATAATATAAACTTGCCATTTCTATAACAAGAAGCCTATCTCATTGGTAAAACGTAAAATCAAAGTTTTATTTCCCACCACCACCTCAAGCACAAAGTCCAGCAGCGGTTTCCAAGTAGAAACAAAAGTAGTTGTGATTTTTCCTCCTAAAAGGGGTGGAGGCTGGGAGCGATGGGTTTTGAAGTCCAAGGGAATCCAAGAAGCCCAAAACCAGAGCCACTTTTGACCTGAAATAGACAAGAGTCCTCTTCGCATGGGGGAAGTTCAGATGAAGCTCAGATGGTGGCCCATTTCCACGTGAACAGGTTCTTTGCTTCCTCGTGGAAATGGGGGGGAAGGTGCCTGGCTGGCTGGTTTGGGGGGGCGTCTTGAAGTCTGCTAGCTGGCCCCAGATGGGTTAATATGACTCATGGGAAATATTCGTTTCAGTTGCTCAATGGCCGAGCTGGGGAACTGGGTGGAAGTCCAGCTGGCTGGTGCCTCTGCTTCACGTGCCTTTCTCCGGCTTTCTGGACCCACAGGCCAAGTCACATGGGGAACGGGACACTCACTAGAAGCCTGTGTAAGGGGTGTGTATTATGTGTGTGATATTGTTCACCCACGGCAAGGGAAGTTTGGCAGTGTTTTCCCCTGCCTCTCTCCTTGTGACATCCCTCTTGGGCTGAGAGACAAGGATTGGGTTCCCTCAGCATCCTAAATTTCTTTCCTTTTTCTTTATTTTTTAAAAAAGTTTTTTTTATTTTAAACACATTAAAATAAACACAAAACATACAACACTTATATACGTATCGTTTTTCTGTTGTTATCAGCTCATTTAAGGTGATCCTTTCTTATTATTCCATATATTCTAACTTTTTCATTAATCTGCTTAAACAATCTAACTTCCTTTATATCGACTATACTATAGTTTGATCTGCAGCACAATCTCCTTTTTTTTTCCTTTCTCTCTTTTTTCTTTTACTCCTTTTTTTCATTTTTCCTTTTCTCCCACCAATTGTACCATCTGTGCCGCACTCTATAATAATCTGTATCCTCTCTTTCGTTAATTTCCTTTGTTAACTTGTCCATCTGCGCATTCGAGGATTTTTTTAATTAAGTCCTCTTCTGTTGGTGGACATTCCTTCTTCCAATTCTGCGCATATATTATGCGAGCTGCTGTTAATATATCTAGTGTTAAATTTTGTACATCTTTTGTATAATTTTCTATTGGAATCCCTAGTAAAAATTGCTCTGGTTCTCCCTTTGTTGGTTCCTGTATTATCTCCTCTATAAGCTTTTTAACTTTGGCCCAAAATTGCTTTGTCACCGGACAGGTCCATCAGAGATGATAGTATGTTCCATGGTTATTCTTACATTTCCAGCATTTAGGTGAATTACCAGGGAACATCTTTGCTATTCTAGCTGGCGGAAGATGCCATCTATGAAAAATGTTTCATGGATAGCATCCTAAATTTCAATGGGGCTTTTTTGGTTTGCAAGGGAGCATCACGGGTGAAGCTAGACTATTCTGGTTTGTTCAGAAGCCTCCGTTTAACGCAATGCCTGATTTCACCCATCATAGTTTTTTCTCAAGCAATGTTTCCCCAAACGTTCCTTCATTACCGCAAACCTCTTATCAAAAGAAACTTCAAATCAGCATGTTCAGTTTAGTTTTTTTTTTTACACCGAATCTTCTTTCTGACCCCCATGAGCAGTGGGGCCAATTCGCACCACTTCGGGAGAACCGGTTGTTAACTTTCTGAGCAGTTTGGTGAACTGGTTGTTGGAAGAAATCATTAAGGCAGAGAACTGGTTGTTAAATTATTTGAATCCCGCCACTGCCCATGAGGGATGGAAACTTGATTTTTAAACGGAAGCTAATAACACACTCTAGGACAGTGTTGGCGAACCTTTTCGGCACTGAGTGCCAAAACAGAAGACCTCTAAGGTCCCTTCCATTATTCTGTTTAAAAAAAGAAATGCCTTTAGATTGCACGTTGCATTTTTAAAATTGACTTTGCCCCTTAGTTATGTGGGATCAGCGAATCTGGGGTTGTTGTTTTTTTAAACTTAAGTTTCTTTTTCATCATTTTCTTTTTCTTGTTTGTGGGGCAAGAGTGAGGGTTGGCTTTGCAAAAAAAAAAAAGCAGCCTTGGACTCAGTTGTGATAAACATCCTGGAATAAAAACCCGATTTTGCTGAATGAAACAAAAATTGTTTTAAGGAACTTGCCTGCGAGACAAACCCTCCAAAGAAGCTTCTGCCGTTTTCTCCGCTGACTTTGCAAGAGGGAAGAAGAGGCAGGGAGTCAATCTGGGGAAGGAAACCAAAGAGGAAAGAATCCTGACTTTAAATGAGTAAAAAGGTCCCTGACCTTTTCTTAATGATAAACACTAACTCTCCCCACCGCAAAAATAAAACCTTGGAAACTTTCCCCTTAGTAGCTGAAAACTGCATTCTCTGAACTTTTCGTTCCGGTTGCATCAGACTGCGATTCCTTTGTCTTTCATTAGCTTTGTCAAAGCTTTTGCGTCGGCTGCGGTGAGGCAAGGAACGTCAAAAAAGTCAAGATGGCGCCACTGTGAGGCAATCCAAATTTGTCCCCCTTTTTGTCAAATGCATCGCCGTCGCTTTGTTTAAAAACCAGCTTGGTCCCTGCCTGGGGAATGTTAGACCTTGAGAACATTTTTTTTCCTCCCTTTGCTAAAATTATTTTTTTTTAGATTCCTCTGGGTCTGGTTCTAGGGATTTTGGAGACCACTTTAAGTGGTTAGAAAAAGATGCAAATCTAACCATTGATAGAATCTATTATTCCATGTTGAATAGTATTCTGTATCTCCTTTATCTTTTATTTTTAGCATTAAGTCTGTCCATTTCCGCATAATCTAGTACAGTGATGGCTAACCTTTTTGCTGTCACGTGCCAAAATGGGGGGCAAAGCGGGGAGGCTGCGTGCGCACATGCCCACGCCCATCATTCAATGTGTCCTGCGCACGCGCACACGACCCCCCCCCCCCGTGCGCTCACCCCACTTTTGGCACTCGATGGCATGGTGGGCCCGGTAGGCCCATTTTTTGCCCTCCCCAAACTCCAGAGGCTTTCTTGGAGCCTGGGGAGGGCGAAAACAGCCTTCCCCCCACCCCCCCGAGTTGAAGTTAATATATGCTGGCTAAGGAATTCTGGGAGTCGAAGTTCATATATGCTGGCTAAGGAATTCTGGGAGTTGAAGTTCATATATGCTAACTAAGGAATTCTGGGAGTCGAAGTTAATATATGCTGGCTGAGGAATTCTGGGAGTTGAAGTTCATATATGCTGGCTAAGGAATTCTGGGAGTCGAAGTTCATATATGCTAACTAAGGAATTCTGGGAGTAGAAGTTCACATATGCTGTCTAAGATAATTCTGGGAGTTGAAGTTCACATATACTAGTTAGGGAATTCTGGGAGCTGAAGTTCATATATGCTGGCTAAGGAATTCTGGGAGTTGAAGTTAATATATGCTGGCTAAGGAATTCTGGGAGTCAAAGTTCATATATGCTGGCTAAGGAATTCTGGGAGTCGAAGTTCATATATGCTGGCTAAGGAATTCTAGGAGTCGAAGTTAATATATGCTGACTAAGGAATTCTGGGAGTCGAAGTTCATATATGCTGACTAAGGAATTCTGGGAGTCGAAGTTCATATATGCTGGCTAAGGAATTCTGGGAGTCGAAGTTAATATATGCTGACTAAGGAATTCTGGGAGTCGAAGTTTATATATGCTGGCTAAGGAATTCTGGGAGTCGAAGTTCACATATACTAGCTAGGGAATTCTGGGAGCTGAAGTCCACGCATCTTAAAGTTGCTAAGACTGAGAAACACTGGTTTAAGTTCGATAAACCATCCCAGGCATGGATTTCACAGGCATCCAGTCTCGTAGACAACACAATCTATGCTCAGAGCCTCTTTGCTGACCATATCCTCATCTCTTCCACCACCCCCTCCTCATCTTCCCCCCCCTCCTCCCTCCAGCATCTCTTCCCTCCAGCTTTCGGACATGGGAAATTACCAGTGTGTGGCCTCGGTGAATGGATCTGAATTGTTTTCCGAAGAAGCTTACCTGCAGTTAGAAGGTAAATGTAACATGGGGGTGATGAGTCTCTTCGTAGACACCTGGGGAGGCACAGCCGTGTTCAGAAATCGGGAATTTTATTCCCTGCTAGCCTCAAGGAGCAACCGGCATAAATGGCCAGAGGTTTGATTCCTTTTAAATAATTTACTTTTTATAAATATCATCCATTATTCCGAGACTTTGGTCTTTAACAGGGTTGCCAGGTTGAGGGAAATTATTCTAGACGCTGTTTCTCAACTTTGGCGACTTGAAGATGGCTGGGCTTCAACTCCCAGAATTCTGGGAGAATTCTGGGAGTTGAAGCCCACCCATCTTCAAGTCGCAAAGGTTGAAAAACACTGATTTGATTCCTGTATAAGACTATTTATTTATTTATTTATTTATTTTATTTTATTCGGCTTATATGCCGCCCTATCTCACAATGGACTCGGGGCGGCTCACAACAATAAAACACAAGCCACAATAAAAATAAAAACTAAAATCTAAAAAATTTAAAATTAACCCATTAAAACCCTTAAAACCCCGTCATCAGACCAGGTCAAGGGATTTGAAAAGCCAAGTTTTTAATTCCCGGCGGAAGGTGCGAAGGTCAGGCGCTAGTCGGAGCTCCAAGGGGAGTTGATTCCAGAGGACTAAGACTAAGCCAAGATGTGCTTGTTTCGATATTGTTGACGACAACATCCTAGTTTGGCTCAAACCCACCAACACCCCCCGCCCCCCATATTCTTCATCTTTGTTTCATGTGAACCAGCCCATCGTGGCTTGGCTTTGCCATCATGGCTTGTTCAAAAAATGGTGGTTTAGTGCCACCTGTGAACCCCCAACCAATCCTCGTTTGTTCAAGCGGTTTCTTTCTTCTCTCTCGTGGCCAGGCCTCCCCTTTTTCTCCGAGGAGCCCCAAGATCTGGAGATCACGGCTGGTACTCCCTTCAACCTCAGCTGTGCCGCCCAGGGACCCCCGGAACCTGTTTCGCTCATCTGGTTGCAGGACAGCGTTCCCCTTAACTCCTTGGCGGATCCCCTGGCCGAGACCCCTTCCGTGTTGGGGGTGAGAGGTGAGTCAGCTAAACCGCCACGCCCCGGTTCTTCTTCTGGTCAGAAAGTGACCCCTTTCAAGAGGCAGCAGCTGCCAAGGTGGGGTGGAGATTTCACCCAGGACAGCTGAGATGACATCCATACTGGACCACAGCTAGTCCTGGAGTTACAACCAGGGTTTTGGAGTTTGTGACAAATTACAACCGTGGCTTAAAGGTTGGTATGGTAATGGGGGATGATGGCTTGTTAGCAAGTCCTCCGAATTCCTTTCCTTTCCCCTTTCTTCTTTCCTTCCTTCCTCCCCCCTCCCATCCTCTCCTCCCCTGACTTTCTTCCTTTCCCTTCCCTTTCCTTCCCTTCGTCTCCCTTTCCTTCCCTTCCCTTCCCTTCCCTCCTACCCTTCTCCTTTCTTCCTTTCCTTCCTATCCTTTCCTTTCCTTTCCTTTCCTTTCCTTTCCTTTCCTTTCCTTTCCTTTCCTTTCCTTTCCTTTCCTTTCCTTTCCTTTCCTTTCCTTCCCTTCCCTTCCCTTCCCTTCCCTTCCCTCCCATCCTTCTCCTTTTTTCCTTTCCTTTCCTTTCCTTTCCTTTCCTTTCCTTTCCTTTCCTTTCCTTTCCTTTCCTTTCCTTTCCTTTCCTTTCCTTTCCTGTCTCCCTTCCCTTCCCTTTCCTCCTACCCTTCTCCTTTCTTCCTTTCCTTCCCTTCCCTTCCCTTCGTCTCCCTTCCCTTCCCACACCTCTGCAGATTTTAACAGGAACCTTGGCAGGCCACACAGACAAACCAAGAATGTACAATCTCTTTCTGTCTGATTCCACTAACCATGGTTTTAAGCAGTCACGACACAGGACGATATCCGAATCCCATGGCCCCCTTGAGTGCCCTGGCTTTGAATAGCCCTTCCTGAGTTGGCAGGGTTCCTGGGCACCCCGACGCCTCCCAGCCACCCCGAATGTGACAGCCTGGTTTGGGGCATTGTGTGTTTGTCTGAACACCCTCAATAGGCCGTTTAGCGCCTTCCCCAAAGCGACGAAATCCAATGGTGGCTTGGCCACTTCGCTCGATAAAACCCCATTCTTTGGGGTTTCATTTCCCTTTGCTCCAGACTCCAGGGCTGAAAATAGCCGTGGGGCTGAAAGGAGGAGGAATTACGGATCAAAAGGGGGCCCTTTTTCATCCCTCTCACCCCTGGGCTCATGGCTTTCATCGTCTGCCTTTCCCCCCCCCCCCAATATCTGGCCAACGAAGTCATAAAAAGTTACCCTTTTTCTTTCAAGCTCTGGGGTTGCATTGGCTGCAAAGTGGGGATTTGGGTTTCCCAGCAGCAGAAAAAGGGGGCTCGGCGGTGCATGCAAGACCCCCTTCCTCTCCCCGCCATTCAGCCTCGTCCAGGCCCCCCCCCTTCCCCAGTTCCACGTCCTTGTTCATTGTCTTCTTTTCTCGTTCCCCCCCCTCCTCTGAATGTCTGGCTTGTCCCCAACTTGCGACGTCCTTTGTCCTTGTTTTTTTTTTTTTTTTCTATGGAGAGGGACGATTCCCGATGGCTCAGGGCCGGGGAGGGGTTCGCTCCAAGCGTGGGAACCGGCGGGGCCAAAGTTACCAAAGACTTTTTTTTGGGCAGTTGGCAGGCAAGAAGAAGCCGGGGTTTTATCTGCCTGCCTGCCTGCCTGCCTGAGCAAAAGAGACAGGGAAGCAAAAGAACAAGGGTGTGATATGCCCAGTTGTTTTGGATCTACATGTTCCCCCCTCCTCCCATTCCATAACCTTGCGAATGCAAGTGCAGGAGGGGTTTATCGCAATGAGAGGGGTGTTGAGAAATCCCCCCGGGGTTCCAGGTAAACCAGAGCTGGGTGGTGCCTTGAATCACGCACTGCCCAGGCGGGAGAAGGGTGCCTGCCACCTTTTCTTCGAGTCGTCAGATGGCCTTAACCTTCCTCTTTTTTTTTTTTTTTTTTAAATTTGATTTATATGCCGCCCTTCTCCGGAGACTCAGGGCGGCTTACAATGTGCTCAGCAATAGCCTTCATACCTTTGTATATTTATACAAAGTCAGCTTATTGCCCCCACAATCTGGGTCCTCAATTTACCTACCTTAGAAAGGATGGAAGGCTGAGTCAACCTTGAGCCTTGGAGAGATTTGAACTTACAGTAATTGCAGACAGCTGGTGTTTTGTTTTGTTTTTTTAATTTGATTTATATGCCGCCCTTCTCCGGAGACTCAGGGCGGCTTACAGTGCGTTAAGCAATAGCCTTCATCCTTTTGTATATTTTTATACAAAGTCAGCTTATTGCCCCCACAAACTGGGTCCTCATTTAACCTACCTTAGAAAGGATGGAAGGCTGAGTCAGCCTTGAGCCTGGTGGGATTCGATCTTACTTTAATTGCAGACAGTTGGTGTTAAATTACAGAGCTCTGTCTGTTGAGCTATCCCAGGCTCTTCCCAAGAGCTGGCAAGATATCATTCAGAACAGAGTTGGAAGGGCCCTTGGAGGTCCTCTAGTCCAACCCCCATTCCTCCTCAGGCAGGAAACTCTATACCAGAGATGGCTAACCTTTTTGCTGTCGTGTGTCAAAAGTGGGGATCATGCGGGGGGGGGAGGTCATGCATGAGTGTGCCCATACCCATAACTCAATGCGCCCCATCCCCTGCACATGCGCACGTGACCCCCCCCTTGTGCTACCCCCACTTTTGGCACGGGATGGCCCAGTAGGCTCGTTTTCCGCCCTCCCCAGGCTCCAGAGGCTCTTCTTGGAGCCTGGGGAGGGCAAAAACAGCCTTCTGTCCCCCACCCACCTCTCCGGAGGCCGGCAACAGCCCATTTCCCAACTTCAGGTAGGCCCGTAAGGCCCGAAAATTAGCTGGCCGGTGCACATGTGCGCGCTGGAGCTGAGTAGGGCAACGCTTGCGTGCCCACAGATATGGGTCCGCGTGCCACCTGTGGCACCCGTGCCATAGGTTCGCCATCACGGCTCTAGATCATTTCAGACAAATGGTTGTCCAATCTTTTCTTAAAAGCCTCCCGTGTTGGAGAATTCACAACTTCTGAAAGGCAATTTGTTCCACTGATTAATTTATCTCGCTGACAGGGAAATTCCTCTTTAGTTCGAGGTTGCTTCTCTCCTTGATTCGTTTCCATCCGTTGTTTCTTGTCCTGCTTTCTTTGGAGAATAGCTTGACTTGATTCCGGTTGCTTCTCATTGATTGATTGATAAATCGGAATTTTATTCTATCTTTATCACTTTATAAATAACTCCGGCCGGCGAACATACCTAATACTTCTTCCTCGTCCTATTTTACCCATAACAACAACCTTGTGAGGTTGGTTGGGCTGAGAGGGAGTGACTGGCCCCAAATCACCAGGCTGGCTTTTGTGCCAGAGGAAAAACTAGAACTTCCAGTCGCCTCATGATTGGCCCAGAGTTGCCCAGCTGACTTATATACCCAAGGCAGAACTAGAATTCTCAGTCTCCTGGGATTGACCCAAAGTCTACCCAGCTGGTATTCATGCCTAAAGTGGAACTAGAACTCACTGTCTCCTGGTGATTGGCCCAGAGTCACCCAGCCAGCTTTTGTGCCTAAGGCAGGACTAGAACTCACAGTCACCCAGTTGGCTTTCGTGGCTAAGGTGGAACTAGAACTCATCGTCTCCTGGTGATCGGCTCAAAGTCACCCAGCTGGCTTTTGTGCCTAAGGTAGGACTAGAACTCACAGTCACCCGGTTGGCTTTCATGGCTAAGGTGGAACTAGAACTCACCGTCTCCTGGTGGTCGGCCCAGAGTCACCCAGCCGTCTTTCATGGCTAAGGCGGGACTAGAACTTACAGTCACCTGGTTGGCTTTCATGGCTAAGGTGGAACTAGAACTCACTGTCTGCAAAATCTCCATTCCCTTCCTTCCTGGGGGAAGAATACTGCAAAATCTCCATTCCCTTCCTTCCTGGGGGAAGAATACTGTAAAATCTCCATTCCCTTCCTTCCTGGGGGAAGAATACTGCAAAATCTCCATTCCCTTCCTTCCTGGGGGAAGAATACTGCAAAATCTCCATTCCCTTCCTTCCTGGGGGAAGAATACTGCAAAATCTCTATTCCCTTCCTTCCTGGGGGAAGAATACTGCAAAATCTCCATTCCCTTCCTTCCTGGGGGAAGAATACTGCAAAATCTCCATTCCCACCGCACTCTGGGGCCAGCCAGAGGTGGTATTTGCCAGTTCTCCAAACTGCTCAAAATTTCCGCTAGCAGTTCTCCAGAACCTGTCAGAACCTGCTGGATCTCACCCCTGCTACTAGTACTGATGATGTAACCTAGTCAAGTAATGAAACGTTTGCAAGGAAACCACCGTGAGCACTGAGGACTTCACCTGATTCTGCTGGTCCCCAGATCTTAAATGACCAAGTCTCCTTTTTCCTTCCCATCCGTTTCCCACCTAGTGCCCTTTGCCTTGAAAACAAGCCGCTTACTCAAATTATGTCGGTCTCCTATGAATTCCTGGTTCGAACCACAACTCTTAGCCTTTTCTGATGACTGGGCAATTGTACAGAGCTCCAAGCAGAGGCCTGGTGAACAGGAAATCACTCTGGAGGATCATGGCTGCGGTTGGGGAACGTTCCTGATTGGCCTGATTCCTCACGACCCTCTTTGTAGTCCCTCAATGGTCTTTGTAGTCGTAAGAAGCCTTAGTCAAACCACAACGTTGAGCGTTTAGTCTCGAGACAAAGCCCCATTGAGCCTAAAGGGGCTTGCGTGCCTAGGACTGAGCAATTATGGCTCTGAGTAGTCATCTCAGCCTGAGGATGAGAGGCTAGAGCAGAGGTCTGCAACCTTAAACACTCAAAGAGCCATTTGGACCCGTTTTCCACAGAAAAGAAAACACCGGGAGCCACAAAACACTTCCCGGGCCTGACTATTTCTTGAGCGGCCACAAAACTAGCATACGTAGTTGAATTAAACGTTCTGAAACTTTTCTTTTCTTGGATTTATCCGTGGTTGGCCTACCGGGGGATGAAAAGCTCAATAAATCGCATACTGGCGGGTGTCGCACATTGGTGGTTGTGATGCATATTTTGAGTGACAGGGAGCCCCAGCAGAGAGGTGAAAGAGCCACATGCGGCTCCAGAGCCGCAGGTTGCTGACCCCCTGGGCTAGAGACTACAATACCACTGTGTCCCTTCCGAGTTACAACAAAAATGCCAGATCGCTTTCAAAGGAAATTTCACCGTTTAGGGGTTTCGTGATTAATATGGACCGTGGTGTTTTCGTGGAAGCCTGCAGACAGCAGTCTTCCAGCTCGATGCTTTTGGTCTGGTCTACAGCCCTGGGATTCCCTGGGACAGCCCTTGGAGGTAGGCCAAGTCAAGAAGTAGATACTGTAGAGGTTCCAGGTATGTTACTTAAATTGTTGTATGGAAGGCAACTTTTAAGATGTGTGCGCTTCAACTCCCAGAATTCCCCAGCCAGCTTGCAACCGTCGTAAATGCAGGCCGGCTGTCAAGTATCTAAATTGTGATCACGTTTGGTGGTAAGCGCGAGAACCGGTTGCAAGTCCCTTTTTTTAGGGCCGCTGTAAATTTGAACAGTCGCTTAAATGAATGGTTGTAAGTCAAGGACTCCCTGTGCATTTCAACACAGATGCACATCTGCGCACACACACACACACACAGATGAGAGATGAGAGACAGAAAAAGAGACAGAGAGATGAGAGACAGAGAGAGATGAGAGATGAGAAAGAGTGAGAGAGAGAGGAAGAGACAGAGAGATGAGAGATGAGAGAGAAAGAGAGAAAGAGAAAGAAAGAGGGGAGGGAGAGAGAGAAAGATGATAGATGATAGAGAGTGAGAAGAGAGTAAGTGAGTGAGAGAGAGATGAGAGAGAGAGAGAGAAACAGAGAGAGAGAGATGAGAGATGAGAGAGAGAGAGAGGAAGAGGGAGAGAGAGGGAGAGAGAGGAAGAACGAGAGATGATAGATGATAGAGAAAGAGAAAGAGGGGCAGGAGAGAGAGAGAAAGAAAGAGAGATGATAGATGATAGAGAGAAAAAGAGAGAGGGGCAGGAGAGAGAGAGAAAGAAAGAGAGATGATAGATGATAGAGAGTGAGAGAGAGGAAGAGAGTGTGAGACAGAAAGATGAGAGAGAGAGAGATGAGAGATGAGAGAGAGGAAGAGAGAAAGGAGAGAGAGAGGAAGAGGGAGAGAGAAAGAGAAAAAGAAAGAGGGGGAGAGAGATGGTAGAGAAGGAGAGGGAGAGAGAAAGGAGAGAGAGAGAGGAAGAGGGAGAGGTAGAGAGAGATGATAGAGAGAGGGAGATGATAGAGAGGGAGAGGGAGAGAGAGGAAGAGAGAGAGATGATAGATGATAA
Source organism: Pituophis catenifer annectens (assembly GCF_029215685.1). Taxonomy (NCBI): domain Eukaryota; kingdom Metazoa; phylum Chordata; class Lepidosauria; order Squamata; family Colubridae; genus Pituophis; species Pituophis catenifer. The sequence goes on along the minus strand of NW_027256889.1, from coordinate 3,625,032 downwards.
AGAGGGAGAGAGAGAGGAAGAGAGAAAGGAGAGAGAGAGAGAGAGAGAGATGGGAGCCTGAATTTTCTTTAAAGCAGAACCAGGAGGGGAGAGTCCCGCCGGCCCCCTTTATAAAAATCCCCCTCCCTCATGCAGCCAGACAGGTTTGAAAGGGCTTTTGAGACTCGTCCCAACGTAGAAAAGAAATGAAATTCCCTGAGATAAATCTTCCCAGACTCGTCAGACTCGTTGGACCAGAGGCAACCGGGGGGGACAAAGCGAGACAGGTTCTCTCTATGCCAGGAGAAAACAAACACAGCGGTTTGGCAGAAGGAAACTCAGCTTGCTTGCAGGAGGCTCTGCTGGCACTGCGGCCCCCCCCCCGAGATGGTCTTCCTTTGTGTCCCCTTTTTCCGCCCTCCTTCCCCCATTTCTTCCCCCTTCAACCTCCCCCCACCCCTGAGGCTGAGCTCAGCCAGGCTCTGGCAAGCTGGGGGGAAACTGAAGAAGACGACAGAATAACAGAGTTGGGAGGGACCTTGGAGATCTTCTAGTCCAGCCCCTTGCTCAAGCAGGAGAATCTATATCCGTGATGGCGAACCCATGGCACACGTGCCACAGGTGGCACACGGAGCCATATCTGTGGGCACGCGAGCATTGCCCTAGCTCAGCTCCAGCGTGCATGCGCGTGCCGGCCAGCTGATTTTCAGGCCTTCTGGGCCCACTGGAAGTTGGTAAATGGGCCATTTCCAGCCTCTGGGGGAGTGGGGGAGGTTGTTTTAGCCCTCCCCAGGCTCCAGAGAAGCCTCTGGAGCCTGGGGAGGGCAAAAAACGGACCTACCGGGCCCACTGGTAACCTTTTTGCCGTCGCGTGACAAAAGCGAGGGGAGTGTGTGGGGATTCACATGTGCATGCGTGAGGGGGCGGGGCAGGGGGGCATTGAACTATGGGTGTGGCCACGTGCGTGCGTGACCCCCCCCCTCCGTGCTCCCGCTTTTGGCACACGACAGCAAAAAGGTTAGCCATCGTTGATCTATATCATTTCAGACAGATGGCTGTCCAGTCTCTACTCAAAAACCTCCAGTGTTGGAGCAACCACAGTCTCTGGAGGCCCTGGTTAATCGTTCCCACTTAGGAAATTTTTCCTTAGTTCCAGCTTGCTTCTCTCCTGAGTTAGTTTCCATCCGTTGCTGCTGCTTCTTCTTCTTCTTCTGCCTTCAGGGTCTTTGCAGAATAATTGGACACCCCCACCTTTCCCGCAAGCAATGTTTAATTAAGATCCCATGTTGCAGGCAAGGACGGGTGGGTGGGTAGGTGGGTGGGTGGGTAGCCGACCACCCCTTGCCCCACATGCCTGCATTCCTTCAGCAACTTGGTCAGGTCCAATAAAGCAATCTTCATTCCGTTTGGTGCTGAGTCAAAGACAGGGAATGTTGGTCTGGAGGTGACGGGGCTGATGATTCAAACTTTGGGATCAAAGCCTGCAGGAATTACCAGGAAGGAGGGGTGTGGTGGGGGGAGGGGAGGGGAGGGGAGGGGGGGAGGTCTGGCCTCTTCCATACCAGTTAAACCAAGCTAAAACCACAGCAGGAGGAGGGGGATGAAAAAGTGGTGTTTCCGGTCCTGTTTTCACTTTAAAACTGGTTAAGGCTTTTTTTTCTCTCTGTCTGTCTGTCTGTCTGTCTGTCTGTCTGTCTGTCTGTCTGTCTGTCTGTCTGTCTGGTTCCTGAGTGGAGATTTCTGGGGGTTGAAGGCTGGTCTTCGGGATGGGCAGGGGTGAAATCCAGACAGGTTCTGACAGGTTCTGGAGAACCGGTAGCGGAAATTTTGAGCAGTTCGGAGAACCAGCAAATACCACCTCTGGCTGGCTCCAGAGTGGGGAGGGAATGGAGATTTTGCGCTATCCTTCCCCCTGGAGTGGGGAGGGAATGGAGAGTTTGCAGTATCCTTCCCCTGGAGTGGGGTGGGAATGGGGATTTTGCAGTATCCTTCCCCCTGGAGTGGGGTGGGAATGGAGATTTTGCAGTATCCTTCCCCCTGGAGTGGGGTGGGAATGGAGATTTTGCAGTATCCTTCCCCCTGGAGTGGGGTGGGAATGGAGATTTTGCAGTATCCTTCCCCTGGAGTGGGGAGGGAATGGGGATTTTGCAGTATCCTTCCCCTGGAGTGGGGTGGGAATGGGGATTTTGCAGTATCCTTCCCCCTGGAGTGGGGTGGGAATGGAGATTTTGCAGTATCCTTCCCCCTGGAGTGGGGAGGGAGTGGAGATTTTCCAGCATCCTTCTCCTGCCATGCCCACCAAGCCACACCACACCCACCAAGCCACGCCCAAAGAACCGGTAGTAAAAAAAAATTGGATTTCACGTCCGGCCAGGTTTCTCCCAATTTGTACCTGTACATTTGTTTTTTCTTGCCTTTTGTTCCCATAAATTAGCAGGACAAAGAACTGGAAATGGACAGGAGCAAAAATTTAAAAATCAACTTTTTTTCGAATCTCCTGTATGCCAGGACATCTGTTTCTGCCGGCTGCTGGGAACGTTTGCCCGTTGCTGACTCAAATCTTTGCAGAAATGATGTGGTCAGAAAGTGGTATAACCCACAGTGGGTGGACTAGACATGTTAATCCCACGGGTCCTTTCCTGTTTTCAGCACTTGTGGCCTTTGGTTCTCTCCCAGCGAGCATGCCACTCAAATATTTGCCCCCCCCAGGCCTCGTTTTATCGGTGCCCGCTGTTTGTCCAGTGCCAGTGCCCACTGGTTTTGACCCAGCCCTTGGAACGGTACAATCAGGACAAGGACATCCATTGTGGGTGCTGCTTATTGTTAAATCTGGGCTAGATTCCAAGCCACACAACAATGTGTTCAAAGAATCGGCTGCTCTAGGAAAACTTAAATCAGGAGTGCCTAACCTTGGCAAGTTGAAAACGTGTGGACTTCAACTCCCAGAATTCCCCAGCCAGCTGTTAAGTGAATCGTTACAGTTATTAAGTTAGTAACAGGGTTGTTGTAGGAGTTGACCAGGCTGAGCCCAAGGGAGGGGGAACCAAACACGTCATCAGTCTTGAGTCCATACGTGCTCTCAAGAGATCTAAGTCCACCCCACCTTGAATTTTTTTTTTGACTCTTATCTACCGCCAATCAGAGGTGGGTTTCAGCAGGTTCTGACCAGTTCTGGAGAACCGGTAGTGAATTTTTTTTTTTGTTAATTTGAAAAGTTTTACAAATACATTTTCTCCCCAGTTTCCCCCCCCAAACCCCCCCAAACCCTCCCTAACCCTCCCCTTTCCCCCCCAAGACTTCCGCAAAATAAAATCCTAATCAAAAATACATTTTATGAAACTTAAACCCCTCCACCCCCTGTGTGCTGTTTATACCTTCATAAAACTCCATTAGTCTATCCCTACATGATACATTCATTCAGCTAAAAGCTATCTGATATTTCCTAGTTTGGTAGGAAATTTGAAAATTTTGAGTAGTTCGGAGAACCGGTAGTAAAAATTCTGACTGGCCCCGCCCCCATCTATTCTCTGCCTCCCAAGTCCCAGCTGATCGGGGAGGAAATGGGAATTTTGCAGTAACCTTCCCCTGGAGGGGGGTGGGAATGGAGATTTTACAGTATCCTTCCCCTGCCATGCCCACCAAGCCACGCCCACCAAGCCACACCACGCCCACCAAGCCACGCCCACGGAACCGGTAGTAAAAAAATTTGAAACCCACCACTGCCGCCAATTGACTATTAGTAAGTCAGATTCTTGTAGAGAACTTTAGCTTGAAATAAATCTTTATATTCATTCGAACTGCCTGGATTTTCCGATTTTCCCTGGGGCTTGGCAGTTGTTAAGTGAATCTGGCTTCTCTCTTGACTTTGCTTGTCAGAAGGTTGCAAAAGGGAATCACGTGACCCCGGGATATAGCAACCGTCATAAATACGAGTCAGTTGCCAAGCGTCCAAATTTTGTTCATGTGACCGGTGGAGTGGGGCTGCTGCCATGGTTGAAAGTGTGAAAAAACTATCACAAGTCTCTTTTTTTCTGTGCCGTTGTAACTTCAAACGGTCACTAAATGAACCGTTGTAAGTCAAGGACTATCTGTACCAGAAACATGTACTGACAATGACTGAACTGTATTTAGCCAAAGAGGCAATTCCCTTCAAAACACCAGGCTAGGCTGCAACTTCCAGGACACGAATATTTTGGTCTTTCTGACCTCTCCTGCGTTCTAACACGCATGTATCTCCTGTTTTAAATTAAAGGAAGAGATGCCTCCAGGGAATTCTGGGGATTATTCTGAAATATTTTCTCAACTATCCAGAGGTCTATCTCTGTACCTTCACCAAGGGTTCCCATGCAGAGGAAATAAACAGTCTTTTTTTTTTTTTTAATTGAAAAGTTTTACAAAAAAATACAAAAATTTTCTTCCCCCCCCCATGTTCATGGGGGAACATGGAAATAAACAGTCTTGAGTGAATGCCTGCCAATCTCCCTCTTGACTTCATGAGGTTTCATTCAAATTAATGTCTCTGCTTTGCAGAGTTCATTCGGTTTAACCATCATTTCCTGTCTGGGGAAAAAAAGCTTTTAAATGTTATTTATTTAGCCTACGGCAAGAGCTTTTCAAGTTTACTTCTATGATCTCCCTGGCTTTTCTCCCAAGACCACCAGTGTGAAAAGTGGCAGGATTCGAACCGGGAATCCCTTCTTCCAATTCTTTGTGGACAAAAAAAAAAAAAATCTATTTATATTTTGCCCCTCAGCAATGCTTCCAAAGCAGCTGAGGAAAGGAAAGAGAAGTTACTGAGATTGTCCAACAATGACACCACGGAGTATCATTCAGGAAACGAAACAAAACTTAGATTTTCTCCAAATATCCTGGCCCCCCGCCACAAGGGGCCAAAGAAGCAAGGTTAAAATGCAGAGTACCCCAGCATCAAACTTTGAGGCAACCCTGAATTCAAATTTTGATGGTTGTTTAAGATGATAGCTGTCATTCCAAAGATGCCATTCTAGGCATCCACTAAGTCAGTGCATCTCAACCTTATCAACTTTAAGATGGGTGGACTTCAGCTCCCAGAATTCCCCATGCTAGCATGCATGGACTTAAAGCTGGGTAACTTTGGGCCAATCACTAGGTGACGGTGAGTTCTAGTCCTGCCTTAAGAAAGCTGGCTGGATGACGTTGGGCCAATCACCAGGAGACTGTAAGTTCTAGTCCCGCCTTAGGAAAGCTGGTTAGATGTTGGACCAATCACCAGGAGATTGTGAATTCTAGGTCTGCCTTAGGAAAACTGGCTGGATGATGTTGGACCAATCACCAGGTGACAGTTAGTTCTAGTTTTGCCTTAGGAAAGAAAGCTGGTTGGGTGATGTTGGGTTAATCACCAGGTGATGGTGAGTTCTAGTCCCACCTTAGGAAAATTGGCTAAATGATGTTGGGCCAATCACCAGGAGACTGTGAATTCTAGTCCTGCCTTAGGCAAGAAAGCTGACTGGATGACATGGGGCCAATCACCAGGTGATGGTGAGTTCTAGTCCCTCTCTCTCTCAGTGCAACCCACCACAGAGTTGTTGTTGTGGGGAAAATGAGGAAGACGTATTAGGTATGTGTGCCACCTTGAGTTATTGTTAACACATAAAACTGGGATAAAAATAAAGCATTACCCTTAAAAGTATTTAAAGTTGGTCACACAATCCGTTCATCTTTTTCTCTTGATGTTTGCTGCTTCCTCGCAGGGCTGAATCACAGCGCCTCCTTCTCGTGCGAAGCCCACAACGCCAAGGGAGTCAGCACCTCCCGGACTGCGGTGGTGAGAGGTGAGAGACGTGTCTGTAAATAATCCATTTTGGGGGGACCCCCCCAAATGCAAATAGTCGGTGTAAATGGGTTTGTGTGGAAACTGCCCGATGGGGGTTAAAGAAGGTACCATTTAAGGCGCATGTTTTTAAAAAAACACTGCAAAACGCTATTTTTTGCATTGATAAAGAGTTTGTTCCAAGGGTGAAATGTAAAATGTGTTACTACCGGTTCTGTGGGCGTGGCTTGGTGGTGGTGCGGTTAATGTGGGTGGTAAATAAATTTAATAAATAAATAAATAAATAAATAAATAAATAAATAAATAAATAAATAAATAAATAAATAAATAAATAAATAAATGTGACTGGGTGGGGGTGGCCAACTTTTTTTTTTTTTTTAACTTTTCAAAGCATTTTTTCTAATGCTTTGAAAAGCCTCTCTGACGATCAGGCAACTCAGCTGGGATCGTCAGAGACTTTTCAAAGCATTTTTTTTTTACCACCTCTTCGGCCAAGAGGTTGCAGACAAAAATGCCTTGAAAAGCCTCTGAGGATCCTAGCTGAGCCGCGCAATCATCAGAGGCTATTTTTTTTTTAACTTTTAAAAGCATTTTTTTCGTCGGAAGAGGTTGTAGAAAAAATGCTTTTAAAAGTAAAAAAAAAAATAGCCTCTGATGATCGTGCAACTCAGCTGAGCATGGGGGGGGGGCAGGGATTTTTGCTACCGGTTCTCCGAACCATCTGCTACCATCGCTACCGGATCGGGCGATCCGGTCCGAACCGGGAGCATTTCACCCCCCGGTTTGCTCCCCTTCCATCATGCTGTATATTATATTTAATGGCAATATTATAACTTAGTCTGTAGAGACTCTCCATCATCCAGATCATGATTGTCCCAAAGGTGCTTTTTCAGGAGGCAACTGGATTTTCTGGGTTTTTCTTTGAAGACATTTCGCTTCTCATCCCAGAAGCTTCTTCAGCTTCTGGGATGAGAAGCGAAATGCGTTGCTTCTGCGCATGTGCAGATCGCCGATGATGACATCTGGGGCAGTGGGCGGGGCCTCCCGCCGGTTTTCCTACCGGTTCTTGCAAACCGGGGGCAACCCCTCACTGTTCTCGAGAACCGGTAGCGGAAATTTTGAGTAGATTGGAGAACCGGCAAATGCCACCTCTGGCTGGCCCCAGAGTGGGGAGGGAATGGGGATTTTGCAGTATCCTTCCACCAGGAGTGGGGTGGGAATGGGGATTTTGCAGTATCCTTCCCCTGCCACGCCCACCAAGCCACGCCCACTAAAAAAATGTGAATTCCACCACTGCCCTGCAGTAGAGGGCCATTCGTGCCTCCGGGTTATAAGTTGAGGGACAATCTGTTTTCCTACACCTGCGGAATATTTCCTGTATCTGCCGAAAGGTAGCATTTCAGGCAGAACAGGCCCGAAGCCTGTTGAAGTTGTTATCCATCAAGTCTCCGACTGTCCTTATAACTGGACCTCCGGAGCGAAACCTGTTGTTTAGAGCATCGGTGGTCTCGGTATTGATTGGCAGGTGAATATTGCTAATGATTTCCTCTCCGTAGTGTTACCTGGACGGCCACGTGACTTATCCGTTGCCCATCGTAGTGACCACAGCCTGGATGTGACGTGGGAGCCCGGTTTTAGCGGCGCCTACGCGCAGGAGTTCTGCGCCATCCAGGTAACGCCCCCACAGCCCGCCAACAACTTACGAAAGAAGGTTTTATGGTAGAACTGATGCCCCTTCTGTTCAAATACAGAAACAGGTTGCAGGTAGTCCTCGACTTACAACATTTAGTGACTGTTCGAAGTGACAGTGGCACTGAGGAAAGTGACGTGGCACTGATGATATTACCTAGTTGGGTGATGAAACGTCTGAAGTAAACAAGCAAGCTCAGAGAGTAACCAAGGACCCCACAGTCCTCCTCCTCCCCCTCTTTCCCCCTCCCCTCCTTTTCCTCCTCCTCCCCACAGACCCCATTCCCTTCTACCATTGATGATTTTATCTAGTTGGGTAATGAAACATCTGCAAGAAATCAAGCAAGCTCAAAGAGCACCAAGGACGCCTCATTTCAACCCTGAGCTACAAATATTCTCCATTATCGGTGACCTATGACCATTTCCCACACTTACGACCATTGCAGCATGGCCACGTGATCAAAATTCCAACATTTGACAACTGACTCATCTTTATGACGATTGCAGGATTCCGGGGTCATGTGATCCCCATTTGCCATCTGACAAGCAAAGTTCACGGGGAAGCCATTCACTTAACAACCATTTGTGACTCATTGAAGAACTGCAGTGATTCGCTTAACAACAAGAAAGGTGGTAACATGGGGCAAGACTCACTTAACAACCGTCTCACTGAGCTACAGAAATTTTGAGGCCTACCTATATTCTACCTCCCTTTCAGCATTGCCCTCCGAGGGAACTTGCTTTATTTTTAGAAGCGATTTCCTGCCAAAGGTTTTTTTTTCCCTCCGGATGTCGGTTTACTCATCCAACGATGATTCCCCCCACACACTTCCCCCTGCCCCCCCCCCACTCCCTCCCGCATCAGCCTGGCCAGCTGAATGAAATGTGACAAACCCCATCCCAAGGATGGGGAACTGAAATTCATGAGAAAGAGGTTTCAAGAGCCAAGAATGAAAACTGATAGTTATAAAAAAAAAAGGGTTATTTCCAACGTGGGCTCGTTCACACAGGAGTGGAAGGCTTCTGTACTGGAAGTTGTTTTCGGAAGAAACGCAATTTCAGCAGGAAAAAAAAAAAAAGAGGAATATGGACCAAAAAAAAAAAAAAAGGAAACTCACCCCTGCAAAATATGAGGCAGGGGTCAGCAATCCACCATTCTCCATTGCAACCTCTCCTCCTTCCCACATTCCCGAGAAAACACATGGAAATCTGGCCGAGAAACAAGGATTTGCAGGAGGTTATTTTTGCAAAACTACGATTGGACGTAGGAAACCTATTTTCTGCTTCCAAAATGAAGAAAAAAGGAGGGGAAGTTTCTGTCCGGCACTTTGTAATAATATCACTCTTATACTTCAAAATCTGAGCCCGAATTTTGAAAAGCAAAACGGGTTGCTTGGTTCCAAAAAAGGCAAAGAATTTAACTCTGGGGTCAAATTCTTTTCTTGTTTTCTTTATTGGAACGCCTTGATTCGTTTCAAATGTTTAAAGAATATAGAAAAAAATAGAAAGGAAGGAAGGGAGGAATGGAAGAAGGAAGGAAGGAAGGAAGGAAGGAAGAAAGAAAGAAAGAAAGAAAGAAAGAAAGAAAGAAGGAAGGAAGGAAGGAAGGAAGGAAGGAAGGAAGGAAGGAAAGAAAGAAAGAAAGAAAGAAAGAAAGAAAGAAAAAAAAGAAAGAAAGAAAGAAAGAAAGAAAGAAAGAAAGAAAGAAAGAAAGAATGGGAGAATGGAGTGGATGAAGAATAAAACGTCATCAATGCAGCTAGTCCTCAACATGCAACCCAAAGTAGGGCCAGAATTTCTGCTGCTAAGGAAGGCGGTTATTAAGTGAATCAGGCCTGCTATTACAACCTTTTTTGGTCATGTCTATGAAGCGAATCACTGCAGTTGTTAAGCAGTCGTTAAGTGAATCCATCTTCCCTCATGGAAAGCCAGCCGAGAAGGTCGCAAAAGGGGATGGCGTGACCCTCAGACACTGCAACCGTCATAAGTACACGCCAGTTGCTAAGCATGTGAATTTAGATCATGTCTTATGATCTAAATGTCTTATGACCGCCACGGTCATAAGTGTGAGGACCGGTTGTCACTCCCTTTTTCCAGAGCTGTTGTAACTTTGAACAGTCGCTAGATGAATGGCTGTAAGTCCTGAACCACCTCTGAAGGATCCCCCAAGACTTTTTTTAAAAATTCCATTATTTCATAATAATAATTTTGAATAGATTTTCACAGGATTGAATTAAACTTGACTGAGCAATAGGATCACGTCTTCTTTTCTTCCACTCAAAATGATCTCCCTGCAGTTTGGGACCGTGATCAACCCAATAATCAGGGTTTAGAATGGAATGGAAATAAAACCAGGATAGGATAGGAATAAAACAATAATAGAATAAAATAGAATAAGAATAAAACAATTAGAATAGAATTAGAATTAGAATTGAATTAGAATTAGAATAGAATAAGAATAAAACAATAATAGAATAGAATTAGAATAGAATAGAATAGAATAGAATAGATATAGAAAATATAGAATAGAATATATAGAATAGAATGGAATAAAATAGAATAGAATAGAATAGAATAGAATAGAATAGAATAGAATAGAATAGAATAGAATAGAATAGAATAGAATAAATATAGAAAATATAGAATAGAATACAGAGAATAGAATAGAATAGAATTAGAATAAAATAGAATAAATATAGAAAATAGTATAGAGAATAGAATAGAATAGAATAAATATAGAAAATATAGAGTAGAATATATAGAAATAGAATAGAATAGAATAGAATAGAATAGAATAGAATAGAATAGAATAGAATAGAATAGAATAAATATAGAAAATATAGAATAGAATACAGAGAATAGAATGGAACGGAACAGAACAGAACAGAACAGAACAGAACAGAACAGAACAGTAATCTGGTTTTAATTATGTTCTTAACGTTTGTATTTATGTATTTTATTTTGTGCCTGTTCACCGCCCTGAGTCCTTCGGGAGTAGGGTGGTATATAAATTTAAAGAAAGAAGAAAGAAAGAAAGAAAGAAAGAAAGAAAGAAAGAAAGAAAGAAAGAAAGAAAGAAAGAAAGAAAGAAAGAAAGCAGAACAGAACAGAACAGAACAGAACAGAACAGAAGGAGAACCGGAAGGGACCTGTGATCCAAGGCGGAATCGTTCCTCGCATCTTCCTTGTTTGGGGTCCACCCTCACCCGCTTACGTTCTTCTTTCTCCCAGGCTATGCGCTCCGATGAAGACCTGAGCACCGTTTCCGACGAGCTGTATAACCGCAAGATCCGCGTCCCGCCTTTCAGCCACACGCTGGACGGCCTGGCAGCCTTCACCACCTACCACGTGCGCGTGGCCTGCCATTCCACCGAGGGCCATTCGCCCTGGACCCACTGGGTCGCTATGGAGACCTTGGAAGGGGGTAAGAGGGAGGGGGGGAAATGGGGAGGGATGAGATGCCAAGACCCCAGCCCCCTAACTTCATAAATTGAGGTCTACCTATAGCCGGAAATGGCCTCTTCCTTCTTGTACGGAGGACTCAAGTTACGACATTTACAGTTAGTCCCTGACTTACAACAGTTCGTTTAGTGACTGTTTGACGTTAGAACGGCACTGAAAAACGTGACTCATGACTGTTTTTTCACACTTACGATCATTGCAGCATCCCCATGGTCACATGATCACAGTTCAGATGCTTATTTATGACGGCCGCAGCGTCCCGGCAGTCACATGATCTCCTTTTGCGACCTGACAAGCCAAGTCAAGGGGGGTAAACCAGGTTCACTTAAGAAAGCTGTTACTAGTTGAACCCTGGCTTAGTAAGTGCAGTGATTCACTTAACAACTCTGGCAAGAAAGGTCGTAAAATGGGACAAAACTCTCTTAACAACTGTCTCATTTAGCAACAGAAAATTTGGGCTCAATTGTGGTTGTAAATTGAGGACTACCTGTAATTTAATTTAATTTAATTTAATTTAATTTAATTTAATTTAATTTAATTTAATTTAATTTAATTTAATTTAATTTAATTTAATTTAATAATTTAATTTAATTTAATTTAATTTAATTTAATTTAATTTAATTTAATTTAATTTAATTTTATTTAATTTAATTTTATTTAATTTAATTTTATTTAATTTAATTTTATTTTATTACTTTACTTTACTTTACTTTACTTTACTTTACTTTACTTTACTTCACTTCACTTCACTTCACTTCACTTCACTTCACTTCACTTCACTTCACTTTATTATTTAATTGCTTGATTTCTATAGCCACCCATCTCAACAAAGAACTCTGGGCAGCTCACAATTCAAAACCTTAATATTACGATTAAAATTAAAAAAAACAAAACACCACATTAAAACAATAAAGAACAGTCCAAAGCATTAAAACAGTAAAAAAAACCACATTAGAATATCTAATTCGTTGTTGTGCATACAAAAACCTCCTGCCATGGTGCAGGAGGTAACACCTCTCCTGCGCGAGCTGCACTGGCTTCTGGTGGTCTTCCGGGTGCGCTTCAAGGTATTGGTTCTCATCTTTAAAGCGCTCCATGGCTTGGGGCCTGGGTACCTACGAGACCACCTTCTGCCACCGACAACCTCCCACCGACCAATACGCTTCCACAGAGAGGGTCTCCTCAGGGTGCCGTCTGTCAAGCAATGTCGGCTGGCGACCCCCAGGGGGAGAGCCTTCTCTGTGGGGGCACCTACCCTATGGAACGAGCTACCCCCAGGGATACGACTGATCCCGGACCTCCGGACCTTCCGCCGGGCTCTGAAGACCTTCTTCTTTCAGCAAGCTTAAAATTTTTATTTTTATTTTTTATTTTTTTTAATTTGATTTATATGCTGCCTTTCTCCGGAAACTCAGGGCAGCTTACAATGCGTTAAGCAATAGCCTTCATCCTTTTTGTATATTTATACACAGTCAGCTTATTGCCCCCACAAACTGGGTCCTCATCCTCCTAATTGTTTTATGGGTAAGGGGTTTTTAAATTGGGGAAGCCAAATGGATTTAATTATGTTTTAAACTATTTTAATTTTCATATTGTATGTATTTTAATCCTGGCTGTTCACCGCCCTGAGTCCCTCTGGGAGAAGGGCGGTATAAAAATGTAATAAATTCAATTCAATTCAATATAACGTTTCTCTCACAGCGCCTGCAACCCCGCCGGAGAACGTTGAGGCGATTCAGAATGGCAGCGGCACCATCATCCAGTGGGGACAACCACGGGGCAGCATCAACGGGATTCTTCGGGGGTACAAGCTCGTGTGTCAAAGTGGGGATTCACCCGAGGTGAGTACGAGGCTACACCTGCAGGTCGCCCAACTCCCAAGCATCCTGGCCAAGCGTGCTGTACCCCAGTGGCCCCCCACCGTTTGGGCACCAGGAACCGGTTTTGTGGAGAGAGGTTTTTCCGTGGACCAGAAGGAGGTGTGGTTACGCTTGCTGCCTGCATCCCGCAGATGGGACTTTGCTTGTTTATGTGGCCAGGTTTCTGGCATGCCACGGCCCAAGGCTGGTCCACAGCCCAGAGGTTGGGGACCCCTGCCGTACCCTATTCCAATCCCCAGCTGAAAGTTTACTGATCGTCCTCGACTTACAGACATTTGTTTAGCAACCAAGAGCTTTGGTGGTGCAGCGGACTAAAGTGCTGTTAAGTAGCACTTAGCTGCCAGCTATCTGCAATTACTGCGAGTTCAAATCTCACCAGGCTCAAGGTTGACTCAGCCTTCCATCCTTCCGAGGTAGGTAAAATGAGGACCCGGATTGTGGGGGCAATAAGATGACTTTGTATAAAAAAGAACACCGCTTGGGGGGGGGGCACGAAAGCCCTACTAAGCAGGTATATACAAAAGTATGAAGGCTATTGCTTAATGCATTGTAAGCAGCCCTGAGTCTCCGGAGAATTTTTTTTTTTTAATTTTTATTCATTTTTATATGCCGCCCTTCTCCGGAGACTCAGGGCGATTTACAATGCGTTAAGCAATAGCCTTCATACTTTTGTATATTTTATACAAAGTCAGCTTATTGCCCCCACAAACCGGGTCCTCATTTTACCCACCTTAGAAAGGATGGAAGGCTGAGTCGACCTTGAGCCTGGTGAGATTTGAACTCGCAGTAACTGCAGGCAGCTGGATGTTAAATGCTGCCTTAGTAGGAGGCATTAGCCTCCTATGCCACTCAGGGTGGCATATAAATCGAACCAATAAATGAATAAATAAACCGTTCCAACAGCACTGAAAAATGGGACTTACACCAGGTCCTGGCCTGATGACCGTGGCAGCATCTCCACAATCACGTGATCGAAGTTCTCTTCCCTTCAAGGTGATCGTGGACGTGGGACTGACCAACGAGACAGTTTTATCTCTGAACTCAAGTGTACAGAACTTGACCGTACGGATTGCAGCCTACACCAGTGCTGGAGACGGACCCTGGAGCGAAGCCATCATGATCCTCTCCTCGAAACCAGGTGAGAAATGGGAGACTACGTGCCACCTGGAGGGCCGTCAACCGTGGCTGGTTCTGATGCAGTCTGACCACCTGACTCTTCATTTCGGCTCCGTTTCTTGTGGCTTGGAGAAGTTACAGAGTTCTAGAACAAAACCCAGTTGTGAAATGGAGTCTGCTTTCAAATGTAGGTCTGGTGAGAACCCAAAAGATCAAAGTTTTGTTCTAAAGGAGGCAATGGCAGTCAAGAGCACCTGTCTGTCTGTCTACCATCTCCATCCATCTGTCATCTCCTGTGGAGTTCTTGGTTCTCTTTAGCCTTGATAGTTTGCTTGCAACTGTCTTATTGCCCAAGTATCTGTCTAGCTGTCCAGTTATCTGGCTATCTCCATCCATCCATCCACCCATCGATCTGATCCATCAATCACCCACCCACCCCCCTTTATCTATCTATCTATCTATCTATCTATCTATCTATCTATCTATCTATCTATCTATCTATCCATCCACCCATCCACCCACCCATCCACATACACAGTTCTTAATGTTTTTTTGTTTTCTCTTGCAGGTGAACTACTACCAGCTCCTCAGTCAGGTGAGAGGCTTTTTTCTGAATCCAAGGAACACTAAAAATGGGATAGGTAACGTCCCACAATTTGGATTACTACATCTTCCATCAAGTGAGCCTACGGAGTTCTGCAATGCACATCTAATGGTCCTAATTGTCTTCTAGAAAGTTACAGAGGCTAGATAATCCACAGATCCGTCAGGATCTGTGATGGGACAACTCTGAGGACAAATTAAAATCCACGTTTCAAAATGACTGTAGCATATGAAAAAAGCATTTCTATCTACTGCTAAGCCAGAATTCATTTTAAATCATGGTCAGCACCTAGTAAGCTATCAGGAACGGCTTGAGACATCATACAAGCTCAAATCAAACCAGGTTATGGCCTAAAGTACAGTGCTACTGTGCCTAGCCACTGTGGTTTTAAACCAGTTTATAATAATGCCACCATCTCAGCACATTGTTGCTTAATCAATAAACCGTGATCAAAAAAAACCAAGGGACACATCCAACCAATCTATTAGTTGAAAGGAAGACACGTTTAAATACATGCCAGCTGCCAAGCACCCTAATTTTAATCCCGTAACCATAGCGATACTGCAAAGGTCCTAAGTGTGAAAAATGATGATAAGTCGGTTGCGAAGTCATGTCCGACCCATCGCGACCCCATGGACAACGTTCCTCCAGGCCTTCCTGTCTTCTACCATCCTCCGGAGTTCATTTAAGCTCACGCCGAGTGCTTCACTGACTCCATCCAGCCACCTCATTCTCTGCCGTCCCCTTCTTCTTTTGCCCTCCATCGTTCCCAGCATTAGGCTCTTCTCCAGGGAGTTCTTCCTTCTCGTTAGGTGGCCAAAGCATTTTGATTTTCATCTTCAGGATCTGGCCTTCTGAAGAGCAGTCAGGGTTGATCTCCTCTGGGACTGACCGGTTGGATCGCCTTGCAGTCCAAGGGACTCGCAGGAGTCTTCTCCAGCACCAGAGTTCAAAGGCCTCCATTCTTTGGCCTTCTCAGCCTTTCTTTACAGTTTTACCTACTGGAAAAGCTCTACTCACTAACAATACTTTCTCTTCCTCACAGTAGGAATCTCAGTCCCTGCCTTCTCCTGGCACTGGTGGTACGTGGTGATCGCCGTGGCCACCGCCGTGGCAGCCACCATCTTCATTATCATCTTCTTGGCACGTATGAGGAAAAAGGAGACACGCTACGGGTAAGGCAAAGGGGGTCTCTTAAAAAAGGCCATCCATTGTTTAAGTCTTTCATCAATCATTTGGGGGGGGGGGTTCTCGTGGGGGGACCAATGCGGGCCCCATTTTACGTTTTCTTTCTACTCAGGGAAGCCTTTGAGCCCAACATGGAACAGGGAGAGCTGGTGGTTCATTATCGCGCCCGCAAATCGTACAGCCGCCGGACCACTGAAGCTACTTGTGAGTGTTCTGAGCTAGGCTTCCCAAGAGCACGAAGCAGACTCCTTGTCCCGCCAAAAATCCCTTTTTATTAAGTTACTGTGAATTCCTCTCACTCACATCCTTTCAAGGGAGAATTTATACTCACAGACCTTATCTGGCTTGGAGAGCTGCCAGGCCGATATCTTCAAAACTTGACAAGAAGTCTGGAGAGTCACGAACCAATTAAGCGAACTAATTGTCTCCTGCAAACTCCACTCCCCTTGCGCTCCTCTTTTATTCCCTCTGGGAGGGGCCCTTCATCATCCACCTGTGGCCTTACTCCCGAGTCGACCCTTGTTCTTTAGCTGTTCCCTTTGTCTGGCAGCTCTGCGCATGCGCATACTGGGAACAGAATCCAGCTCTTCTTCTGCCTCACTGATGTCTGACTCCGAAGGCAGCTGATAACTGGCATATGGCCCTGGCCCTCTCTCTGCCTCCGACGCAGAGCCCTCATCAGAGCCTTCCCCAGACTCCAGGACAGGCCCATGTTCCTCCCCAACCTCCTCACTGTCCGAATCTGCTGCCAGCTCAGCTGGCCACTGGCGGGCCACCACATTGAGTTCCTCTTCCCCACAAATCCAATGTGTATCAGGGCGTGAGTTTACACTGAGATCCAGCAAGCAGCATTAATTGTGGGGTCCTTGGTGCTCTCTGAGCGTGGGGATTTTCTTGGAGACGTTTTGTTACCAAACTAGGTAACATCATCAGTGCATGAGAAACGTTCACATTTCCCCAGAAATCTAGCAGTTGCAATTCTAGCCCATCAAGGCAACAGAGTGGGCAAAACTGAGCCAGACCCTGATGTAGGTGACCTCTTTTAAGTCTTATGGACCATAATTGTTCTGTACATAGAACCATCAAGAGTCCATAAATGGCTAGGTAGATTCCATAAATTCAAAGAATAAGGTTCTCGTGGTGAGATCAGAACCAGGTCAGGAGCATCTGCCCGCTTTTCCTTCAGAAGGAGAAGATCAACTCAACTTAGATAAGGTTCATTCATTCATAGCCCGATCAGGAAACTTGGATATAATTCAACCAAGAACTGGAGATATTTGCAACAGCAGTAGAAGTCCTATCTCCTGCAGTACTATCTGAAATTTCGGAAGCCTCACTTCCAGCAGCTCTCCAGGACATTCAGCCGGGAAAGCTGGACTATGTTGTCCTCTTGGTGGAGTCTTCTGTTTTGGATCTCATGATGGCCTGAACCTCCATCTGCAGAAGACCAAGCCAACAGCAACACAATTTTTTCTTCCGTGGCATTTAGAAATCGTTCCCCCTTTCCCAGTTGCCACCAGTTTAGATTTTAGACCAGAGGTCTTCAAACTTGGCATCTTTAAGACTTGTGGGCTTCAACTCCCAGAATTCTCCAGCCGGCATAGCGAATAAAAATGTATCTGCATAGGAATTCTGGGGATTGAAGTCCACAAGTCATACAGCTGCCAAGTTTGAAGACCTCTGCTTTAGACCAAGGGTGTCCAACCTTGGCAACTTTTAAGACTTTGTGGACTTCAACTCCCAGAATTCCCCAGCCGGCATAGCGAATAAAAATGTATCTGCAGAGGAATTCTGGGGATTGAAGTCCACAAGTCATACAGCTGCCAAGTTTGAAGACCTCTGCTTTAGACCAAGGGTGTCCAACCTTGGCAACTTTTAAGACTTTGTGGACTTCAACTCCCAGAATTCCCCAGCCGGCATAGCGAATAAAAATGTATCTGCAGAGGAATTCTGGGAGTTGAAGTCCACAAAGTTGTCCAAGTTGCACAGTCCTGCTATAAAATCTCCTTTTCTTCTTGCAGTGAACAGTCTGGGCATCAGTGAAGAATTGAAGGAAAAGCTTCAGGATGTAATGATTGACCGCCATAGAGTGGCTCTGGGCAAGACCCTTGGCGAAGGTACGTTCTTGGGGCCAGTCTCTATTAGGTGTTTAATGGGCCATATTTTTTGTCCCAATGAAAATTGGTTCAAGGTTAGGGCAGGACTGTACCACATAGAAAAGGGCAGGAGCAGATTGAAAAATGAAATTTGATTTCCTTCCAATTAAGTCCGATTAGACAGTAAAGGAATAGAGTCAACAATGCAGCAGGTGGCAGCTCCCAGCTAACCGAGTTGGACCGTGTGAGAGGACATTGCGGGATGAGACAAAGCTGGTGCCTTCCATCTGAAGCTGCCATCTTAACTGTTTTGACCTCTCCTTGTGGATGACCCTGCCTTGATAGTACCTAAATTGGGGAGAGTTCCTGATTGGTTAACTACCCAGTGTTTCTCATTGTGTGGAAGTGTGGACTTCAAGTCCCAGGATTCCTCAGCCAGCAAGGTTGTGAACTTATAAAATGTGTGGACTTCAACTCCCAGAATTCCCTAGTCAGGAATCTACTGAACTTTGAAGATATGAGAACTTCAATCCCAGAATTCCCTAGTCAGGAATCTACTGAACTTTGAAGACATGAGAACTTCAATCCCAGAATTCCCTGGTCAGGAATCTACTGAACTTTGAAGACATGAAAACTTCAACTCCCAGAATTCCCTGGTCAGGAATCTACTGAACTTTGAAGACATGAGAACTTCAACTCCCAGAATTCCCTAGTCAGGAATCTACTGAACTTTGAAGACATGAGAACTTCAACTCCCAGAATTCCCTAGTCAGGAATCTACTGAACTTTGAAGACATGAGAACTTCAACTCCCAGAATTCCCTAGTCAGGAATCTACTGAACTTTGAAGACATAAGAACTTCAACTCCCAGAATTCCCTAGTTAGGAATCTACTGAACTTTGAAGACATAAGAACTTCAACTCCCAGAATTCCCTAGTCAGGAATCTACTGAACTTTGAAGACATAAGAACTTCAACTCCCAGAATTCCCTAGTCAGGAATCTACTGAACTTTGAAGACATGAGAACTTCAACTCCCAGAATTCCCTAGTCAGGAATCTACTGAACTTTGAAGACATGAGAACTTCAGCTCCCAGAATTCCCTAGTCAGGAATCTACTGAACTTTGAAGACATGAGAACTTCAACTCCCAGCATAGCTGGCTGGGGAATTCTGGGACTTGAAGTCCACACATCTTAAAGTTGCCAAGTTGAGAAACAGTGGATTAATTCTTAAGATCTCCGAGTTTGCATCTGGGAGCGCCTCTTTTTGCTTATGATGAAAAATAATAACCCACCACACAACTCTTGTGTAAGATTAAATACATGGATATTTATGAGATGGGGGGTGGGTGAGAAATAGCCCACACATTTGCACAATTATCCTAGAGGGAAAAGCCTCAAATTGCATCATGGAAATCATTGTGTGAATGTATATTAGAATTTATGAGAATTGCACAACAATTCATTTCGGTCCCTGGAATTTGTTAAGATTGCTGGAAGTCTCTTAAAACGGACTTCTTTTTTTGCCTGCTAATTGACTGGTTTTTTTTTTTATTTGTTTCCTTTGCTATGGTAATTGTTTTAGTCTTTCGTTGGATGGCTTAAATCCTGCACTAGGCAGCAATTGGGGTGGTTTTGGCCCCTAATCCATCTTTATAGCTTAATGACATATGAATTGGCCCTTAATGGGGAGCCTGGTTTCTACGACAACCCATAATCATCTACTACTACACCATTACTAAGCACTCTCGCTGGCTCTCTTGCCGTCAAAATAGAACAAGATGAAGGGCTGTTTGGCTCATTTAGGTCAGAGGCCTGGCAGACTTTCCTTCCCAGCTTCACTTAGGAAACCGAGATGTTTCCTTCAAGCACAGCTGGAATTGGTTTGGAAGCTTTTCAAAAAGGAGGAAAACATTCGGAGAAGCTTTCGTCAATGGATCCCTCCCTGTCCTTCCTTTCCTTCCTCCCTCCCTTCCTCCCTCCCTCTCTCTCTCCCTCCTCCCTTCCTTCCTCCTTCCCTCCCTCCCTGTCCTTCCTTCCTTTCCTTCTTCCTTGTCCTTCCTTCCTCCCTCCCTCCCTCCCTTCCTTTCTTCCTTCCTCCCTCCCTCTCCCTTTCCTTCCTTCCCTTCTTTCCTCTCCTTCCCTTCTTCCTTCCTTCCCTCCCTCCCTCCTTCCTTCCTTCCTTCTTTCCTCCCTCCCTCCCTCCTTTCCTCTCCTTTCTTCCTCCCTCCCTCCCTCCCTGTCCTTCTTTCCTTCCCTTCTTCCCTCTCCTTCCTACCTTCCTTCCTTCCCTCTCCTTCCTTTCTTCCTTCCCTCCCTCCTTCCTTCCTTCCTTTCCTTCCCTTCTTCCCTCTCCTTTCTTTCTCCCTCCCTCTCTGTCCTTCTTTCCTTCCCTTCTTCCCTCTCCTTCCTTCTTTCCTCCCTCCCTCCCTTCCTCCCTCCTTTCCTCCCTCCCTCCTTCTTTCCTTCCTCCCTTCCTCCTATCCTTCCTTCATTCTTTCTTCCCATCCTTCCTCCCATCCTCCCTCCCTCCCTCCCTCCCTCCCTCCCTTCCTTCCTTCCTTCCCTCTCCTTCCCTTCTTTCTTCCTTCCCTCCCTCCCTCCTTCCTTCCTTCCTTCTTTCCTCCCTCCCTCCTTTTCTCTCCTTTCTTCCTCCCTCCCTCCCTCCCTGTCCTTCTTTCCTTCCCTTCTTCCCTCTCCTTCCTTCCTTCCTTCCTTCCCTCTCCTTCCTTTCTTCCTTCGCTCCCTCCTTCCTTCCTTCCTTCCTTTCCTTCCCTTCTTCCCTCTCCTTTCTTTCTCCCTCCCTCTCTGTCCTTCTTTCCTTCCCTTCTTCCCTCTCCTTCCTTCCTTCCTCCCTCCCTCTCTTCCTCCCTCCTTTCCTCCCTCCCTCCCTCCTTCTTTCCTTCCTTCCTTCCTCCCATCCTTCCTTCATTCTTTCTTCCCATCCTTCCTCCCTCCATCCTCCCTCCCTCCCTCCCTCCCTTCTCTCCTTGCTAACTTTGAACAGTCACTAAACAAATGGTTGTAAATTAAGGACTACCTGTATATATGATTTTGCTTGCCTCGTTGGCCTCTGGCAACTAAACAGTCCCTGCAGTTTCCTTGGCAAGATTTTTCCAAGCTCTTTGCCCCGGCCTTCTTCCAAAGCTTTAGAGAAGAGAACCAGTCAAAAATCACCCAGCTGGCTTTGGGCCCGTCTTAAAGCAGGAATAGAATTCCCTGGTTCCTTCCTTCCTTGATGCCTTTACCCGCGACAACCAACCGGCTCCCATCCCAATTATAAATATATAGTCGGATAAAATCGGAAAGCGCATTAAACCAGCTATGTATACGTATGGGGGTAGTACCGAATTCTTCGCCTTGCAAATGGTTTGGTTTAATGCCATTCCAAGGGGCAACAACCTTTCTGGAGTTAGCATGTTCGCCAGGCTCAGCCAGAAAGACCAAAGTTTAAAAAAAAAAAAAAGGAGAATCAATAGCTGACTTCTCAATTTTCCCTAAATGTTTTTAATTATGGCTCCTGGAAGATTGGTCCGGAATAGATAAAAATGACTATCCGATCCTGGCTAGATTCATCCCACGCCTTCAAAAATGGGCAACAGGAAGCCGTTGTTGTTAAAATCGTCTGGCTGATCCCCTAGAAGTGATTTACTACTCAGCGTAGAGGATCCCGTTACTCGCAAGCCTGGGTGAACTTCAGTCATTTTTCTAGGGAAACAGCAATTAGCATCTGGCCTCCCTTCCTTATCTGAGCTATCAATTTTTTCTTCCCTTCCACTAGGACAGGCTCATGATAATTTCTGGGGAAAAAGAGCATTTTGTCATTCCCACCCAACAATATAACGGTGTGTGGGTGTATTTATTCCTTTAGAGCAGTGTTTCTCAACCTTGGTAGCTTGAAGATGGGTGGACTTCAACTCCCAGAATCCCCCAGCCAGCGTTGCTGGCTGGGGGATTCTGGGAGTTGAAGTCCACCCATCTTCAAGCTTCCAAGGTTGAGAAACACTGCTTTAGAGGCTTTGGAGGACAGCTTTTTCCCCCTGCTACGTGGCTGAATTTCATAACTTTGCTTTTGGAAATTCTTCCCTCTCAAGCTCTGAATCCCAAGAACTTCTAAAGGAAGCCCAACCTTCCTAAAATCAAATTAAAATCAAGAAGGGATCCGAAACCTTACTGTGGCTCAAAGAAACACAGCAACTGACAGTCAAATTTGGGCAATCACAATACAGATAGTCTTCCTCGAGTTACGGCCACAATGCAGCCCAAAATTTACGTGGCTAATTGAAACATTGGTTGAGTGAGTTGTTGCCCCCGTTTTACGACTTTTCTTGCCACCGTTGTTAAGTGAATCACTGCACGGGCCACGACCAACCGTCATAAATATGAGTCAGTTGTCAAATATCCAAATGTAGATCATGTGACCATGGGGATGCCGCAACGGTCATAAGTGTGAGAAACGTTCAAAAGTCACTTTTTTCAGTGCCGTTGTAACTTCGGTCACTAAATGAACCATGGTAAGTTGAGGATTACTTGTAATAGTTTTAAAAAGACTTTATTCATCATCATAAACCTTTTACAATTCTAGCAGGGGATGATATGACTGGCACAGAGCCATCCTAAAGGTGGCAGGGATGTCAGCCATCTTTGATTTTCCTCAGAGAAGCCCAATGGAGCCTTTTTAAACTTTTTTTCTGTCTCGGCAGGAGAATTTGGCTCAGTTATGGAGGGTCAACTCAGCCAAGACGGTGCCGTCTTTAAAGTTGCGGTCAAGACAATGAAGAGTAAGTAGTCACAGGGAGGAAAAAAATGTTCTTTTTTGATGGGAGGGTTAAGAGCTGCCTCAACCCCGATAAATTGAGAGAGAGAGAGCACAATTATCCTGAAGGAATAACACTCTGCATATACCCAGAGATTCCCTTTCTTTTTCCTCAGTGTTAAGTGTCTTAAGTGTGCCTGTTGCGAGTCCCGTCTCCTAAAGAGTTAAATCTGGAGGGACCCAGAAGAAGGGCCTTCTCTGTGGTGGCTCCCTTCCTTTGGGATATCATCCCCACAGAGATTAGACTGGCCCCCACTTTGACACGCTCGAAAAGCTGCTTTTGCCAACAGGTCTGAGGAACCCAGAGTGGGATGGATGGACCCCCTTCAAGGGGCTTGTTTGATTGTTGTCGCCAGGGGTGGGTGGGTTATTGTTTTTACTGTTTTTATCCTTTTTATATTGAGTAAACATTTTATATATTTTTTAAATTTAATTTTATATTTATATTGTTTGTAAGCCGCCCAGAGTCATTGTGAGTGGATGGTGGTCATGTAAATCTTATTTATTTGTTTGTTTGTTTGTTTGTTTGTTTAATCATCTCTATCATCTCTATCATCTCTATGTATCATCTCTATCTAGCTATCTGTCTATCTATCTATCATCTCTATCTATATCTATCTATCATCTATCTATTTATCATCTCTATTTATTATATCTATCTATCTAATCTATCATTATCTATCTATCTATCTATCTATCTATCTATCTATCTATCTATCTATCTACCTACCTACCTACCTATCATCTCTATTTATCATATCTATCTATCTATCTATCTATCTATCTATCTATCTATCTATCTATCTACCTACCTACCTACCTACCTATCATCTCTATTTATCATATCTATCTATCTATCTATCTATCTATCTATCTGCCTGCCTGCCTACCTACCTACCTATCATCTCTATTTATCATATCTATCTATCTATCTATCTATCTATCTATCTATCTATCTACCTACCTACCTACCTACCTACCTACCTATCATCTCTATTTATCATATCTATCTATCTATCTATCTATCTATCTATCTATCTATCTGCCTGCCTGCCTACCTACCTACCTACCTATCATCTCTATTTATCATATCTATCTATCTATCTATCTATCTATCTATCTATCTATCTATCTATCTATCTGCCTGCCTACCTACCTACCTACCTATCATCTCTATTTATCATATCTATCTATCTATCTATCTATCTATCTATCTATCTATCTATCTATCATCTACCTACCTACCTATCATCTCTATTTATCATATCTATCTATCTATCTGTATCTATCTTATGTCTCTCAAGTTTCATGATCAGAAATCCTTGAGCAAGGATTAATGCTACCAAAGCACTAATTTCTCTCTTCTCTCGGCAGTTGCCATATGCACCCGCAGCGAGATGGAGGACTTCCTCAGTGAGGCTGTTTGCATGAAGGACTTTGACCATCCCAACGTCATGAAACTGATAGGTGAGGGACGAGGAGGTTTCTTCTATGCCCGGCTTCCTGCAGACATGTAAAGCATCCATGGTTTCCTCCTTCTAGTCCAAATCTCTATGGTCTCTATAGTCTCAACAAAGTCAATCATAGAGAGCGATCAACCATAGAGACTGGTCAAGAAGACCAACCATAGAGACTGGTCAAGAAGGCCAACCATAGAGACTGGTCAAGAAGGCCAACCATAGAGAGTGGCCAACAAGACCAATCATAGAGAATAGCCAAAAATGCCAACCATAGAGAGTGGCCAAGAAGGCCAACCATAGAGAGTTTTCAACAAGAGCAAGGAGCACAGAGGGTGAAGCTATGATGCAAAGAGAGCAGAAGAAACATTTTTTTTAATATATGAAAAAGATAGAAAGGGGGAGAAAAAGAGAAAGAGAAAGATACATTTACAGAGGACCAGTGTTCCCCAATCTCGGAGCCAGAAAAAGAGGATGAATGCAGATCTGCCAATCTACTTGTTTAGGACCACAATTTCTGTGAGCCCCAACCAGTGCTGAGGACAGAGTATAGGAAAATGTTTCTCAACTTCAGTAATATTAAGAAATGTGGACTTCAACTCAGGGTTGGGGGCTGGACTAGAAGACCTCCAAGATCCCTTCCAGTTTTCTATTCTATTCTATTCTATTCTATTCTATTCTATTCTATTCTATTCTATTCTATTCTATTCTATTCTATTCTATTCTATTTTTAATTCTAATTCTATTCCCAGAATCCCCCAGCCAGCATGCTGGGAAGCTCCAGTCCAAGCAGGCCAGCTGGAGAGTTTTGGGAGTTGAAATCCATGCTTGCTAACTGGGGAATTCTGGGAGCTGAAACCCTCACACCTTAAACTTGCCAAGGTTGAGAAATGCTGATTCCAACTCACCTAGAGCATGTCAGGTTAACCTACTCCTTTCCGTCAGGCCTGCCTCCCCCTTCCTTCTTCTGCATACTTCCTCCACTTAGTAAATTCCCAGACTGGGATTGACATCCAGTCGTGGGCAGATTTACAATTTCCGGCATGGGGAGGAGGGGGTGGGGTGGGGAAAGCAGCCCAGCCTGGAGAGACCTGCAAAGTTGCACCTTTGCTCGTTCCATCTGGGGGGGTGGGAGGTGGGTGGAATTTAGCTGGAGCCTGGGAGGAGAAAAAAAAAATGATGGAAAAGAAAGGAAAGAGTGCTTGGGCTTTGGGGAGGGAGAGACTGGGTTGGGGAAAGCAAAAAGGACAGATTGTCCCCTGGGGAGGATGAAGCTGTGAGCGAGAGGGAACAGAGAACATTACTTTGGGAAAACAGATGTTGGCAAGAGTTGTCGGAGTCCTGACTGGGACGGGGCTGACAGACGGGTGGGCGGAAGCTCAGCTAATGCAACTCAGACTTGCTTTGGGGTTTTTGGAGGAGGAAAAATGGGACTTTCTCATTCAGTCCTCCTTCTCCCCCCTCCCCCCACTCTTCCTCCTCATCCCTTTTTCCTGCCTTCTGGTTCCTGTTAAAAAGGGAACACGGTCAAAATAACATTAAAAAGGTAAAGGTTCCCCTCGCACATATAGGCTAGTCCTTCCCAACTCTAGGGGGCAGTGCTCATCTCCGTTTCAAAGCCGAAGAGCCAGCGCTGTCCAGAGACGTCTCCATGGTCATGACTCAACTCCAAAGGCGCACGGAACGCTGTTACCTTCCCACCAAAGGTGGTCCCTATTTTTCTACTTGCATTTTTTACGTGCTCAGGGTTGGAACGAAGGGTCCTTGGTGCTCTCTGAGCTTGGCTGTTTTCTTGAAGACGTTTTATGACCCAGCTAGGGAACATCATCAGTGCTAGAAGGGAAAGGGGTTTGTGGAGGGGAAGAAGGGGAGGAGAAAGATGAGGGGTGCTGAGGGATTCCTGGTTCTCTCTGAGCTTGGCTGTTTTCTTGCAGATGTTTCATGACCCAGCTAGGGAACATCATCAGTGTTCAGTGTACCTAGTTTGGGTCATGAAACGTTTGCAAGAAAGCAGCCAAGCTCAGAGAGCATCAAGGACCCGACAGTCTTCCTCCTCCTCCTCCTCCTCCTTTTTCCTTTACAAACCCCACTCTCTTCTAGTACAGATTATCTTACCTAGTTTATTTATTGGTTCGATTTATATGCCGCCCTTCTCCGGAGACTCAGGGCGGCTGACAATGCGTTAAGCAATAGACTTCATACTTTTTGTATATACCTGCTTAGTAGGGCTTTTGGGGCCCCCCTAAGCGGTGTTCTTTTTTTATACAAAGTCACCTTATTGCCCCCACAAACCGGGTCCTCATTTTACCTACCTCGGAAGGATGGAAGGCTGAGTCAACCTTGAGCCTGGTGAGATTTGAACTTGCAGTAATTGCAGGCAGCTGGTGCTACTTAACAGTACGTTAGTCTGCTGCGCCACCAAGGCTAGTTGAGTAATGCAACATCTGCAAGAAAACCACTAAGCTCAGAGACCACCCAGCGCCCCAGTCCTCCTCCTCCCTCCTCCTCCCCACTTCTCCTTCACAAACCCCACTCCTAGCACTGATGATGTTACCTAGTAGGGTCATGGAATGCCTGCAACAAAACCACCAAGCTCAGAGAACACCAAAACCCCACATTCCTCCTCCTCCTCTTCCGTCTCTGCCTCCCCCCTCCCTTCTCCTTCACAAACCCCATTCCCTTCTTGCACTGATCACGTTACCTAGTAGGGTCATGAAACGTTTGTAAGAAATCCACCAAGCTCAGAGAGCACCAAGGACCCCTCGCCTTCTTCCGCTTTAGAGTATTTATAAATGTCTCCTCTCTTTTTTTCCTGAAGGCGTCTGTCTGCAGAACACAGAGAGTGAAGGCTACCCATCCCCTGTGGTGATCCTGCCTTTCATGAAACATGGAGATCTACACAGCTTCCTGCTCTACTCCCGGCTCGGGGAGAGCCCCGTGGTAGGTAGCGATCCTGCAGGATCATGGATTCTTAGCCCTAAAACGATGGACTGTCTTAGTTGTCTTAGTGGACAACCAGCTAAATATGAGCCAGTCCTAAATTGCATGAACAGAGGGATACAATCAAGATCAAGGGAGTGTTGTGACTCCGATCCCCGAGGCCGACTTATCGGAGGGAGAAGGCTCCGAACATGAAGGAGAGGAGACGGCCAGGCCTCCCTCTCCAGGACCCTCCTCTCTGGCAATGCCTCAGGTGTCTCCCGAAGGAGAAGAGATTGGCCAGGAGCCAGGTATCTCCTCGCAGTCGGACAGTGATGGAGATAAGTCTTGGCTGGATCCACACCAGCGTCGGAGAGACAAGTGCACGTGGCAGAAAAGGAGGCGTGCCAGAGATTAAGCTGAGTCACTGGACCACACCCCACAGGGGATAAAGGAGGGTGAGGTGGCCATTCAGACTCTGTGACGGACAAAACTAAACTACTAGCGAGTCACATTGTATCTTTGGAAACAACGTTATCTGCCTTGGATTTAATACGGACTGGACTTGACAATTCTTGAACTGTGTGTATCTTGTTTATGAGTAAAGTTCTTGGCAAGCAGCTACTGGGTTGCTGCCAATCCTCTTATCGAAAGAATTTGTTGTCTGCCAGTTGTCTGTCTGTTTGTGTGCGTGTGTGAGACGGGGACAGAACAGGGAGGTACTAATACCACTCTATAAAGCTCTAGTAAGGCCACACCTAGTAAGGCCAAACTGCATCCAGTTTTGGTCACCACACTATAAAAAAGATGTTGAGACTCTAGAAAGAGTCTTCAAAGAAGAGCAAGAAAGAGGATTAGGGGACTGGAGGCTAAAACATACGATGAACGGTTGCAGGAACTGGGCATGGCTAGTCTAGTGAAGAGAAGAGAAGGACCAGGGGAGACAGGATAGCATCTTCCAATATTTGAGGGGCTGCCACAGAGAGGAAGGGGTCAAGCTATTCTCCATGGCACCTAAAGGCCAGACAAAGAATAACGGATGGAAACTGAACAAGGAGAGATTCAACCTAAAAATAAGGAGGAATTTTCCGACAGGGGGAACAATCAACCGATGGAACAGATGTTGCCTTCAGAAGTCGTGAGAGCTTCATCACTGGAAGCTTTCAAGAAGAGACTGGATTGCCATCTGTCAGAAATGGCGTAGGGTCAGACTAGATGACCTACAAGGTCCCTTCCAACACTGTTAATCTGTAATCTGTACTCCATTGCGAGGGTGGCTAAGTACCAGATGAGAGCTTGTTGGTGTCTCCTCTGATTTATTTATTTATTGGTTCAATTTATATGCTGCTCTTCTCCGGAGACTCAGGGCGGCTTACAACGCGTTAAGCAATAGCCTTCATACTTTTGTATATACCTGCTTAGTAGGGCTTTCGTCCCCCCCCCCCAAGCAGTGTTCTTCTATATATAAAGTCAGCTTATTGCCCCCACAATCCGGGTCCTCATTTTACCTCCCTCGGAAGGATGGAAGGCTGAGTCAACCTTGAGCCTGGCGAGATTCGAACTTGCATTAATTGCAGGCAGCTGGTGTTACTTAACAGTGCTTTAAGTCTTCTGCGCCACCAAGGCTCTTGCTTTGTCTCAAAGGTGCTTTTGATTGTCTCAAAGGTGCTTTTTTCAAGAGGATCTGACTGAATGGTGGGGAATGGAATTCTCCAGTCAGAACTGAAGAAGCTTCTTGGGATGAGAAGCGAAACGTCTTCAAAGAAAAACCAGGAAGTCCGGTTGCCTCTTGAAAAAAGCGCCTTTGGGGCAACCATTGACCTGGATGGCTGAGAATCTCCATCCACACTCCTCTGATTGTGCTCTTCTTCCTTTAAAGTACCTCCCCACGCAGACGCTGGTCAAGTTCATGGTGGACATTGCAAGTGGCATGGAGTACCTCAGTAGCAAGAACTTCATTCATCGGGACCTCGCGGCCCGCAACTGCATGTGAGTGTGTACGGGTGGAAAACCCTAAAAAAAGGGGGGGGATTTAGAAGCAGAGATCAGCAATGAGGCCCCAATCGGGATCCAGTTTGGCGTTCTGCATTTCAGCACCATCCACATTTGGAGATCTCAGTTCTCAAACTTTCCCAGCTGTTAAGAATAAGAGAATGAATAAGAGATGTGCAAACTGGTTTATCAAAAGTTTACTTTATAGTGAAAAAACAATCTCATAGTCTTGTAAATCAATCCAAGTCTTTGCCAGTTAAATCAGTCCAGTGATACAAAAACTCTTCTTACCACATAAACAGTAGTATAGAATACTACTAGTAGTTTAGAATAACAAACTCACTCTGGTAACAAACCACGATGGTAGCAGATCCATCCAATGATGATAGCACAATGGTAGCAACTCCACACACAATGGTAGCATATCATCAACTGAATACGTTACAGTATCTTTCTTAAATACATTTACAACTAGTGATTGTCTAATTACAGCATGACTCAGCATTACAATGAATCAGCAGTAAAACTTTAAAGTCACACAATACATATTAAAGTCACAGAACACATATATTGCCTGGACAACTTGTTAGGCTCAAACCATATCCTAACACCAGCCTTTGCTGAGAATTCTGGGAGTTGAAGTCCAGAAGCTTCTTGGCTTGGGGTGCACCATGATTTCATTCATTGGAAGATATTCAGAGGTTCCCAATCTCTGATTTGAAGAATTCAGTAGTAATGTTGCTATAGGGTCAGCCCTTCGTGGTGACTAGACTAGGAAACCGAAGTTGTGCATATAAATACTATTTTTATTATAACTTATTTTCTTTTTATTTTCTTTACTTTTATCTCGCCTTTATTATTTTTGTAAATAACTCAAAAGTGGCAGGCAGATACGCCTTTCTACTCCTATTTCCCTCACAAAAACAACCCTGTAGGTTTGTGTGGCCTCAGTGGTGAAATCCAAATTTTTTTACTACCGGTTCTGTGGGCGTGGCTTGGTGGGCGTGGTGTGGCTTGGTGGGTGTGGCTTGGTGGGCGTGGCAGGGGAAGGATACTGCAAAATCTCCTTCCCACCCTACTCCAGGGGGAAGGATATTGCAAAATCTCCGTTCCCATCCCACTCTGAGGCCAGCCAGAGGTGGTATTTGCCGGTTCTCCGAACTACTCAAAATTTCCGCTACCAATTCTCCAGAACCTGTCAGAAGCTGCTGGATTTCACCCCTGGGTGGGCTGAGAGAGAAAGATTAGCCTAAAGTCACCCAATTTGCTTTCATGCCTAAGGCAGGACTAGAACTGACAGTCTCCTGGTGATTGGCTCAAGGTCACCCAACTGGTTTTCATGCCTAAAATGAGACTACAACTCTCAGCATCTGGTATTGGCCCAAAGTCACCCAGCCCGCTATTTTTCCAAAGGCAGGACTAGAACTCACAGTCTCCTGGTGATTGGCTCAAGATCACCCAACCGGCTTTCATGGCTGAGGTGAGGCTAGAACTCACAGTCTCCTGATTTCTAGCCTGGTGTCTTCACCACTAGACCAATCTGGCTTAGGATCTTCCGAGTGTGAACTTTCCTTCCTTTATCTTCATGAGAACCATCAGTGGTCTTGTCTGAGACGCTTCCTCAGATTACGTTTCTGCCCTGGGCTCAGGTTTCTTTTATCTGAGCCTCATCTTGGTGGTTTGCTCTCTTTCCTGTCCCTCAAGGTTTATTCCTTCTGCCTGTTACACGGTCCCCTTGTCTTCACCCCTTAAAGCAGGGGTGAACTTTACGACTTGTGGACTTCAACTCCCAGAATCCCTTAGCCAGCAAAGCTGAGGAATTCTGGGAATTGAAATCCACAAGTCGTAAAGTTGCCAAGGTTGGAGACCCCTGCTTTAAAGCCTTTCCTTCAAGAGCCCTTCGCATTCCCTCCACAGGCTGAACGAAAGCATGACGGCCTGCGTGGCCGATTTTGGCCTCTCCAAGAAGATCTACAACGGTGATTATTACCGCCAAGGTCGTATCTCCAAGATGCCGGTGAAATGGATTGCCATCGAGAGCCTGGCCGATCGCGTTTATACCACCAAGAGCGACGTGGTGAGTCTCCCTTTTCCACTTTCCGGCCAATAAATCGGGCTAACTTTTCGTTTCTCGCTGGAAACCAGCTTCCAATCTTTCCACTGGGAGCATCTGGACTCCATCTGGATTACAGATTTCTTCTGCCTCCCTTACCTTCTTTTTTTTTCTAATCTCTACCCCGCAGTGGTCCTTCGGAGTCACCATGTGGGAGATCGCCACACGAGGCCAGACGCCTTACCCCGGGGTGGAAAACAGTGAAATTTACGACTACCTACGTCAAGGCAACCGACTCAAGCAGCCAATTGACTGCCTGGATAGCCTGTAAGTATCTCTGCCTCAGTTTCCCGTGTTGTCGGGGAAATATAGGCCTTCCCATTTCCCTACCCTGAATAAGTTTGGCACAACCTCCGCACCCTGCCAAAGGATACCAACTCCCACCTAAGTTTGGCATCCTACTCCCAGAAACCTGGGGAAAAGAGACCAGAGGAGAAGGAATACGGTTGGGGTGAGAGAAGGGACGTAAGCCAAAATGTGGGGGTCAAGGGAAAGAAAAACACTTGGGGGTCCTCGGTGCTCTTTGAACTTGTTTTCCTGTAGACGTTTTGTTACCAAACTAGGTAACTTCATCAGTGCTAGAAGGGAGTAGGGTGGTGGTGGAGGAGGAGGAGGAGGAGGAAGAGGAAGAGGAGGAGAAATACTGTGAGTGCTCTCTGAACTTGGTTATTTTCCTGCAGACATTTCATTACCAAATTAGGTAACATCATCAGTGTTAGAAGGGTGGTGGTGGAGGAGGAGGAGGAGGAGGAAGGTGGGAGGAGGAGGAGAAATACTGCATGTCCTTGTTGCTCTCTGAACTTGGTTGTTTTCATGCAGACGTTTATGACCCAACTATCTAACATCATCAATGTTTGCTCTCTCTTTATAAACCCCACTTCCTTCTAGTACGCTGGTTGAGGAATTCTGGGCATTGAAGTCCACAAGTTTTAAAGTTGCCCAGATTGCTGATCCCGGCTGCAGATCCCCAGAAGGAATCTATTCTCCAGAAATAACTTCTCCGTCTTCTTATTACTCTCCCCCTCCCCTCCATCCCACCCCCCCCACCCCCAGGTATGAGCTGATGATGAGCTGTTGGGCGCTGAACCCCCGCGACCGTCCCACTTTCGAAATCCTGTCCCAGGAGCTGGAGAAGACCCTCAAGTCGCTCCCACCGCCCAAAGATCCCGAGGAGATCCTCTACGTCAACATGGACGATGGAGTGGCCCCCGCCGAGGTGGAGCTGGGCGCCGTGGGAGGCTTGGGCTCCGAGGAAGGCCTGGCCAAGGAGAGCCAGCATCTGAAGGCCATGGTCACGTCCGCCGAGGTCCATCCCCCGCAGGCGACAGGCCGCTACGTCATGTGCCCCACTCCCCTCGAGAACAGCCGGCTCTTGACCGAGACCCTCGGCTACGCCGCCACTGAGGAAGGGGCCTAAAAGATGGGAAGATCTGCAGACCCCCTGAGCTGGCTGGTTGCAAGGCTGGTGACTCCCCACCTCTCCGCCCTCAAGAGGGGCCTTCCAAAGACAAACCCTTGAGACCCACAGCCATCCATCACCCCAGGAATCGCTCACTCCTGATTGTGCCGACCTCTGTCCCAAATTGAGGTCTTCCTGACCTGCTCCGGTTATCTGGACCAGAGTGATTTCCAGCAGGCCAGCCCCTCCGTGGGTCTCGCTGCCCCTCTTTCTCCCTCTCTAGGCCCAGCATCCTTTCTTGCTCACCTCAAGGCAAACCTAACTGATTCGGAGATGATGCAAACACGGGGGATTAGATGGGAGTCCTTTTTCGGGAGCCAGTGGGGAGGGGGGTTAACGTGGCAGGATAGAGGTTGCCCCCCCCCACCGTCCCATCCTCTCTCCCGCCACTGAAGGGAACCGACCCACCGGATTTCCCTTTGCCTGCCTTTCTTCTTCCATTCCCAATGATCACAGTCACAATTTTCAGCCCTTGCGTGCTATTACTCAGCAGCCTAAGGCAGAAATTGCTCTGAGCTGTGGTTTGCTCCATCGGAACAGGCTGCTGAACAAACCACAATGAGTCAAATTTCCCATGTCATTTAAGCCATAAATCACGGCCTCCCAACAATGGGCTGAGTGTATTGGGCCACTCTTCTCTTAACGATGTCGGTCTTATCGGACAGCTAATTGGCTCCGATGTCACTCTAAGCTACGGTTCTCACCCTGGGCGACTTGAAGATGGGTGGACTTCAACTCCCAGAATTCCCCAGCCAGCAGAAAGTATCATGGCCGGCTAGGGAATTCTGGGAGTCGAATGTCCACCCTTCTTCAAGGCGCCCAGGTTGAGAAATATTCCCCTCCTCAACCATAAATCGTGGTTTGCAAAAGCACAAATATGGTTTACAAAAGGCTGGGTTTGTACAGCATATATGAAGTCAAAATAAGATACTTTTTTATGGCGTAGCATGATATGCGAACCCTGTTCATATTAGGGTGCAAACCCAGCCATCCTGTCTGTGAAGGTTTTGAGGGCAAATTTTACTCACTAAATTTCCTCCATGAGTTATATTTCCCCAACCCAGTAAACTAAAAGCCTCTTAGAGGTTGCATTCACACAACCTTGTTAAGCTTAGATTGTTTTAACCTAAAAGCAGGGATTTGTGGATGTCTGCATTAGAGGGTCCGAACCATTTAATGTGTTTACAGTTCAAGGGCACTGTGCGAATCCCACCCAAAGGGTTAACTCGGTAACCAGATGAAGGATGTTGTGTGAACGCAAGCAAACAAACCCAGGTCTCGTCTTTTTAATTCCCGTTCCTTCCAACGGGGAATACGGGTGGTCCTCGTACTTAACGACCACAACTGAGCCCCGACACTTCCATCGCTAAGTGGATTTCGCTCCATTTTTGCCACCTTCCTCGCCACGATTCTTAAAGTGAGCCACCGCCGTCGTTACATCGGGACACATGGTTGTTAAGCGAATCTGGCTTCCCCGATGACTTTGCCGGTCCGACGGTCGCCAAAAAGGGGGAATCCCGTGACGCGGGGACCGTCATAACTAGGAGTCCGTTGCCAAGCGTGCGGATTTTGATCACTTGACTACCGGGAAGCTGCCATGGTTTTATTATAGAAGTGTGAAAAAACAGTCATAAATCACATTTTTCAGTGCTGTTGTAACTTCGGCCATTAAGCAAATTGTTGTAAGTTAAGAACTACCTGTATTTTGTTCCTTACCCCCTTCCTACATTTATTTCCAGCTGTTTCACTGCCACAATTGTCTGCTCATCATCCTTGACTTGACACCAAGGACAAATGAAAGAGACAGTCACTCTAAACCAGGGGTCTCCAACCTTGGCAACTTGAAGCCTGGAGGACTTCAACTCCCAGAATCCCCCATTCGGGGGATTCTGGGAGTTGAAGTCCTCCAGGCTTCAAGTTGCCAAGGTTGGAGACCCCTGCTCTAAACCTCAGATTGCATGGAGCAGAGTCATATTTTTTTAAAAAAACAAAATCAGATGGACTTTTTATATCCCGCGTGCTTCTCAAGAAATATTTCTGGAGCTCTCCACATCTGGCTCCTGAACTGAATCCCAAGAGGAACGTTCAGACTGATCTACTCTCATGAAAAACTTCAGGGTTTCCTCCATCGCTGACGGGATTCTTGAGAAGACCAAGTCTTGAGGAGACTGGCCGGCATTTTATTTTAGCCATACCTGAACAGTGCAAAAGCTGATCTCTGGCGAGAGACTGAGAATCCTGCAAAGACAAAACAAAACAAAACAAAAAACCCAGAACAGAAGAACAGAGACGGAAGGGACCTTGGAGTTCTTCTAGTCCAACCCCCTGCTCAGGCATGAAACTCTATATACCGTTTCAGACAAATGGTGGTCCGAATTGAAAACCTCCAGTGCCTATCCAGATGAGGACTTCAGGATGGTTAAAAATGGATTCCTAACCTCTCCATCCTTCTCTGCTGTGATGGGGGAGAAGTTTTTTTCTTCTTTCTTCCGTTTTTTTTTTTTTTTTTGCAAGGCCTTTGCAGAAACAAGAGACGGACCCTCCTGCATCGGCTAGGAAATGCCCCCCCCCGCCCCAAGGAAAACCCCCAATCTCAGTTTCTTCCTGGAAAAGTCTCCACCTTCAACAGCTGCAAGGAAGATGGAAATAACCACCAGTGTCAGTTCTCCATCGCCGTTTTGCTCTCCTGGGAAAAACCCAACCTGCACAATCCTTGCCGATGGTGATGATAATGTTACCCCAACAGCTTGTATGTAGCTGAACTATGTCATACAAAGCAGTATTTCTCAATCTTGGCAATTCGAAGACCTGTGAATGGCAGCTCCCAGAATTCTGGGAGTTGAAGTCCACACATCTTAAAGCTTACTAGCATGCTGGCTGGGGAATTCTGGGAGTTGAAGTCCACCGTTAGCATGCTGGCTGGGGAAATCTGGGAGTTGAAGTCCACACATCTTAAAGCTTGCTAGCATGCTGGCTAGGGAATTCTGGGAGTTGAAGTCCACCGTTAGCATGCTGGCTGAGGAAATCTGGGAGTTGAAATCCACACATCTTAAAGCTTGCTAGCATGCTGGCTGGGGAAATCTGGGAGTTGAAGTCCACACACCTTAAAGCTTGCTAGCATGCTGGCTGGGGAATTCTGGGAGTTGAAGTCCACCGTTAGCATACTGGCTGGGGAATTCTGGGAGTTGAAATCCACACATTTTAAAGCTTGCTAGCATGCTGGCTGGGGAAATCTGGGAGTTGAAGTCCACCATTAGCATGCTGGCTGGGGAAATCTGGGAGCTGAAGTCCACACATCTTAAAGCTTGCTAGCATGCTGGCTGGGGAATTCTGGGAGTTGAAGTCCACCGTTAGCATGCTGGCTGGGGAATTCTGGGAGTTGAAATCCACACATTTTAAAGCTTGCTAGCATGCTGGCTGGGGAAATCTGGGAGTTGAAATCCACACATCTTAAAGCTTGCTAGCATGCTGGCTGGGGAAATCTGGGAGTTGAAGTCCACACATCTTAAAGCTTGCTAGCATGCTGGCTGGGGAATTCTGGGAGTTGAAGTCCATTGCTAGCATGCTGGCTAGGGAATTCTGGGAGTTGAAGTCCACCCATCTTAAAGCTCGCTAGCGTGCTGGCTGAGGAATTCTGGGAGCTAAACTCCACACATTTTGTAGGTGCCAAGGCTGAGAAATCCTGCGGGGGCTGTTCTTTATCCCCGTTGTGAGGATATTTATAACATTTATGAGCGTATGTGTGGGCAGCCACAGTATCTTCGGACTGCTGGTTACAGACCACACCTGGAGAGAAGCATTTGGTCCATATGCTAATCTAGTTAGTTTGGACTTTAGTTTGGCTGTTTGGGGGGTGATCCTTGATTTGCAACCCCCAAGCCTTTTGAAATGGAAACTAACTGAATGTCTTCTATGAACTTAGGAAAAATTGGTTAACATAGTCACCAAGTTAAGGTTTCCTGCAAGCATAGCGGGTAGGCCCAGGCCTGATGTTAGTTACAGCAATTCTGGTCTCAGAGTCTGCCTGGAAAATAATAAAAAGGGGTGCAGTCTGGCAGAGGGGTTGCAAAAAAATAAAAGTAGGGGGGATTAAATGTTATTCAGCTGATCCATTTTTCAAAGTGAATCTTGCAGCCGTGGTTCCATGTCGAGCTTCAGCTTGGGACTAGCAGATACAATTGTGCAATGCCAACGTCTTTGAGAAAGCTTCTTCCCTGCCGTTGGTTGAATCCCATTTTCAGGGACTCCATTCCAGCTGCCAAATCATATTTTCCATTCTGCTTGCCAGTATGTATTGATGCAATCTCGTCTTCCTTTTGGGGATCTGTAAGGGATGGCCAGATTGGAGGTCATTCATTCATTCATTCTGCTGGTCTTAAAAAGCAGTGCTGTCCAACTATGGCCATTTTAAAACCTGTGGACTTCAAATCCCAGAATGCCCCAGCTAGCATGTCTAAACCCCACCCCCTTTTTTTTACATGCAACACACCTCCTTTTGACATTCCTTGTACCTGTCATTCCTGTTATTTGACTTCATCTGCTATTACATTAAGATTACAGTCTATCAAGCTGACGTGCACACAGTCCGTTGAATTATTTCCCTTTAGATCCGGGGTCTCCAATCTTCGCAAGTTTAAAACTTGTGGACTTCAACTCCCAGAATTCCTCAGTCAGCTTTGATTCTGGGAGTTGAAGTCCACAAGTCTTAAAAGTTGCCAAGATTGGAGACTCCTACTTTAGATTCTTATTAATTTTTTTTATATATATATATAAATAAATATATAAATGTATATACTTTTTAAAGAAGAAAAAATGCTGTATATGAAATGTTTTTTCCACTCATTACTTTTGTAAAAACGCATTTTCCACTCAGGTCTGTTTTTTAGAGAATGCTCTGTGGTATATTTTGCTTATAAATAAAAACTTTCTTTAAAAAAAAATAACAGAGGTGATAAATCTGGTCCTGAAGTTTTAATTTCTCAGGGGGAAAGGAAGTTTGGAAAAAAGAAGGCTTGAAACGAGTGGTGGGTTTCAAAATTTTTTACTACCGGTTCTGTGGGTGTGGCTTGGTGGGCGTGGCAGGAGAAGGATACAGAAGGATACAGAAGGATAAAATCTCCATTCCCACCCAACTCCAGGGGAAGGATACTGCAAAATCCCCATTCCCTCCCCACTCCAGGGGAAGGATACTGCAAAATCCCCATTCCCTCCCCACTCCGGGGGGAAGGATACTGCAAAATCCCCATTCCCTCCCCACTCTGGAGCCAGCCAGAGGTGGTATTTGCCAGTTCTCCGAACTGCTCAAAATTTCGGCTACCGGTTCTCCAGAACCGGTCAGAACCGGCTGGATTTCCTCCCAATCAGCTGGGACTCGGGAGGCAGAGAATAGATGGTGGCGAGGGCCAGTCAGAGGTGATATTTACCGGTTCTCCGAACTACTCAGAATTTCCGCAACCGGTTCTCCAGAACTGGTCAGTACCTGCTGAAGCCCACCTCTGCTTGAAACATGAAACGGGTAGTCCTCGGTTTATGTCCACAATCGGAACCAGAAATTTCCCAAGCAAGAAAGTTTGTTAAATGAGTCATGTCTAATTTTACAACCTTTTTTTCCCCCATAGTTGCTAAGCGAGTCACTGCAGTTAAGTGAATCATTAAGCAAATCGGAAGCCAGCTGGGAATGTTGTACATGGCGATCACCGGTTGCCAAACGACTCCATTTTGATCACATGACTGTGAGGCTACTGGGGCAGTGAAGACATAAGAGAGTTGGAAGGGACCTTGGAGGTCTTCTAGTCCAGCCACCTTGCTCGGGCAGGAAACCCTTTTATCTTTCCCTTTGCTTTATGAGCAATTGGGGGGGGGGAACAAAATTCTGGCTTTCTTATCCGACTGGAGAATTCTGGGAGTTGAAGTCCACAAGTCTTAACGCTCCCAAGTTTGAAGACCTCTGTTCTAGGGTCTCAGTATTTCCGTTGGTAGCTTGAACTGGGAAGCCTCGCTTATTCTTAAAAACCAATGCAATGTGTATTGGAAGAGGGGGGGGAATCCCTTATTCTCCCTCCCGCCCCCCCCCTTGCCAGGCAAAACCACCATCAATAGGCACATTCAAGACTGCTTCCTAGAACCACTGTCGAATCAAGCCAAGCAAGTCACAGAGAAACAAGGAAGTCCATTTAACAGGGGAGGGGGGGGGACTCCCGTCTTCCCCAAACACATTCCTCTTAATCGGGGTTGAACTCTTTTCCGATCAACATCAGCCCCAGAGTCCTTCAAGGGGGCTTTTCTGTTTCTCGGACTGTCTGTGGGAAAGTACGATGAGTACAAAACTTAAAACTAAAAAGAGAGAAAGTCAATACATACAGAATACGGAAATGGGGAAACAGGATTTACTACTTACGATAGAGAAATCTCTGTTTCAGTCAGGGGTGTCTGCTGGGCATGGTAAAAAAAAAAGAACCAAAACCAACATGATACACAAATTCCAATCCTCCTTCACTTGAAGGAAAAGAAATGGGTCCTAACCCAGTTTGGTTAGTTGGTTGGTTGGTTGGTTGGTTGGTTGGTTGGTTGGTAAGGTGCCATCAAGTTGGAATCAACATTTAGTGACCCCATAGATTAGGGATTTTCCAAACTTGGCAACATTAGAACTTGTAGACTTCTGTAGGAAGTTAGCACCCACTCTTCTCCTAGGAAATATTTTAGGAAATATTAAAAGGGCAGAATATTTCCCCTAAAAGGGAGGCAGGAACTCAGCCCCCCCACTTTGTCAATGGGCCATTAAGGCCTGGGCCAGTCTATTCTACATAACAAAGATCTACCTCCTTCAAGCCGAACCATAATAGGAATTGCCCAAAGCCCCTTTCATTACATCATCACCCAGCAAGGCTCAACCAAGCCTGGGACATAGACAACCTACAAAATTACCCCTGCATGGCCACATGGGAGTCTGACAATCAGTCAGAACACAAGCTCAAATTCAAAATCCAACAGAGGGTCTAAAACCCAGGTACTCTCAGCAACTCTGCCGCTTTTTTTGCCCAGGACCTCAAACCATGTGGTCCTGTCCACCATTAAAAACCATCTTTCCACTCAGCCACCATGTTTCCAGTGTCTTTCTCCATTCCTCTATCCGCAATAAAATACCGTATGCTACCAGACTTCAAATTTTGGGCTAAGACAACTTAGAAGTACGCCAACTTTGGCCTGACCTAAGTATAGTACATAAAATTATCTGCCACAATGTCCTTACCTGTCAATGACTACTTCAGCTTCAACGACAACAATACACAAGCAAATAATAGATACAAACTCAAGAGCCTGGATAGCTCTGCAGACTAAAAGCACTGTAATTTAACACCAGCTGTCTGCAATTAAAGTAAGTTCGAATCTTGCCAGGCTCAAGGTTGACTCAGCCTTCCATCCTTTCTAAGGTAGGTAAATTGAGGACCCAGTTTGTGGGGGCAATAAGCTGACTTTGTATAAAATATACAAAAGTATGAAGGCTATTGCTTAACGCACTGTAAGCTGTCCTGAGTCTCCGGAGAAGGGCGGCATATAAATAAATAAATAAAAAAAAAGGTAAACCGCTGCAAACTTGATTGCAGAAAATATGACTTCAGTTACAGAGTGTCAATGCCTGGAATGTATTACCTGACTCTGTGGTTTCTTCCCCAAACCCCCAAAACTTTAACCTTAAACTGTCTACCGTTGACCTCACCCCATTCCTAAGAGGTCTGTAAGTGGCGCGCATAAGTGCACCAGCGTGCCTACCGTCCCTGTCCTAATATTCCTTTTTACTCTTACTCTTTTCATGTATTCAAATTATGTTCATACTTTTACCTGTTATATATGCTTGACAAATAAATAAATAAAATAGATAAAAATAAATAAAAACCCAGATGGACATTTCTTCCAACACTTCAACTTCCAGAATTCCTCAGCAAGCAGAAATTCTGGGAGTTGAAGTCCACAAGTCTTAAAGTGGCCAAAGTTGGAGACCCCTGACACAGATAGATTTTCTGCAAGAAGATTTGTTCTCAGCCTGGTCTTTCAGGATTGAAAGTCAGGACTCGTTCACTGCCGCTATAATAAAGTCTATCCATCTTGCAGCTGGTAGTTTCTTTCCAATTTCCCCAGAATTACAGGATTCTTCAAGGAGCTGGCTCTTTGAATCCTGAGCTCAAAATAAGGAGCTGTGGAGCGCTCCAATTATCCTGAAAAAAGGTTTTTTTAGCCTGAAGAGGACAAAAAAAAATCAGATTGGAAATATCTCGTTGCTGGTCTGGCTGTTACGATGCTACCCTCTGGTGGTTATAAACCGTGTAGAAATGCTCATATTCAGTGTTTCTCAACCTTGGCAATTTTAAGAGGTGTGGACTTCAACTCCCAGAATTCCCCAGCCAGATGCTGTGGGAGTTGAAGTTCACAGCTCTTAAGGTTGAGATACAAATGTTCTAAGATTCAGTCTTCCCAAATTAACACCACCAGATGTGTTGGAACTATACTTCCCAGAAATCCTAGATGGCATGCCCCGCCCAAGGTGATATATCAACTAGCACAGTATTTCTCAATCTTGGAAGCTTGAAGATGAGTGGACTTCAACTCCCAGAATCCCCCAGCCAGCAGCATCTTCAAGCTACCTAGGTTGAGAAACACTGAACTAGCATCATCATCATCATCATCATCACTTCTGCTAAGCACGTCAACTAGCAAGCTGTGATTTATTATTAAATCATGGTTTACTTCAATATCTGAATCTGAGCCCCGTCTAGCTAAAGTTACTCTATATTCAAATTCCACTTTGTTCAGTAGGGATAATAAACTCTACTAGGTATTTAGTAAATTTTGGCTATCTTATGCTCGATTTGGAGGCAATATTGCTTTTACAGTTGCATAATTCACCTTAACCTCCATTAAACAGAAATGCAGGTTATAAAATATTACATAAGTGTGTGTG
Organism: Pituophis catenifer annectens; assembly: GCF_029215685.1. NCBI lineage: Eukaryota > Metazoa > Chordata > Lepidosauria > Squamata > Colubridae > Pituophis > Pituophis catenifer. The sequence continues at coordinate 3,583,498 of NW_027256889.1, read as the reverse complement.
TAGGATATACTTTAGGATAGAATGTTTAAACGTTATATATCTTTATATATATATATATTTATAGAGGATATAGATATTGATATAAAGAGGTTTTGGGGAAACACTTCTCGTTTGGGCCTTGTGTCACTTTTTCCTAATTTGTTGTTTTTCCGGATGTTGAACTTCAACTCCCATCATCCCCAGGGAGGGAGGCTCAACCAATAGAAAAGAGTGGGGGGGAGGAAATGCCTCCACATAACAGTACAAAACAAGTCGGCCTTTCAGCCAATGAGAAGTTAGGAAGGGAGAGGCCTCGGGGATTCGCCCTCAGGAAAATAAGTCCAGCCCCCTGGTTCGTCAGTCACTTGTTTTTCCTCTCTCCTTTCCCTGACCAGTTTCAGGGAAAGTGAAGGCGGGGAAGGAAACGAGCCCTTCTCAGCCAATGGGGACGCCCTTTATAGACTGACCTTTATTTCCGCCCAATGCGCGAGCTCCTTTCACAGGCAGGGAATGAGCGGGAGACGGAGGGAGAGAGAGGAGGGGGGCAAAAGGCAAGGGGCCGCTTTCTCCAATCAGAGACCGCCTCTCATTCTTCCACCGCCGGGTCGGCCAACCGGAGAGCCCGTTGCATGGCGGGGATTAAGGGAGAGCGGCCATTTTGAGCAGAGCCCGGAACGGAGCCCCGATGGCCGGGCAACGGCGACCCTGCGGCCGGGATTGAGCGCGCCATGGATGTGCGGAGGCTGCGCGTCAGCGAGCTGAAGGAGGAGCTCGGCCGCCGCGGCCTCGACACCCGCGGGCTCAAGGCCGAGCTAGCCGGGAGGCTGCATGCGGCGCTAGAAGCCGAGCAGGCCCGAGGAGCGTCGGGCTCGGGTTCGGGCTCGGGCTCGGACGGAGAGCCGCTCTCTGACGGACACTGTAAGCGAGCCCGGAGGGAAGAAGGAAGCCGGCCCTCGCTGGGGAGGATGGGTCTCGGGCCGGGGAGCATGGGCCCTGCGAGGCAGGGGACCGCGGCCGGGCCTGTGAGGGGGGGGGCGGGCACACACGGCTGGCCGGGGAGGATGGGTCTCCGGGTCGGGGAGCGTGGTCTGTGGGGAGACACTCCCTCGCTGGGGAGGATGGGTCGCCGGGGAGCATGGGTCGTACGAAGGAACCCCTCGCTGGGGAACATGGGGCCTGTGGGGAGGCGTCTCTTGCTGGGGAGGGTGGGTCTCGGGAGGCGTTAGAGCTGGGGAGGATGGGTCTTCGCGGGGGAGGTGGGGGGGACAACGGGCCTCTGGGGACGCTGTGGCCGGGGAGCATGGGCTCGACGAGGCATCCCGTCGCTGGGGAACATGGGCTCTGTGAGGAGAGCCCGAGGTGAGGAGGATGGGTCTCCTGAGGGGGGGGAGGGATGGGATGTGACGGCCGGGGAGCATGGTCAGTGAGGAGACCGCGGTGCTGGGGAGGATGGGTCTCAAAGGAGCGTTAAAGCCGGGAAGGATGGGCTCACACAACCAGCAGTCCCTCGCCGCGGAGCATGGGTCCTCGGGAGGGGGACCTTTATAGCCGTGGAACATGGGTCTCGAGGAGGTTGGGGCTGGGATCATGGGCCGGCAAGCGGAGCAGCCCCGGCCCTTTCGGGGAGGATCCGTTTCCGGCCGAGCCTACCGGAGGGGCGGCGGCGTCCTCCGGGTGGGATCCGGGCGGCGGAGTCCGCGGAGGAGGCGGCTGTCCGGGATCGCTTTCTCCTTCCTTCGGCCCTCCCACGAAACCCGTGGATGCTTCTCCCTTAAGAGCCCCGAAAGTGCTTTCCCTCCACTACCTCCCCAAAAAAGGCAGCTCGGCTTCGTTTTCCCTCATCCAAGAACCTTCCATTGAACTGAAGAACCGAGGAAGCTTCTTGGAGGAGGAGAAGGGAAACGTCTTCAAGGAAAAAACACAGCCCAGTTGCCTTTTGGGGAAAGAAAAAAAAAGGAAGAAAGAAAGAGAAAAAGGAAGGGAGAGAGAGGAAAGAAAGAAAAAGAAAGGAAGGAGGGAGGGAGAGAGAAAGGAAAGAAAGAGAAAGAAAAAGGAAGGAAGAAGGGAGACAGGGAGAGAGAGAAAGAAAGAAAGAAGAAAGAAAAAGAGAAAAAGAAAAAGAAAGAAGCACCTTTGAAAGAACATAACCTGGAAGACTGAGAATCTCCATAGAGACATCCCGTTCTAGGAGGCTTCCCGACCCAGGAGGCCTGTGGGCGATCCAGGCTGCTCTTTACCGGGACTTTTCTTGGCTCCGAAAGTGCCCTGTTTATTTTTATGGCATCTGGGCATTTGTTTTCTCCGATGCCGCCCTTTGTTGCCAGGCGACGCCTGCGATCCTCTTGCCTTAAGGGAAGCTTCAGCACAGCTGCTTCTTGGAAAGGGACTCATAGGATCTCCAGGCACCACCTAGCATGCCCAGAAGGTGTAAAAACTGCAACTGATAACTACCTAGAATTCCAGCCATTTTAGCAATGGATCGCCTATTTATTCTGAATTGTCCTCTGAATCTCTTCTACCTCACGAAATTGACCACACATTTCCATCTTGGGTGTATCATATTGTCGTGCGTTCTTTCCATGCATTTTTACTGCTGCTGTCCATGTATCTTATGCCATACGCTAAATAAAATAAATATCTGAACTGGCTGATTGGATTTGGCTAGTCTAGTGAAAAGAAAGGACTAGGGGTGGCATGGTAGCAGTGTTCCAATTATTGGAGGGGTTGCCACAAAAAGAAGGGGTCAGCCTATTCTCCAAAGCACCTGAAGGCAGGACAAGAAGCAATGGATGGGAATTAATCAAGGAGAATTAAAGAGAAATTTCCTGAAAGTTAGAACAATTAATCAGTGGAATGACTTGCCTCCAGAAGTTGTGAGTCCTCCAAAACTGGAGGTGTTTAAGAAGAGATTAGACAGCTACTTGTCTGGAATAGTGTAGGGTCTCCTGTTTGAGCAGAGGGGTGTACTAGAAGACCTCCAAGGTTCCTTCCAAGTCTATTATTTCTTTGGTTAACATACAGATATCACAATAAGACATAATATTCTAGCTAATATCAAACAAGATAGATAAGCATACCTAATTTAAGAGGGGAGATTTTCCCCTGTGACTTGCTTTGAGCTTAAAATATGGGGGGGAGGGGGGGTTTCTACATCAAGCACAATTTTTGGTGTGATGCGGAGGACATGTTGCACCCTCTGGTTTCCTGTGTTGTTTAGCCTTGGCATTCAGCCTCGCCGTAATCAAGGAGCAAACCACCTCCTTAGCAGCACTATTTCCATCCTCCCCTGGGGGTGGGAGTCGTATTCAGAGAAAAACAGCACAGAATTACCTCCTCCCTGGCATTTCAGTATTGCCACACAATACTGTACAAGCTGGCTTTCAGGATGGGGCATTCTCACCCGAAACCCCGCCGATTCTCTTCCCCATCTGCATCTTGAATTGCGGTACTCCGGAAAAAGATTCAGCCACTTAATTGCGCTGAGGTTTCCGCAGCCATCCAGGTAAGGGTGGGTCGGCTGGCTGGGATTGCCACTCACTCCATTTAGCCTAAACCGCTTGCTGACGGTGAAAGAAAAATGGGAACATTGGTTTCTTTTTTTTCTTTCCCCCAAAGTAGCACGAGACAGTGGCGCTAATTTACTTCCTTTTGATTCCTGTTTTCAAGATGGCATCCGTGACAACACTCGTCAAGACAACCGGCAGGGATATCAGTCTTTTGAGCATTTCAATATTAAACAGGAGAACGAATTGGGTTACGAGCGGGGACCTGTAAACCAAGATCGATCAGGTAAACACAAGTGTTGCCGGGGGGTGGGGGTGTGTCTTTGTTATTTTGTTGACTGGAGAGAATTTCCAGTGGTCGGGTAGGAAGTTTTGAAGTAGCACTATTAGAATTCCTCAGTTGCTTTTTGCTGTAAAATAAACTTTGGAGGTAGGGGATGCAGAGAGAGATTTTTTACTGGACAAATGTACCAAAATGTAGTACAGGTAGTCTTCAATTTACAACAGTTCATTTAGTGACCGTTTGACATTAACAACAGCGCTGAAAAAAATGACTTACAACAGTTTTTCACACTTGGCAACCATTGCAACATCTCCATCGTCCTGTGATCAAAATTCAGACGCTTGGCAACTGACTCATTTATGACGGTCGTAAGTTGAGGACTACCTATGTGTAAAAGATCTGAATATTGTTGAACGATAAGACTTCTATTCATTTTTTTTCCCACAAAGGGAGTCGTATTCTTAGCTCATTGTATCATTTTCACTTTGCTGCATTTTCCATTAAGGGAAATTTAATGGGATTTTTCTTCTCTTTATTGTGAACCTTTAGCTTCTCCCTTTTTTAAAAAAACCACAGTCAGGCGAAGAGCACATCTTGTTTTCTTTCGGCTCCGCTTGGGATCACTGCCCTAATTGAATATTACCTTGTTCCCCTTAGAATTCTCTGCCTGAATATCCTTCTCTTTGTTATCTTGATCCTATCTCCGTTGTCATTCTAATAATAGAATCCACGGATCTTAAGAGCAGAAGCAAGGAAAATTGTGTGTGTGTGTGTGGGGGGGGTGTTTAAATAGATACTCTTGGTTCTGGCACATCAATCCGATAGTAATTTCCTCACCAGTTTTATTGCTGATCATCTCTTCCCTGGTTCTTAACCGTTGGCTGGCTCAGAGCCAAGTTGTTTCGTAGCGAAATTGAAAAGGGAGCTTTCTCTGGCGGTTAGGGTGAGGGTTGCTGGCTTTTTCAGAATAAACAGCAGTGGTGGTTTCGTTTTCACACGGATTTCCTCGCCCGCTGAAATGTGCATGTTGTCTTTAAAATTCAGAAATGAAGACAGAGATAAAGGAAGAGGAGGCCACTCCCAGCCACAACATATCGGCATCTGGTTACAACGCACCCCCCTCTAACTACAGTTCTTCCGTTTCTGGCTACAATGCCTCGGCTTCCTCTTACAATGCGCCCTCTTCCGGGTATAACACCTCAGACTCCTATCAGTCTTGGCAGCAGCAGCAGCAGCAGCCACCACAGCAAGGCCATAAGAGGACGTTTGAAGAGTCCAGGGGACGCGGATATTATGAATATCGCGAGGATAAAAGGTACGTTCAGAGAAGGATTCGGGGCGCTTACCTCGTTCATCTAGCTTGTTTTTTATCTTTTCCAAAACTGCTCCGGAAAGGAACCGAGCCCAGAGGTGTCCTTGAGGGCAGGATCCGTTTTGGAAGCATCTGGGATTTTGGCAAAGGCATTTTATTCTCTTCATCTATTTGGCAATGGTGCTTGATTTTACTGCTTCTTACCTGCTTCTTAGCCTTAAGCTTTAAAGTAACATATATATTCGGTTGAAATGAACACTGGTTTTATAACATCTTTGTAAATGCAGATTCTCATCTGCATTTTTTGCTAAGACATACATACGTGTGTGTGTGTGTGTGTGTGTGTGTGTGTGTGTGTGTGTGTGTGTGTATGAAGGAGCTGTGGTGGCGCAGTGGTTAGAATGCAGCATTGCAGGCTAACTGCCCATAGCCTGGAATTCAATCCTAACGGGCTCCAGATTGACTCAGCCTTCCATCCTTACGAGGTCGTTAAAACGAGGAGCCAGATTTTTGGGAGCAAGATGCTGACTCTATAAACTGCTTAGAGAGGGCTGTAAAAACACTGTGAAGCGGTATATAAGTCTTAGGTCTGCTATGCATGTATGTATGTATATATCTGTCCGCCTATCCATCCATCCAGCTATCTTATCTCGCCCATCTCACCAAATGAAAGCTTCATGGTGTTCCCGAACTACAACACCCAGCATCCCTCCCTTTTGGCCATGTTTCCTAGGGATGTTAGGAGTTGTAGTCCAGACAATTACTGGAAAAATTAAGATTTCCTATCTCTGAATCACGGGCAGAAGTAACGGGAAACCCATTTTTGACTTGGATAGGAGCTCCCAAAGTGTTCCCAGTTTAATCAACACGGTAACAAGGGCAGGACTGGTTTCCTGGAAGTAGGCCCTGTGTTTCCTCTCTCAGCCTACCTTGCAGGCCGCATCTCTCAGTTTGCCTCAAGGGGGTTTATGGAAGCTCCATTTGCTGCCTCTCTTCCAGGGGTCGATCTCCTCAGCCGCCTGCAGAAGACGATGAGGACGATTTTGATGACTCCCTGGTGGCCATCGATACATGTGAGTTACGGAGATTGCGGCATTGTTTTTAACTTCTCTATATATCTTAGTGGACAACTAGCTAAATATGAGCCAAGAGTGTGCAGCAGCAGCCAAAAAAGCCAATGCAATCCTAAATTGCATAAACAGAGGGATACAATCAAGATCAGGTGAGGTACTAATACCACTCTGTAAATCCTTAGTGAGACCACACCTAGAGTACTGCATCCAGTTTTGGTCAACACACTACAAAATAGATGTTGAGACTAGAAAGAGTGCAGAGAAGAGCAACCAGGATGATGAGGGGACTGGAGGCTAAAACATACAATGAACGGTTGCAGGAACTGGGCATGGCTAGTCTAGTGAAGAGAAGGACCAGAGGAGACATGAGAGCAGTGTTCCAATATTTGAGGGGCTGTCCCAGAGAGGAAGGGGTCAAGCTATTTTCCAAAGCACCTGAAGGCCAGACAAGGAATAATGGATGGAAACTGAGCAAGGAGAGATTCAACCTAGAAATAAGGAGAAATTTTCTGACAGTGAGAACAATCAACCGATGGAAGAGAAGTTGCCTTCAGAAGTTGTGGGAGCTTCATCCCTGGAGGCTTTCAAGAAGGGATTGGGCTGCCGTCAGAAATGGTGTAGGGTCTCTTGCTTGAGCGGGGGGTTGGACTAGATGACCTATAAAGTTCCTTCCCACTCTGTTAATCTGTTGAAACTTTATATTTTTTTACATTTTACTGTAAGCCGCCCAGCGTTCCTCTTTGAGGGAGAAGGGCAGTTCAGAAACATGGAAAATAAGTAAAAATTATATTGCCCCCAAGACAGATTCCCTCTCGCCTGATCTTGCTCATTTGCAGAGTCAACACATAGCAGAGTTTTCCTCCTTCGGCTCTGTTCCTGTGTCCTTCAATCATCTCACATCTCTTGAGTTGCAATAAGATGACAGCAGCTGAGTCAGAGGGATGCTTGGGTCACGATATTTGAAATTCAGGGAAAGGGGTTGAGGAAAAGTCCTTTAGTTTATTGGTTCCCCGCAGGAGGAGAAATTGCAGCTCTGACTCTACTAACAGGAAAGCTTAAATTCAGCTTTTTGCAGTTTTTTTCGTTTGGGTCATGAGTGGGCAAACCCTCGAATAGGTGGAAGTTGAAATGTTTTTATTCTTTCTGGTGCAAATTCATTGGAGAAGGCAACGATGCTAGGCAGGGAAGGAGAGGGGGAAGTGGAAGAAGAAGAGGGGGCAAGCAAAGAATACGCTGGCTCGAAAGCCTCAAATCTGATGCAAAGTTGAACATCCAACAACTGAAAGAAGCTGTGATTGACAGGGTGGCATGGAGAGCACTTGCCTATAAAGCCACCAAGAGTCAGATACAACTGAATGGTTAAAACAACAACCTTCTTTTGGGTTTGTGCTTGTAGGTGTTTAGGGTTGGTCGGAAAGGGATTTAAATGGTGAAGTAAGTGCCTTAGATATCGGAGAGTTGTAAGTCATTGATTTCTCTCTTCAAAACTACAAGCCCCCTAAGTGGATTGATTTAATAGTCCTGAGTCACGAGACATCTTAATCTCACACTAAGACAGCCTATTTTGGCAAGGAAATTATTGAATAGAGGCGTGGTTGGAGGTTTTTTTCCGCTTGCAAAGCAGAAGTGATTTTTTTTCTCCCAGTAAGACTACTCCATTCCTATTCCAATTCAGTCCTGGCTGCTTTAATACAGCCATTTACATGCACCAATTTTGATACGAGAAACAAGGAGTTAGCTAATTTTTCTTGCATATTATCCTAGCTTAAAATCAGGAGAGTCATTTCCCTTCAAAGAAAGCCTCACTTTAATATGTTGCTGTGATCTGTACTGGGTTTTAGCCCACTGGTGCCTCTGGTATCTGTCTCCTTTGGTCTTCATTGAGGACGATGTTTGCTTTCCTCTTCAGATAATTGTGATCTCCATTTCAAAGTTGCCCGCGATCGATATAGCGGATACCCTCTGACCATCGAAGGATTTGCTTTCCTCTGGTCAGGCGCACGAGCGACGTATGGGGTGCGGCGTGGAAGGGTGTGCTATGAAATGAAGGTGAGGGAATGTGCATTCTCACTGCGGAGGTGGCAGAGATTTTATGAAAAGGAGCACTGCTAACATGGCTACCTTATAAAAAGGGAGACTTGGAAGCTGAGGAGTCCACTGGTATCTGGGGACAGAGGATAGAGGGAGGTTATGGGGTAGCTGTGGGAGTTGCATAAATTATTCCTTAATTCTTGGTATTTCCTGGGAGGGACAAAACCAGTTATATCCTGAGGCTTTACATTTGCTCAGGGGCAATTAAAATTCCCATTTCTTGGAATTCAGCCTGTATTCAAATGTTTTGCTCGTTTACATGAAATTTGCTTGTAGTTCCACACTCCCGTTAGCCACCTGCCTTTATTTACCAGGCCGTAAGAATGCAAGTAAGAACCAACAATTGTGACTCAGTTTCTCATAACAACGAACAGGGATATCCCTTTCCCTCTTTATTGCTTCATTTTATTATTAATGAAGCAATAAAGCATTTTATTATTAAGTTTATTGTAATGTTAGCGGTTGCATTATGGCAGAGCAAAGGTTATCCGTTACATTTATTTGCTGATATAATTATAACCCTTGCTAATGAAAAACATAGCCCATCAAATTAAAAAAGAATTCACTTGAGGTTTTGGCTTAACAGCCAGCTTTTTTAAAAAATCTAGAATAGCCTGAATTCATACCCTGTCGTATGGAGGAAAAAAAATACGTCCAGTATTTTAGAAATTTCTCTTGAACATAAAACTTTTAAATATCTAGGAATTAATGAAGAAGGTAATAATTGTTCTTGAATAATTTATTTAATCAGCCCCTGTTCTTGTAATAAATGTTGGCCATCTTGTAATAAACAACGCTTTCTTTTTGTCTTCAGATCAACGAAGAGATCTCCGTCAAACACCTTCCTCCCACCGAACCAGATCCTCACGTAGTGCGTATTGGCTGGTCACTGGATTCATGTAGCACTCAGTTAGGTGAGTAGTTTTAATTGCTGGATCTAGGGAGAGCTCAGGGTACATTTCATTTATATATTTTGCATTCCACCTGTATTATTTTTATAAACAACTCAAGTTGGCGAATATATCTAATATGCTTCCCCCCCCCTCCCCATTTGCTGCACAGCAACAACCCTGTGAGATCCGTTGGGCCGAGAGAGAAAGACTGGCTCATAGTTTCCCAGCCAGCTTTCATGTCTAAACCAGGACTAAAATTCACAATCTCCTGGTGATTGGCCAAGAGTCACCTAGCTGGCTTTCATACTTAACGTGGGACTAGAACTCTCTGCTTTCTGGTGATTGTCCCAGAGTCACCCAGCTCAGCTGGCCTAAGGTGGGACTAGAATTCATTGTCCTCTGGTGATTTACCCAGAGTCACCCAGCCAACTTTCATGCTACGCTGGGCTCTCTTTACTTTGAAGTATCTTTAGTTTAAACAGGAACTTTTGAATTAGGCAACTTCCCTGCTTAAGTAGAATCACCCTGGGGATATTAAAAGTGCTCTGCCCCACTAACGCCACCTGATCTCCCATGGCACATCTGCTCAGATCAATTATCAATCCCGTTAGGTGAAGAGGCTTTCTCCTATGGCTATGGAGGCACCGGGAAGAAATCCACTAGTAGCAAGTTTGAAAATTACGGCGAGACCTTTTCCGAGAACGATGTCATCACTTGTCTCGTGGTGAGTGCAGCCTGTGGCGTTTCAGAACCTTACCCCCCCCCTCAGGCGCCACAATGGCTCAGCAGTTAAGACGCTGGACCTTGTCCGCTGAAAAGCCGGCAGCCCAGGTTCGAGACCCGAGTGCTGCTGTGTGACGGGGTGAGCTCCCGCTACTTGCTCCGGCTCCTGCCCACACAGCAGTTCGAAAGAACGCAAATGCGAGTAGATAAAATAGGTACCATTTTGGTGGTAAGGTAACTGCTCTGGGTTTCGCTGCATGCTCTATGCTGCAGCGTGATGTCATGGCTGCAGAAAGCTCTTCAATGGCTCAGTGGCCCAGAGGAGATGAGCAACACCTCTGAAAGTTGGCTACGGCTAGTGAAGTAAACCTGGGGGTGGGGGTGGGGGGGGGTGTCTCCTTTACCTTCCCTTCTCCAAGCGGGAAAAAGGAAGACCGGAAGCTTCCGCCGGCCTCCCATTTCCTGCTTCTAGATTGATTGACAGTTCCTTCCCTCTTCTCAGGACTTCGAGTGCGGCGACGACGTTGAAATGTCCTTCATGAAGAACGGGAAGTGGCTAGGGATGGCCTATCGACTACGGAAGGAGAATTTGGGAGGGCAGGCCCTGTTCCCTCATGTCCTGGCGAAGAACTGTGCCATCGAGTTCAACTTCGGCCAAAGGGAAGACACCTTCTTTCCGGTTCCACCGGGATTCACCTTCATTCAGCACCTCCCCCTGTCCGAGCGAGTTCGGGGCACAATTGGACCAAAGAACAAAAGGGATTGTGAAGTAGGTGCCCCCCCCAACCCCCCAAAATGCAGCCATGGCAGGCTTGGAGTTCAGTTGCCAGGGTCCTTTGCCAGTTGGTGGTTGACTGGACCAGGACTCAGACAAGAGCAGGTTTTCCCCCTCCTCTGAAATAGCATTGTATCAACTGGGTTTAAGGCCATGCCTTGAACTGCTTACAAAAAATTCACTCCCACATTTGTCGGCAGTGAAAAGGGCCAATCAGAGCCTCACAGATCCAAACACAGCGACTAAGATGGTTGTCACCGACCGGATGTTAGGCCAATAAAACTACGCAGGTAGTCCTCGACTTAGGACCGCAATTGAGTCCAACATTTCTGCGGCTAAACAGCTGTTCGGTGAATTTTGCCCCGTTTTACGCCCCTTTCTTGCCACTTCTTGGTTGTGAAGTGAATCCCCGAAGTCGTTAAAGGCAATCACCACGGTCGTTAAACGGATCTGGCTTCCCTGTTGATTTTGCCTGCCAGAAAGTCGCTGAAGGGGATGACGTGACCCCCGGGGACACTGCAGCCGTCGTAAACAGGAGTCCGTTGCCAAGCGTCTGAATTTTGATCCCGTCAAAATTGATGCCGGTCGTAACGGTCGTAAGCGTGAAAAACAAGTCATAAGTCAATTTTTTTTTTCAATCCCACCGTAACTTTGAACGGTCACTAAACGAACTGTTGTAAGTCGAGGACTCCCTGTATCTATTAAAAGAAAACGTAAGGGTTAAAAATGTTGGTTTTTCCATGCCTCTGAGGCTAGGAGATGCCTATAATCTCTGTTTCTGGAATAGATTGTCCTTAGACAATCAACGGAGGAAAGCTACTATTTTTCTCGCTTGATTTGTAAAGGAGAGATTTGCTTTGGGAAACTGGCTTGGTGGTTGCGTTACTGGCCTGCAGCAGATGTTAAAACCACACCCCTGTGTTTTCAGATCTTGATGATGGTGGGATTGCCTGCCGCTGGGAAGACGACGTGGGCCATTAAGCATGCCGCAGCCAATCCAGCCAAGAAGTATAATATTTTGGGAACAAACGCCATTATGGACAAAATGAGGGTAAGCTTTGGAGGCCGAGAACGCCGGTTTCTCCCGTCTGCTTCCTCATTTGTGGTGGGCCCCTGTCGCTTCCTTGCCTGTCAAACTTAGAACAGCTCACTGTCTTTTTCAAAATGATTTTTTTGGCCGGTCCCTTGCAGAAAAGCTTCTCTTTTATAGCCGGTGGATTTCCTATAAAGGTAAAGGAGTCCCTGCGGATCTTATTCCGCTAGTCGTTGCCGACTTTAGGGGGCGGTACTCATTTCCATTTCAAGGCCTTTGAATCAACGCTCTCCAAAGACATTTCCGCAGTCAGGTGGCCAGCATGAGGTCGTGGAGTGTTGTTACCTTCTCACCAAAGTGGTACCTATTTATCTACGTGCATTTGCATGCTTTCGAACTGCTAGGTTGGCAGGAGCTGGGATGAGGGCGGGAGCTCGTTGCATGGTACTTGGGTCCATGCAATCCCAAATTATCTTTCTAGAACAAGGGTGTCAAACTCAAGGCCCAGGGGGGCGGATCTGGCCTGCGAGGTGCTTTGATGTGGCCCGCGGGGAAGCAGCAAAGGACTGACCCGCGGTACTTCTGCCAGCAAAAACGGAGCTTGGGAAGGCCGCCGGCAGCCCTCCTGACTTCTGTTTTCACTGGCAGAGGGTTGCAGGAAGCCGTCGCAGCCAAAAACAGAGCTTGGGAGCCCGTTTTTGCTGGTAGAGTGCTTGGGCCACCACAGGCACCCCCGACACGAGTGATGTTGAGTTGGCCATGCTCCCTGCCCCCCCCAAGTAAAACACAACCCTGATGCCGCCCTCGATGAAATCGAGTTTGACACCCCTGTTCTAGAATAATGTAAAATTCCCAGTTCTCCCCATTGTTCCATTTACATCCCTCCGTGTGTGTGTGTGTGTGTGTATGTGAGAGAGAGAGGGACTCTGTGTATTACAGATTAGCTTTTTTTTTCTTCTTTTAATCACCAGGCCTGTTTATACAACAGTGCTCAAAGTCTGGGTCACGACCAGCTTTTCATGTTGCCACCCTCCAAGTGGGTGGATTGCAATTCCCAGGATTTCTGTTCAGCCCTTAATTAATTGGGACTCCAGGGGGCTGCAGTCCCAAAATATCTGCAAAGTGGCAGGTGGGAGAAGACTGCAGTGTCCTACTTGAGAATTGACTGTGAAATTGCTGCCTTGCCGGGATTCTGATACAAGTAGCTTCCAGTTTCAAGCTTTATAGGAGGATACAGAATAACAGAGTGGGAAGGGACCTTGGAGGTCTTCTAGTCCAGCCGCCTGCTGAAACAGGACTCCCTTATACCAAGGGTGTCCAACCTTGGCAACTTTAAGACCTGTGGACTTCAACTCGCAGAATTCCCCAGCCAACCATGTTTTAAAGTTGCCAAGGTTGGACATCCTTGCCATATACTTCTAGAAAAGTCATGTTATTCTCTGGTCGTCCAATATTCGAAAGCATCTTTTCCGATTAACACATTTTATTAAAAGGCACCATCGGCCTTCACGAGCTTCAGTTGAAGCCTCTTAATAACAATTTGGTAATTGGAAAAGGTGCTATCAAACACATTATCAGCATTTCCTTAATGTTGCTAAATAACAACTTAATCTGCAAAAAAAAATAAATGTTGAAAAATCAGGTGTGGGGACTTGATGCCTCAATTTACAACCACAATGACTTCCAACTGTAATTCCAGGCTCTATTACAGTCCTAAGTGTATATTATTCTGGTAGTAGCCTCCTGTGTGAATCGCCCTGGGACACACACACACACACACACACACACACACACACACACACAAATGCCAGGAGCAAGAGCTACTTCAGGCCAGATATAGGGGGCGCTCTTGCTGTGGCCTCTCCCTCCCCCCCAGCTGTCCTCACCGCCCTGCCTTTTCTCAGGTAATGGGACTCCGACGGCAGCGCAATTACGCTGGCCGCTGGGACGTTCTCATCCAGCAAGCGACACAGTGCCTGAACCGCCTAATCCAGATTGCAGCCCGGAAGAAGCGGAATTATATCCTGGATCAGGTATGAGGCCCCTTCTTTTTCTTCATGGGGGTCAGTTGGGAGGGGTCTTTGGCCAAATGTGCCAGGCAGAGTAGGTGGAAATGGGCTCTGTCCCCCCCACCCCATTTTTATTATTTTTCATTTTTACTATTACGTATTTATTGTTTATTATTTTTACTGTTATTATGTATATTTATTAAATTTATATAGCCGCTCAACCCACCCATAGGTGACTGCCATTGTGCAAGCTTTAATTCCAGAATCAAAGCAAACCAGCAATCCTGGCTTTTCAAACTATAGATAAGGCCTAACTGAGCCAGCTTTTTTCGGCTTCTTGAGTCTAATAAATCTTTCTGAAGGTGAATGCCTTTCAAACATCATGCATTCCGATCAGGGCTTGTCCAACCTTGGCAGCTTTTAAGACCCGTGGGCACATGCTGCCCTGGGGAATTCTGGGAGTTGAAGTCCACAAGTCTTAGAAGTTGTCAAGTTTGGCTGCCCCCGATTCAGACCGTTGCAGCCTCCCTGTCTCTTTCCTCCACTCAAAAGCCCAGAGATATTCTTTTAAGACGACATCTTTTTAAACCTCCTGCTAGTTAACTAGTGCTTGGATGGCTCTAATACGCAAACAGTGCATTTCAATGAATCCATTCTGGATGCCCTATTGCTTCATTTCCCCCTCTTAAGGCAAAATGCACTTTTTTTCCTGAGCAAAGCCACCGCTGCCCTATTAGCCTGTACTTCGAGGGGGGTTTCATTTGAATTGCAAAAAGGGACATTATTGTCATCTCTTGCTGTTTTTCATCTTTTAAAAAACGAGAGGATCTCTTCAAGATTGCTTCGTTGGCAGGGATGACTTTCGTCCATTTCTATCCATGGGGAGGGAGGAAGTGGGGAGGGGACAGGAAGCCAGAGTTTCTCTCTTTGAAGTCCTTCTTCCATTTGTGGGGCGTCGGGAGCCTTAAAGTGCTAAATAACCAGGTCTTTTATTATTATTATTATTATTTTTTTAAAAAACCACCTACTTCTTTATTATCATTGCTAGACAAATGTTTATGGATCAGCTCAGAGACGAAAAATGCGACCTTTTGAAGGTTTTCAACGCAAAGCCATTGTAATTTGTCCCACGGACGATGATTTAAAAGATCGGACAATAAAGCGCACGGATGAAGAAGGGAAGGACGTGCCCGATCACGCAGTGTTAGAAATGAAAGGTAAGATGGCGGAAAGAGGAAAACCAAACCTCGCATTCATAGCACATATCATCTTCATTTAACGACCCCATAATCCCCTGCGTGGTGGAGTCTGGGCAACTGAATGGAGTTAGCAGTGTTTTAATGGCCAGATGCCAATGCAGAGTTTTGTTCAGCAGATATATTCTCATTGTGCCGCCCTGGGTCTTCGGAGAGGGGCGGCATATAAATTGAATAAATAAATAAATAAATTGTGCCCAGAGAGAGAAATATCTGCCTCTACCTAGGATCGAACTCACAGCCTCCTGATTGTGAGGTGAGAGCTCCACCTCTAGGCCACTGCACCACTCTCATTCATGGCACATATGAGAAGGAGAAAATCCACCCTGACTGTGGGGGTGTAGTTCAAGGATTTTAAAAGGGATCCTTCAGATGTTTCTAGATCTCTTTGTTTTCCTCCTCTTCTCTCTGCAATATCTTAAGCTCCTGCCCATTCCCATACCTCTGATGCTTTACGTCTGCACTTGTCTTGGTTTGTTTTTATTTTATTTATTTCTTTGAATCCTTCCTTTGTTTTTATAAATAAGGCAACGAACATATCCAACACACCTTCCTCCTGTTATTTTCCCCATTAACAACAACCCTGTGAGGTGAGTTGGGCTGAGAGAGGGACTGGCCCAAAGTTACCCAGCCACTAAGGTGGGACTAGAATTCAGCGTCTCCTGGTGATTGGCCCAAAGCCACCCAGCTGCCTTTCATGCCTAAGGCGGGATTAGAATTTATCATCTCTTGGTGATTGGCCAAGAGTGACCCAGCCAGCTTTCATGGCTAATGCGGGACTAGAATTCAGCATCTCCTGGTGATTGGCCTAAAGCCACTCAGCCACTTTCATGCTAAGACTGGACTTGAACTCATGGTCTCCTGCTTTCTAGCCTGATGCCTTAACCTCTTTTAAAAGTTTGAAAGTCTCACCCTTAAAACTGACTGCTGGGAAGCTGTAGCAGAGGCTTTCTCTAGGGAAAAAAACAACAGCAGCAAAAAACTTTCGGCTTCAACGAATCATGTGGTCATTAAGTGAATCCAGCCTCCCCTGTTGACTTTGCTTGTCGGAAGCCAGCTTGGAAAGTCACAACCAGCAGTTCATAAAATGCCGGGTTGCTAAGCATCTGGATGTTGATTACGTGACAGTGGGGATGCTGCTGAGATGGACATAAGTGCGAGAGTTGTGAGTCGCAGTTTTGAACGCCGTTGTAACTTTGGACAGTTGCTAAATGAATGGACGTAAGTCGAGGACTGTTTATAAAGCCTTCTGCTTGAAACCAGGATAAGGCTCCCTACTTGCCATTGGTCACAAAGAGAGGAAACCCCCCCCTCCTCCCTGCTTGTGGTTTTAAGGTGTGTTCCTCTGTCCTCTTTCCCACTTCCCCCCGCCCTCTATTTTCTGCTGCTCCCAACTCCCTGGAACTCGCACCCCACCTAGTCCCACTCAGGGGTGGGTTCTACTTACCTTTACTACCGGTTCGCAACAGTAGCCTGTCCCCATCCCACCACGGTTCGCGCTGGCTGACGAGCATCTCGGTTTACTTTCCCGGCAGCCAACTTTGCCCTGCCGGAATCCGGCGATTTTCTCGACTCGGTGGTTTACATTGAGTTGCAGCGGGAGGAGGCGGAGAAGCTGGTGAGGCAGTACAACGACGAAGGCAAGAAAGCCGGCCCGCCCCCCGAAAAGCGGTTCGACAGCTGGGGCGGCGGAGGGGGCGGCGGCGGTTTCCGTGGCCGAGGAGGCGGCGGAGGGTTTCAGCGCTTTGACAATCGAGGCCCGCCAGTGGGCAGTCGGGGCAGCTACCAGAACAGAGGAGGAGGAGGAGGAAGTGGCGGCGGCGGCGGAGGAGGAGGCGGCAGCAGCGGCGGCGGCGGCTACAGAGGCAGTGGTGGAGGTGGCGGAGGAATTGGAGTTGGCAGCAGCAGTGGAAGTGGAAGTGGAGGTAAGGCTGACTCTTGATTCCGGGTTTTATTATTTACTATTAATTAGTTATTTGGTTTAAAATGGGATTTTATTGTACTTGTTTCTTAACTTGTGTTCGCCGCCCTGAGTCCTTCGGGAGAATGGCGGCATATAAATACATGAAATAAAAAATAAATAAATAAATAAATAAATAAATAAATAAATAAATAAATAAGCAAATAAGCAAATAAATAAATAAATAAATAAATAAATAAATAAATAAATAAATAAATAAATAAATAAATAAATAAATAAATAAATAAATAAAATGCCTCGGTGAGATGAGAAGGTTGGTTGCCTCAATTCTATGTCCTTGACTTACAACTGATCACTTAGCAACCATTGGACGTTCCATTAGACCTACCTGGGACTCACATGTGGTGTTTCAAAGTTCTGATGGCCCCTCCATCCACATAATATTTCAATGTAGCTTGACTAGAACTCACTGCCCCCTGTGATTGGCCCAGAGACACCCAGGTTTTCATGCCTAAGGCGAGACTAGAACTCACCGTCTCCTGATGATTGGCCCAAAGTCACCCAATTGGTTTCATGCTAAGGCGGGACTAGAACTCACCGTCTCCTGATGATTGGCCCAAACTCACCCAATTGGTTTCATGCTAAGGCGGGACTAGAACTCACCGTCTCCTGATGATTGGCCCAAACTCACCCAATTGGTTTCATGCTAAGGCGGGACTAGAACTCACCGTCTCCTGATGATTGGCCCAAACTCACCCAGCGGCTTTCGTGGCAAAGGTGGGGGCTACAACTGACCTTGTCCTGCTTTCCAGCCCAGCCACTAGACTAGCGGAAGCTCATCACTCTGGTTTTCCCATTCAGGCTTCAACCGAGGCAGCTACAACCAAAATCGTTGGGGGAGCGGAAACCGAGACAACAATAACAACAGCCGAGGCAGCTACAACCAGAACAACCAACAGCAGAGCAGCTACAGCCCGGCACGTGACCAGAATCCTTACAAGAGCAGTAGCATGGCTCCTGCTCCTGCTCCTCCTCCTCCGGCCCTGGGCCCTGCCACCAACCCCCCTCCGGTGTCGTACAGTCAAGGACCACAGGTAGGATGGTGCACTCGGGGTTCGGCTCGAGATCCTGTTTTGTGAAATGCTGAAACCCCTTCCAACCGGGGTGGGGGGTGGGAGATAATTGAGGGATGAATCAGGGCACCGATCAGTACGCTCCCATAGAGAGGGGCTCCTCCGGGTGCCGTCGGCCAAACAATGTCGACTGGCGGCCCCCAGGGGGAGAGCCTTCTCTGTGGGGGCACCTACTATCTGGAACGAGCTCCCCCCGGAGATACGGAGGATCCCGGATCTGCGCACCTTCCGTCGCACGCTTAAGACGTTCCTATTCCAGCAAGCCGGCCTGACCTAAACTTTTCCTCTTTTAAATGGGAATTTTAAATTTGGTTTTTAAATTATTGGGGTTTTAAAATGGTTCAGCCAAATTTATTTAATTTGTTTTATCTCTATTTTAAATTTTGTATTTATATGTTTTATTTTATGGCTGTTCACCGCCCTGAGTCCTTCGGGAGTAGGGCGGTATACAAATTTAATAAAATGAAATGAAATGAAAAGGGCAGCTGAGAAAGCATCCAGTGGCATGGCTTGGAGGGGTGGGGGGGGGGAGATAAGGAAAGTTGAGGAATAGCCAGACAGGTGAGCATCATATTTGACATCCTTGATACCTACAGTAGGATACTTTTAAAGGCCTTGTGCTCCATTAGCCCTTGGCATCTCGATACGTTACAAATTTATGTATATCCCGCCTTTATTGTTTTTTACAAACTACCGTATTTTTCGGACTGTAAGATGCACTTTTTTGTCTCCCAAATGAGGGAGAAAATGTCTGTGCGTCTTACAGACTGAATATTGCAGAAGCCCTGCCCACCCATCGGCTGTTTTTTTTTTTTTTTGGCTTCTGCACGCCCATTCTTCGGCCTGTTTTCAGGGCCTTATTCAGCCCATTTTTGAGACTTTTTTCGGCCCGTTTTTTCCAGAAAACGGGCCAAAAAAAGCCTCAAAAATGGGCCAAAATAAGGCTGGAAAAGGGCTGAAAATGGGGCGCGCGGAGGCCAAAAAGTTTTTTTTGTTTGTTTTCCTTTTCTAAATTAAGGTGCGTCTTATAGTCCAAAAAATACGGTACTCAAGGCTGCGAATGTATCCACATCTTCTTCCTCCTATTTTTCCCATGACAACAACCCTGTGAGGTGGGACAGCTGAGACAGAATAGCTGACCCTAAGTCACTTATCTGGCTTCCATGCCTAAGGTAGGAGTAGAACTCCCAGTCTCTCCTGGTGATTGCCCAAAGTCACCCAGCCAGCTTTCATTCCTAAAGCAGGGACTAGAATTCACCGTCCCTCGATTTCTAGCCTGGTGCCTTAACCACTAGACCAAAACGCAGCTTTTGGACTGTTCCCTTAGGCAAAAAACGGGTGTCAGGTGAGCAGAGAACGATCTTGTTCTTGCAAATTGTGCCTACAAGCCAGATAGGCTTCAGCTTGCAGAATTAGGCATTTGAGGGACCCACTCAATGGGATTTAGACAGCCTGTGTCTCAGTTTAGAGAACCAACTGTGACTTTGTCGTCTGTCGTCCACAGCAAAGCTACAGCCAGCCCTACAGCCCCCCTGCCAGCTACAGCCAAGGGGGCTACACTGCTCCCAGCTACAACTACGGAAGTTACGGCAGTTACAGCCAAAGTTACACCCAACCTCCGCCGCCACCACCAGCCCCGACCCCACCAGCCTACAGTCAGCCCAACTACAACCAGTACCAACAGGTAAGTGTGGAAAAGCAAGATCTACCCTGGTGCATTCAAAGGATACTGTGGGGCCACCCATGTATTACAGGGCCCTGGGGCCATGCGATCGCCACTTGTGATCTTAGCTGGCTTCCGACAAGCAATGCCAGCGGTGGAAGCCGACTTCACATTAACGACTGTGTGGTTCAGTTAACCACCGCAGTGATTTGATTAGTAGCCGTATCCTGAAAGGGTCATAAGGATCGGCTGTGACTCGCTTAGCCACGGAAATTCTGATCCCAATTGTGACTGTACGTCGAGGACTACTTGTAGTGGGGTACAAAAATGGAGCAGTGGTTCTGTCCTCTTCCAAATTGATAAGTTTAATGCAGCGATATCCAAGCTTGGCAACTTTTAAGACTTGTGGACTTCAACTCCCAGAATTCCCCAGCCAGCCATGGGAGTTGAAGTCCACAAGTCTTAAAAGTTGCCAAGGTTGGACACCCCTGGTTTACCATGTTTCCCCGAAAATAAGACCCCGTCTTATATTTTTTTTGAACCCTGAAATAAGCACTTGGCCTTATTGCCATGTGCTCAAAAGCCCGATTGGGCTTATTATCAAGGGATGTCTCATTTTGGGGGAAACAGGGTAATACGTTGCACCAACTCAGCTATTCATTCTCCTGTTGGTCCTTCGCCTTTGACAAGGGAAGCCACTATATGTGGGTACATGCATAATTTTGTATTTATTTATTATTTATTTATATTGTCATGGTTATGTAGTGTATATTAGAGAGTGGCGACCCTTTGGGAGCTGTATGCAACGAAATTTCATTTTAACGTATGCCGATTAGTGTACATCCATAGTGACAATAAACTTATTCTAAGTCTAAGCTTTTGTGAAGAGGGTCCTTGGAGGAGAGGAAACAAACCTGACATCATCTGAGATGAGCCAGCAGATGGAAATGAAGCAGGGAGCAAGGGAATATTACCTGTCCACTGATCAATTTTCTCCTTTTTCCCACAGTACACCCAACAATGGAATCAATACTATCAAAACCAGAGTCAGTGGCCTCAGTACTACGGCAACTACGACTACGGGAGCTACACGGGCACCTCGCAGGGAGGCTCAAGCACACAGTGATCGCTCGGGAGGGTGTTGTTTCCCCCCCCCCCAGGGAAAAGGAACAGCACGTTCTTAACAGTGACGGGCATTTCTGAATCTTGAGAGAGATCCAGAAGAGGGAAGTTGGGTTATTTCCGCCCAGTTTCCCTCTCTCTAGAGTTCTTGAGGATGGTTGGGTTTTTACTTGTACAGCTAGGCATGTTATGTCCTTTCTACCAACCTTCATGAGGAAAGTTACATGATTCCTTGTCTCTCCTTGTTGAAGATCAGTTTAGCTCCCCCTCAGCCTTTCTTTTTTTCTTCTTTTTAAGATTTGTTTTATTCCGTAAGAAGCTAGGGTTTTCAGCGTTCATAAAATTGTACTTTTTTTTTTAGGCCAGGACCCATCCAGCTATCTAAACTTCCTACCGTAGTTGGGGGGCAGCATTGGAAGAGGCTCCCGTAGGATTTACCGCCATTCTCTCCAGAGGTGTCCGCAGGGGGTGGTCCAGTTAAGAGAAGATTGTGGTCACAGTGCACATTTTTTTTTAAAAAAGGATTTGACTCATTTTTGTGGCCACCCTGTTAGTGGACCGCATCCTGCAGACTCCCCCCACCCCCACCCCTCCAAATTCTCCCCTCTCCACCCCACCTCCACCCAATCTGCTAGTGACCATAAATTCCACACCTTTTGGAAACTTCTTGCAGTTTGGTGTCACCTGTCTTTGAGGTGTTTTTATCTGTCTCTTTTTTTTTCCTTTTTGCAAATAACCATTAAAACCAGAGGGGAGGAGAAATGGCTATCTATCTTACAGTAATTACGATTTTTTTTAAACAAAAAAAATGAAATATTTTTTTTTCCTGTAACTTTTTACTGTGGGTCAGTAGCTGTTAATATTTTCATCAAGATAACAATTCTGTTAGTTCAGTACAGGAGAGGATTTAAAAAAAAGGGGGGGGAGAGAGAGAATCATCTTAAATGTGTAACTTTTTATACGACGTTTTAGTTTCTGTAACTCTGAACATGCTTTGTGTTGAGTTGAATTGTAACAGCTTTTTGTATTTGGAGAAAAAGAATGAATATTGAACTTTAAACCGCCTGCGTGTTTCTATCTCTACCCGCGCACTGTAGCATTTAAAAATTATTGGTGCTGTTCTTCAGTCGTGTCTGACTCTTGGCAACCCCGTGAACCAGGGCCTCCCCTCGCCCCCCATCCTCCACTGTCTCCCGAAGTTTTCCCAAATTTATGCTCATTGAATTGCGTTGATGACACTGTAAACATCTCATCCTCTGCCGTCCCCTTCTCCTCTTGCCTTCCATCTTATCCAACATCAGGGTCTGTTCCAGTGAGTCCTCCCATCTCATCTGGTGGCCAAAGTATTTTGAGCTTCAGCTTCAGTATCTGTCCTTCCAAACAAAGAATGAAAAAAAGAAGGAGCTTGGTGGGTGGGTGGGGAATTCTGGGAGGTGGAAGTCCACAGGTCTTAAATGTCTATGGAGATTGTCCCAAAGGTGCTTTTTCAGGAGGCAACTGGACTTCCTTGTTTTTTCCTTTTGAAGACGTTTCGCTTCTCATCCAAGAAGCTTCTTCAGTTCTGTCTCAGTCTCAGAACTGAAGAAGCTTCTTGGATGAGAAGCGAAAAGTTTTCAAGGAAAACCAAAAGCCAGTTGCCTTTTGGAAGAGCACTTTTGGACGCAGATCTTAAAGATGCCCAGGTTGAACACACCTGCTATAGGTGACTTTGCAAGTTCAAACTTCACTTTTGGCCTCTGCACACAGCAGCAGCTGGATGTACAGTAGTGGCCAAAATTGTGGAAACCTTTTGGGAAAAGTTTATTTTTTAAAACTAGCTTTAACCACTTTTTTGGGGAGTAGTACCATAAAATTATATATCAATGGAAAGATAATTTAATCAGGAATGTAATGCAATAACTTTTTTGAAGGATTTGCTATTAGAATAGCAGTGACAGTATAAAGAAGAAAAGGGAAACACGTAGAAAAAACGAGTTATACAAAAATTATCACGTCAGTTAATACTTAGTTGGGTAACCTTTAGCATGAATTCCGGCCTTACAACGTCTTCCCATGGAGTGAACCAAGTCTTTTAGTTCTGCAGCTGTAATAATATGAAACCCAAGATTGAAGGATGGCTTCTATTAACCTAGTTTTATTGCTGGGTCACTTCTGATTAACCAGTTTCTTTAGTCGACTCGGCTCCATAGATTTTCAATTGGGTTAAGGTCTGGGCTATTCCCAGGCCATTCCAGCAGTGGAATAGAATTATCTTGAAAGTCCAAAAAAAAAAAAAAAGTAGTGTTATTAGCCCTCAAACCTCAAAAATACACTTTTCCCAAAAGGTTTCCACAATTTTGGCCACAACTGTACTTTGTACTGGCCTTTGAATCAGCCACAACATAAAACAAGTGCATTGAGAATAAGGATTTGGTTTGATCTGATTTAAACCAACACTATCCATACTCTGCTTTTCCTCAGTTGGTTGAACTTTTCCCAATTGCTAGATTTAGGGAATTTTTTGGAAGGGGTGAACATAACCTAATACTCCTTGCCTCCTATTTTCCTCATAACACCAACCCTGTGAGGTGGGTTACATTGACGAGGACCCAGGGATTCCCTATTTTTACCCAGATGGTCAAAATAGGAAAAATATATATACATATCAGGAAATAGTCTTCCTGTGATGGCCTACAGCCTCAATTGTGACACCCCCCACCCCTTTTTAAAAAATCCTGGCCTGTCTTTCTTTCTCCCAACACTTCCTTTCTCCCACATTCTTTCTTCATTGTCCAGTTAGAATCTCAAAGGTGCTTTTCCAAAAAGCAGCTTTTGGATTTTTGTTTTTCCTCGAAGACGTTTTGCGTTGCATCCAAGAAGCTTCTTCAGTTCTGAGACTGAGACACCACAACTGAAGAAGCTTCCCTCAAAGAGGGGCGGGGGGGGGGGGAAACCCATGAAGGAACAACAGTTGCTTTTTGGAAAAAGCCACTTTGGGATAACCGTGACCTGGATGATTAATAATCTTCATAAGACTGTAGAGATTCTCAGTCATCCAGGTCACAGGTTGTCCCAAAGGTCCTTTTTTCAGGAGGCAACTGGACTTTATTTATTTATTGTTTTTTTTTTTAATTTGATTTATATGCCGCCCTTTTCCGGAGACTCAGGGCAACTTACAATGCGTTAAGCAATAGCCTTCATACTTTTATATATTTATACAAAACCAGCTTATTGCCCCCACAATCCGGGTCCTCATTTTACCTACCTCGGAAGGATGGAAGGCTGAGTCAACCTTGAGCCTGGTGAGATTTGAACTTGCAGTAATTGTGGGCAGCTGGTGTTACTTATAACAGTGCTTTAGTCTGCTGCGCCACCAAGGCTCAGCTTCTCGGATGAGAAGCGAAACGTTTTCAAAGAGAAAAAAAATGAAGTCCAGTTGCCTCCTGAAAAAAAGCACCTTTGGGACAACCTGACTAGGTGGCTCAGCGGCTAAGACACTGAAGGTCGGCGGTTCAAATCCCTAGTAGCGTGAGCAGGGGATTGGGCTAGATGACCTCCAAGGTCCCTTCCAACTCTATTACTGTTAGAGGTATTTGTTAGAGCAGTGTTTCTCAACCTTGGAAGCTTGAAGATGGGTGGACTTCAACTCCCAGAATCCCCCAGCCAGCGTTGCTGGCTGGGGGATTCTGGGAGTTGAAGTCCACCCATCTTCAAGCTACCAAGGTTGAGAAACACTGTTAGAGGCCTGACTGAGAATCTCCAGAGACTTGTGTCGCGTTAAGAATTCTCCCGGAACCAAAGTTTCCGCAGCCACGATTCCCGCCCGGAACGCCATCCCAGAGGCCCCGCCCAGGAACCGGAAGTCACTGGGAGAGACGGAGCCGGTCCGTCTTGATTTACCTTCCCCCGCGAAGACGGTCGATCGAAGAAGGAAGCGAGATGAGCCTCGGGAGCCGTTTCCAACGGTGAGCTTCCATTCTGGGCTTCCCCTGGGGTAGGGGGTGGGTGGGAGTGGGGATGGTTGCCCTGGAAAGGCGCCTCTTCCTTTGGCGGTCAGAATAACAAGAGTTGGGAGGGACCTTTGAGGTCTTCTAGTCGAGCCCCCTACCCAGGGCAGGAGACCCTATAATCATTCCACAGACAAAATGGCTCTCCAATCTCTTCTTAAAAAAATTCCAGTGTTGGAGCATTCACAACTTCTGGTGGCAAGTCGTTCCACTGGTTAATTTTTCCTCAACGTCAGGAAATTATCTCCTTATTTCTAAGTTGCTTCTCTCCTTGATCACTTTCCACCCATGGCTTCTTGTCCTGCCCTCAGGTTCTTTTAGAGAATAGGTTTTACCTCCTTTTTTTTTTTTTTTTTTTTTGTGGCAACCCCTCAAATACCTGAATATTGCTATCATGTCATCCCTAGTCTTTCTTTTCATTAAACTAGACATACCCCCAATCCCAGTCATGGTTCTTTATATGTTTTAGCTTCCAGTCCCCTCCAGTCCAGTCAGATCGATGTAGAGCCTTATTAGAGGTTTTGTCCAGCTGGGGCCCTTAAGTCTAAATATTTGGAAATGCTGCTTGGATGGGATCCAGAGCTTCTGAATAGAATAGAATAGAATAGAATAGAATAGAGTAGAGTAGAGTAGAGTAGAGTAGAGTAGAGTAGAGTAGAAGAATAGAAGAATAGAAGAATAGAATAGAATTCTTTTTTATTATTATTATAAATTGTTATTATAGTTCAAAAAAACAAAAACAAATGTATAATAGTTTTTCTATCACGGTGTAACATCACCAAAATCCATCAAGCAGGGCTGGCGTGAAACACCCCCCCCCCCTTTTTTTTTTTTTAGCCTTTTAAATTGTCAATGGGTTTTAGTTTGAATGTTTTAAATTTTGGGCCAAAGTTATATAATTCTTTTAAAAAATTTAAATTTTGTATTGGTATGTGTTTTAGTTCTGGCTGTGCACCGCCCTGAGTCCACTAGGAGAAGGGCGGGATACAACTTGAATAAATGAAAATGAAATGAAATAAAAATATCCATGTATATATACACCAATAATCAGAAAGTAAAAATTGAAACTATTTACATATTCTTATATACAAATTTACATTTCCAATACTTATTGATTACCATAATTATACCATCATCTATACTTATAATCCAACATTATCCTTTATCTCTCTCCCATCGTTTCTGGATCCAATCATACCACATGTTCCAACTACTATAAAAATCTGAGTCTCTTACCCTTGATCAGAATAGAATTCTTTATTGGCCAAGTGTGATTGGACATGCAAGGAATTTGTCTTTGGTGCATACGCTCTTGGAGTACATAAAAAGAAAAGATACATTCGTCAAGAATCATAAGGTACAACATTTAATGATAGTCAGAGGCTACAAATAAGCAATCAAATCATACTAGGAAACAATCAATATAAATCATAAGGATACAAGCAACAAAGTTACAGTCATACAGTCATAAGTGGGAGGAGATGGGTGATGGGAACGATGAGAAGATTAATAGTAATGCAGACTTAGTGAATAGTTTGACAGTGTTGTGGGAATTATTTGTTTAGCAGAGTGATGGCGTTCGGGAAAAAACTGTCCTTGTGTCTAGTTGTTCTGGTGTGCAGTGCTCTATAGCGTCATTTTGAAGGTAGGAGTTGAAACAATTTACGTCCATGATGCGAGGGGTCTGTAAATATTTTCACATATTTCCTTCTTTTTTACTTTTGTAGTATACAGGTCCTCAATGGAAGGCAGGTTGGTGGCCATTGTTTTTTCTGCAGTTTTTTTCCTGCAGGGACACCCCACCATCAGTATCCCTGGGGAAGGGGGAGCCATGCTCTTCCTCCCTCTGCCACCCTTCAACTCCATTGGATAGTCATTCTGTCTTTTTCATGCCATTAAAGTCTCCATTTTAAGATATTATTATCAACATCATCTTGGGTCTTCCTTCCAAAATTTGTAACCATTGAAATAATTCCTTGAAATAATTTTGAATTTGTCTTCTCTATAATTTAACTTTGCTTCACAGAACACCGCTTGGTAGGGTGTGTCCTACCAGCTTATTTGTATTTATTTCTGAGCCACAGGCTTGTGGTCGTCCCAGTACAGTTAGATGTTATTCCCTCTCTTGGGGGCATTTGATATCTGTTTGATTCAATGTTATAAAAATTGTTTTCTCTTTCCAGGTGTTGATTCCCTAAGAAAAAAAGGAAAAAGCAAGTAGTTTGCCACAGAGGGCAGAAAGCAATTTTCCAGACAAAATCGAGGCGAGAAATCACAGTATGGAAATTCCAGCAAGCAAAAGTTGCCCTTCGCAGAGCAACAGAGAGTCTGATAGGTCTTTCCAAGCGTCTCCTGATGATGACCAGAGGTTTGCAGCCTCAGATATGTGCAGCTTTGGGACAGTTGGCAGTTCCCCTAGGGGTCACACATATTGGGGAGAACAAATGTCAGGAGTCCCAAATTCACACAACTATTCCCTGAGCAGGAAAGGAACATTTCAATCACCTTCTCGTAGGGAGGAGGAACCTTGGCATCCAGGCCGAAATTTTTCTGTGGACAAACACAGGCCCAAAGTGGGGCTACCCCTCTCCTGCTGCTGGGGTGAATTAAAGATAGAAAACCCAGCCAAAAATAATGGGAGCAAGGCTACCCAAGATTTTAACCAAGTTGCTGAAAAATTGGGGGACCTGGATGCTGAAAATGACACCCCCAACAGAGAGGAGACCTCCAACCACAAACAGTCACATTACAATAATGGAAATTTTAAGTCCTCTGGTACAAACATGGTCATTGATAGTCCCATGGAGGAGGAGGACTCCGCTGTGCTTGCCATGTTCCACGCTGTGGCCAACAGCCGCTTGGCAGTCCAGAGCCAACAGAAGGATGAGCCGGATTTTACACCAGCTCAGAAATTGGACATTTTACGGAATTTATACCACACCAAGCCTCTGATCTTCCTGGAGCGCTTCCGAACAGTCCTGCGCGAAGAACACTTGCCCTGTTTCCGACATCTCTCTGGCAATTATGAGGCAGATTTTTACTGCGCCGAGGTCCGCAAAGCAAACCTGGGCAAAACCCTGCATACTAGGGTGAGGAACAAGCGCTACGCAGCTCTGCAACAACTCATCAGAGGTACCGGGGCCCTGAGTTGGGGGGTGTTACAAGTTTCTTTAAAAGTGAACCTGTGGATTGGCAGATTTATGGAGTAAAGGGTAGGAACAAGTGCCATTTTAGTAGCATGACTTCCAGATATTAATATGAAAAAAAAAAAATTGCTGATATATCTTAGTGGCTGACTGCAATGATAGGACTAAGTTCATTCAGCATAGTTCTCCAGCTTAGACAAGAGACCAAATGCCCACAATGTGCTTACATTAGCTACTTGTTTAGCTTGTTTGTGGTTCATGTTATTTTGCTAGTTGATAGTTCCGTTGCGCAAAGACAGAAATTTGAGTTTGCTCTGTAACTAAGCCAAATGGAGGGGGGGGGAGAGAGAGGGATGCATGAATGTTGGATGGGTACAGTGATAAGTAGGTGAGTGGGTGGACGGACGGATGATGGGTGGATAGATAGATAGATAGATAGATAGATGATAGAAAGAGGAAGAAAGGAAGAAAAGAAAGAAAGAAAGAAAGAAAGAAAGAAGAAAGAAAGAAAGAAAGAAAGAAAGAAAAAAGAAAGAAAGAAAGAAAGAAAGAAAGAAAGAAAGAAGAAAGAAAGAAAGAAAGAAAGAAAGAAAGAAAGAAGGAAAGAAGGAAGAAAAAGAAAGAAAGGAAAGAAAGAAAGAAAGAAAGAAAGAAAGAAAGAAAGAAAGAAAGAAAAAGAAGGAAGGAAGGAAGAAAAAGAAAGAAAGAAAGAAAGAAAGAAAGAAAGAAGAAAGAAAGAAAGAAAGAAAGAAAGAAAGAAAGAAAGAAAGAAGAAAGAAAGAAAGAAAGAAAGAAAGAAAGAAAGAAGGAAAGAAGGAAGAAAAAGAAAGAAAGGAAAGAAAGAAAGAAAGAAAGAAAGAAAGAAAGAAAGAAAGAAAGAAAGAAAAAGAAGGAAGGAAGGAAGAAAAAGAAAGAAAGAAAGAAAGAAAGAAAGAAAGAAAGAAAGAAAGAAAGAAAGAAAGAAAGAAAGAAAAAACAGGTTTTTTTCTGGCAATAATTCTCCCTAGATTGTTCTTAAAAGACATCTCAGAACCTTCAGTTGGTATAAAATGCAGCAACCAGGCTGCTGCCTGGTTTTTGCCAAGTAATAACACATTATGACAGAGCAAGAAGACCTGTTAACTATTCTCCAGGGTATGGAGTGCAGTAATTTTGCTGCTCTTAACTTGGACTGAACTATAAGGCAGCTGTTCTACTAATGTCTGGACTGCATATGATGGATGTGTGTTAGAGAGAGGGGGGGAGGGAGGGAGAGAGGAGGAAGGAGAGAAGGAGAGAGAAAGAAGGGGAGAGTGAGGGAGAGTGAACAAGAAGAAAGAGGGAGAGAGAAGAGAGAGAAAAAGAAAAGGAAGGAGAGAGAGAAAGAGAAGAGAGAGGGAGAGAGAGAGGAGAAAGAAAAGAGGGATGGAGAGAGGGGGAGTGAGAAGGGAGAGAGAAGAGAGACCAATGCGCCAGGCTCACAGACACCCCTCTCCCCATTCCTTGCAGGTGGGGAATATTTCAGTGATGAGCAAATGAGGGGCCGGGACCCCCTCCTTTATGAGCAGTACATCGGACAGTATCTGAGCGACGAGGAGCTGCAGGAGCTGGGCCACTGTAAACTGGAGGCTTCCTGCTCCCTCTCCGGCATCCTCCTAGATTCCTACCAGGAAAAGGTCATCCAGCAGCGGTTGCTGATCCAGCAGGAGCAAGAAGAGGCCTGCCAAGAGGAGGAGGAGGAAGACAGTGACCAGGACAGCAACGGTAGGTGAAAGAAGGAAGTGGGATCTAGTGGTTGGATCTCAGGGGGTCCAGGCCCTAAGAGCAGCCGAGTCACTTCGAAGGGAATAACAGAAAACCTGTGGCTTTGTGGGGAAATGGGGAATAAGAGATAGGATTTAATTTACAATTACATTAAATTCTAAATTAAATACAATTTAATCCATTTGTTATTGTCTCATAAACTGCCAGGGAGGATTTTTGTCTCTCTAAAGATTAGGGGAAGCTGCCTCTACTATCCTGAGTAGTAGGAGAGCCAGTTTGGTCTCGTGGTTAAGGCATCTGGCTAAAAATCAGGGGACAGTGAGTTCTAATCCTGCCTTCCATAAAGCACGAAAGCCAGGTGGGTGACTTTAGGCCAATCACCAGGAGATCGTGAGTTCTAGTCCCACCATAACCATGAAAGCTGGTTGGGTGACTTTGAGCCAATCACCAGGAGATGGTGAGTTCTAGTCCCACCATAACCATGAAAGCTGGTTGGGTGACTTTGAGCCAATCACCAGGAGATGGTGAGTTCTAGTCCCGCCTTAGGCACGGAAGCCGGCTGGGTGACTTAGTCAGTCAGTCTCTCAGCCCAATCCACCTCGCAGGATTGTTGTGGGGGGGAAATAGGAGGAGGAAGTTGTGTTGCAGTGGCCTAGAGGTGGAGCTCTCGCCTCACAATCAGGAGGCTGTGAGTTCGATCCTAGGTAGAGGCAGATATTTCTCTCTCTCAGCACAATGAGAATATATCTGCTGAAACAAAACTCCGCATTGGTGACAAGAAGGGCATCCGGCCATTAAAACACTCTGCTAGCTCCATTCAGTTGCCCAGACTCCACCCCGCAAGGGATTATGGGGTTAAAAGACGATGAAGTTGTGTTAGATATGTTCATCACCTAATAACCCCGCTTAATTAAGTTGGAATACAAATAAAAGTAAGGAAGCCGTATAAAAACAGAGAAGGGCAGCTTGTCCCCAGCCCTGGAAGAAACGCTGAGCATCCCTCCTCCTCTCCTTCCCTCTTTAGACCAGGATTTTAACCCTGATGCAGACGAATGGGTCCCCGATGTGGAGGAGAAGGCTTTTCTGCGGGAAGAGTTCACGAGCCGTATGTACCAGCACTTCCTGGAGGGCAAGGATCTGGATTTTGACTACAGGTAAGGACAGGACTTCAGGACAGGACAGATCCCTGCAGGAATTGCATGCACATCTAACACTAAATTGGATTTATGGATTGTGAAAGCCAGGCCCAGGTAACCCAGCTCATACATTCCCCACTTCTGAATTACTAGCAGTCAGAACGTCACGAAATTGAAAAAAAAAAGAGCAGCCTGGCAGGAAGAGGAAAAATGCACAAGAATATAGCTGTTGTGACCCAGCTCCCCGAACACGACAAACCCTTTGATGTGAGCTTTATTAGGAGCGCCAGCAGCCCTGGCAAAAAGCTGCTCACCGCAGACTAACAAGTCTGTCCGGCAGGGGAGATGAATCGTTGTCTGCCACATCTATTCATCGTGGCCCCCTGCCTTTTATCCCCCATGTTAGGATGGGGCTTTGCTAGCAGCGGTGGCTCTTCCATCCCAAGGACCGGTTCATAGATTTCCACTGCTCTCCTCTCCTCTGCCTTCTGCACATCTGCACGTCAGGCACTGGACCCATCTGTTCCTCCTCTTCCTCATCAGCCACCTCCAGACCTGGGGGCTGTTGACTCTCCACCTGAGGGCTGACGGACAGCCCAGGCTCCGCCTCTGTCTCTCTCTCTCTCTCTTCCAGCTCCATTCCCTCTTCCTCCTCGGAGCTCTCAGGTTGCCTTGATGCTGACCCTGACTCGCACGCTGCCTCCTTCTCCTATGAGGTGCCGGCGGCCGACAGACCACAATAGTAGCATCTTTACTATAGGACCTGCTCAGAAGTGACCCCATGTGCCTTTCTTGATCCTTAGGGCCTGATACATCTCCCAAGGGCGATGTTCTGTCCCCCCCACCTCACATAGGCAGACATACAAGCAAAAGATGTCTACCAGTGATTTATTTTTACAAGCCGACCTGAATCCCTTTGGCAGATAAAAATTCTGGCAGCTACTTTCCGAATGCCTGCC
Source organism: Pituophis catenifer annectens (assembly GCF_029215685.1). Lineage (NCBI taxonomy): Eukaryota > Metazoa > Chordata > Lepidosauria > Squamata > Colubridae > Pituophis > Pituophis catenifer. Next base: position 3,551,759 of record NW_027256889.1, on the reverse strand, counting down.
AAGTTTCTTATCACCTCTAGAAACAGGAGTCAGCGTATCTGTAGTCCGTTGCTGGGGCAACCAAGAGTTCAAAGAGTAGTCAGAAGTCATTCACAAAGTCCAAGCCTTAATTCCGAAAAGTATCCCATCCGAAGCTCACGATATGCAGTTTTTGTCCGTCACAGAGCCTGCAGAGCAACTCCACCCACTTTTATCCCCTGTGGGGCATGGCTCAGTGACTCAGCAATCTCTGGCCCTTCCCCACCTCTTCCTTTGCTGCGCACGCCTCTCCCTCCGATGCTGCCTGGGATCAATCCAAGATTGATCTTCATCACTCCCTATTAGTGGGTGCCCTGACATGCTTTCCTCCTGGCCTTCAGCTGGAACCTGAGGCGTTGCCAGAAAGGAGGGTCCTGGAGAGGGAGGCCTTGTCAGTTCCTCCCCATCACTTTCAGAGTCATCTTCCTCCGTGAGGACAGGCTCGAGAGCCGGAGTCACAAATACCTCCTATTCTGGGCATGGCATCTTGGAAGTACACTTAGCCCTGGACTTACCACTTAGTGACTGTTCGAAGTTAGAACAGTGAGGAAAAATCGACTTAATGGCCAGTTAAGAACTCACTTAACCGCCTCGCTCAGCAACAATGATTTTGGACCGAATTGTCGTAAGGCGAGGACGCCACGCAGCAAAACGCTGACCTCCTTTTTCACTCTCTCCTTTATTCCCCTGACTTCCCACTCCTCCCTCAGCGAAGTCGACGAGAACCCAGAGTTCGATAACCTCGACATTGTCTCGAGAGACGAGGAAGAGCGTTATTTTGACGGGGAGGAACCGGAAGCCGCCGACGGTATGGAAACGGAGGAGACGGGAACGAAGACCTGAGTTCCCGGGATGGAGGGGGAAGGCCCCGGGACACCCCCGCTGCTGATGACAAGAGCTGGGAAACGTACATTGGTACATGATTCACCTTCCCTGAATCGGGTGGGGGAAAAAATCAGCTTTTCACCTTCACAGCGACGGTGTGTTTCGTAGCCGGTGGGGGAAACTACCACCTTGCTTCCTGAATTCTTCTGAGTCCCCAGTAGGAAAAGATGGCGGAGAATGGGGAGATCAGAGAATGCCGTTGTGTGTTTAGCGTGCCCCTGTAAAATCTCATCCTTTGATTTGGACACATCCGTTGTGGAGATGCCAGCATGTTCCTTTCTTGGGTCTGGCTTTTCCCCTTGATTCTTAAATTGGTATTTCTCAACCATCACTGCTTTAAGAGGGGTGGACTTCAACTCCCAGAATTCCCCAGCCAGCCATGCTGGCTGGGGAATTCTGGGAGTTGAAGTCCACCCCTCTTAAAGTGCCCAAGTCTCCATTAGAGACAGAGCTAAGGCGCTCGCCCCAAATCAAACATCCCGCCGTCCGCTGCCAGTGTTCTGCTATTCAGTGGCAAATTGAGTGCAATTTTCCAGAATTTGGAGGTAAACAATAAAACTCTTAAATAAGGATTGGCGTCATTTAGCAATTTTTTTTCAGACTACGCAAGGGAGTTCGCCACTTCCCGTTGCTCCCAAGGATTGAAGTCAAAAATGTTGTACACCGTGCAGCCTCTTTGTCTCTAAAGGGACACGGGTGAGAAAACAGAAGGGGGAAACCAAAATGGAAGTCACTTTTAGAATTTGCGCTAATTAATTCTACAGTTAGAAGAGTCAATTTGGCTAAGGCCGCAGTCTAGAAAGGGGGAGACAGTGACGAAAACCGGCTGGGTGATTTTGGAACACCAGGTGACGGTGAGTTCTAGTTCTGCCTTAGGCCTGAAAGCTGGCTGGGTGACTTTGGGCCAATCACCAGGTAACGGTGAGCTCTAGTTCTGCCTTAGCTATGAAAGCTGGCTGGGTGATTTTGGAACAATCACTAGGTGACAGTGAGTTCTAGTTCTGCCTTAGGCCTGAAAGCTGGCTGGGTGACTGGGCCAATCGCCAGGTGACGGTGAGTTCTAGTTGTGCCTTAGCTATGAAAGCTGGCTGGGTGATTTTGGAACAATCACCAGGTGACAGTGAGTTCTAGTTCTGCCTTAGGCCTGAAAGCTGGCTGGGTGACTTTGGGCCAATCACCAGGTAACGGTGAGCTCTAGTTCTGCCTTAGCTATGAAAGCTGGCTGGGTGACTTTGGGCCAATCACCAGGTAACGGTGAGCTCTAGTTCTGCCTTAGCTATGAAAGCTGGCTGGGTGACTTTGGGCCAATCACCAGGTGACGGTGAGTTCTAGTCTCATCTTAGGCCTGAAAGCTAGCTGGGTGTCTTTGGACCAGACCCCCTCTCTCACAGTCCAATCCACCTCACAAGGTTGTTGTGGGGAAAAAACAAAAGGAGGAAGCTGTGTTGGATATGTTTGTCGCCTTGAGTTACTTACAGAGAAATAAAAGAAGGAATGAAAGTTTAATTAATAAACTGAGGGGAGCCAATGTCCTTCTAAGAGAGCAAAGAACTTGCCTTTACAACTGAAAAGATGTGACCAGGATACAAGCTGAACCATGTTCCTTTTCCGATGAACTGAAGTGGCTTGTAAGAACAGCTCTTCGGTTTTAATCCGGTTTGGAAGCAAAACGTATGTAAGTGAGCAAGGGGAGTTTTCAGCTGCTGCCTGGCTAGTAGTCCGCTTACAACAACCCACACTTTGGAGTCTGCCAAATAGGACTGTCAAAATCCCAGTCCACCCATCTCTTTATCAGCTGAGAACGCAGCCCTAAATCTAGGCTAGTCTTATCCTGGTTTCTTAAATCCCATCATTGTCAGCTGCTTTGGATGGTTACAGCCAGGAGGCGGCAGCAAATCTCCAATAAACATTCTGGCCCAGATTCGGTTTGGAAAAATGCAGGCCAGGAAAAAAAAAAACCCAACTTCAAATTTAGCGTGAGAGGTCAGATGGTCTCCGGGATGCTAGGTTGACCACAAGGCGTCTCTCTTCCTTTCCCTTTTCTCCGTCGTTTGATTGCTGTGTTAACCCGTTTCTCTGCTGACTGATCCCGGAGCTCCTTAGGTGACGATTTTATGATCCAACCCCAAATGTATTCCTAACCCAACTAACCAGGAGAGAAGCAACCTAGAACTAAGGAAAAAAATCAATGGCCACCAACCTGCCTTCCACTGAGGACCTGTATACTGCAAAGAGGGCTGTGAAAATATTTACAGACCCCTCGCATCCTGGACATAAATTGTTTCAACTCCTACCCTCAAAACGACGCTATAGAGCACTGCACACCAGAACAACAAGACACAAGGACATTTTTCCAAATGCCATCACTCTGCTAAACAACTAATTCCCACAACACTGTCAAACTATTCACTAAGTCTGCATTACTATTCATCTTCTCATTGTTCCTATCACCCATCTCCTCCCACTTATGACTGCATGACTGTAACTTTATTGCTTGGATCCTTACGATTGATATTGATATTGATCGTTTCTTGATTCCTTATTTGTACCCTGTGACTATCATTAATCATAGCTTATAATTCTTGACGAACGTATGGTTTCTTTTATGTACACTGAGAGCTTATGCACCAAGACAAATTCCTTGTGGGTCCAATCACACTTGGCCAATTAAAAAAAAAAAAAAATTCTAGGAGAAATTTCCCGACAGAACAATTAACCGGTGGAACTGATTCCCTCCAGAAGTTGTGAATGCTTCAACACTGGAGGTTTTAAAGAAGAGACTGGACAGCCACTTGTCGAAGCCTCGAATGATCTAGGCCTCTAGTACACCATTTGCGAAACTTTTAGGTTTATGGTTTAGGTTTATTTGATTTGTATACCGCCCTACTCCCGAAGGACTCAGGGCGGTGAACAGCCAACAATAAAATACATAAATACAAAAAATTTAAAAACCAGATAAAATCAAATTAAATCATTTTGGCCCAGACAGATTAAAGCACCCCAATAATTTAAAAACAGATTAAAATTTACATATTTAAAAAGGGAAGAAATTAGGCCAAGCCCGCCTGATGGAATAAAAAGGTCTTCACAGCACGGCGGAAGGAGCGCAGATCCCGGATCCTCCGTATCTCCGGGGGGAGCTCATTCCAGATGGTAGGTGCCCCCACAGAGAAGGCTCTCCCCCTAGGGGCCGCCAGTCGACACTGTTTGGCTGACGCCACCCGGAGGAGTCCCTCTCTATGAGAGCGTACTGGCCGGTGGGAGGCTATTGGTGGTAGTAGGCGGTCCCGTAAATTTCAGCACCAAGTGCCAAAACGGGAGCGTGCAGGAAACCGGAAGAGCAGCGCCCAGTGTGCATGCGTGCACCGGGAAGATGATCTGCCGATTTCCAGTGCACGCATGTATGCCGGCCACCTGGTCTTCCGGTTTCTGGTGTGCATGCACGTGTTCTGCCCCAGCCACGGACCCCAAAGAACAGAGCAAACACACAAAGTCTGTACCAAACTTAAATTTACTAAAATAACTCAGTCTCTTCCAAACAAAGGCTGTTAATAAACTTTCTTAACAGCCTACAAGAAACCAAAGATAAAGTAATCACAATTTTACTAAGGTTGGCAGAAAGCCCAGAAGCAATTCGCAGAGAATCCAGACGCGAAGGAGAGTGAACTAAAGTTGTTCTCTACAACTTGCTTCAGTCGGCGTTCCTCCTTAAATAGGCTAAGGGAGTGGCCAATTAGCCCCAAGTCTTACTCTCAAGGAGACCTCCTCCTGAGGTCTTGCTCTTTCTCCCAGTGACTTCCGGTTCCTGGGCGGGGCCTCTGGGATGACGCTCCGGGCGGGAATCATGGCTGCGGAAACTTTGGTTCCGGGAGAATTCTTAACGCGACACAAGTCTCTGGGGATTCTCAGTCAGCCTCTAACACAGTGTTTCTCAACCTTGGAAGCTTGAAGATGGGTGGGCTTCAACTCCCAGAATCCCCCAGCCAGCGCTGCTGGCTGGGGGATTCTGGGAGTTGAAGTCCACCCATCTTCAAGCTTCCAAGGTTGAGAAACACTATGCTAGAAGAAGAAGGCTCAGATTTTATTGAAGACGCTACAGGTTGTCTTGGACTTACGACCACAATTGAGCGCCGCGTTTCTCTGGCTAAGCGAGACAGTGGATTTTGACCCATGTTACGACATCTCTTGCCATGGTTGTTAAGCGAAGCAGTGCAGTTGTTCAGTTAGCCGCATGAATGCGAAGTGAATGTGGCTTCCTCCTTGACTTTGCTGGTCAGAAAAGGTCGCAAAAAGGGAATGGCGGGGCCCCGTCATAAATATGAGTCGGTTTTCCAAGCGCCTGAGTTTTGATCCCCTGACCACGGAGGTTGCTGCAATGGCCATAAGTCACTTATTTTCAGTGCTGCTGTAACTTCCAACGGTCACTAAATGAAGGGTTGTAAGTCAAGGACTACCTGCATTTATCCTCCCCTGCTAAAATTGGCCGAGGCCTCCCAAAATTCCAGATTCCCTCTTCTACCTTTCCAGTGCCGGACTCACTGAGGACTAGCCGCATGGCCAGGCATTCCGTTGCCTAGCAATATCTCTGAAAACACCCAAAGAGGAGAACGCTTGTGAATCTGCCCCCCCCCCAAAAACTGTTGTGTAAGACCCCAACCTCGCCCCCCAAAAAACAACCCCCCGAGTAATTTTAATTTCTGCAAAAATCCTCTGCCAACAGCTGGGAGCCGGCCGGGCCCTTCGTAAGGCCGTTCCAGGGGGAGGCTCCTTCCTGCCAACGTGGCGGCCTGCCAGCTTCCAATGTGGCTCTGCCAAATGCCACAGAGGCCGGGCAGCGGGTTGAGTCTCTCGGCAAGCTGCAACGGAACCCCGTGGGCGCTTCAACCCAGCAACTCTCCTGCCGTCCCGGGACAAGGAAAAAAACAACAAGCAGGCCTCTCTTGCCAACTCAGAGCTGGATCTCACGCCACTTTCCCTTGAGGTGGCGAGGCGGTGGGGAGATCCGCGGGGAACCCCCCAATGATTAATCCCTCCCTTGGCAACCCTCAGGCCTCGGCCTGCTGGTACAGAGGCCGACTTCTCCCTGGCACTGCTGCTGCTGTTTTCTCGCTCTGGGGCTGGTGTGGATTACTTTGCAAACAGGATGCTGTCTCGGCCCAGCGGAGGGTATTCCCGCCACCCCTCCCTCCTTCCCTTCCCTTCCCTTCCCTCCCCTCCCTGTCCCGTGGGCCTGGAGCGTTTTCCCTGAGTCACAGATTTTGGCTGAACCGGAAGGAGCAGGGAAGGAGTACGAAGCAGAATAAGCAGAGTTGGGAAGGGACCTCGGAGGTCTTGTAGTCCATCCCCCTGCCCAATTGGCAGGAGATTCCCCCACCCCCCACCCCCTATGATTCTGAACCGGTATCTGTCCTGTCTCTTCTTGGCCACCCATCTCACTCAACAGAGGGACTCTGGTTGGTGTACAATTAAAAAAATAAAAAGAATAGTAAATTTCAACTCTTATTTACTGTGAAAATGCAGAATGAAGGACTCGAAGCTCCATTCATTTAATCCCACTCCCCATGAGGTAACAGAAGAACAGAGTGGAGAAGGGGGGGGGAGGGAACCTCAGAGGTCTTCTAGTTGCCATCCTTCCGGTGGCAAGTTGTTCCACTGATGAATTTGTTCTTACTGTCAGGAAAGTTCTTCTTAGTTCCAGGTTGCTTCTCTGCTTGGTTAGCTTCCACCCATTGCTTCTCGTCCTGCCTTCTGGTGCTTTGGAGAATAAGTCGACCCCCTCTTCTTTGTGGTAGCCCCTGAAATATTGGAAGATGGCTATCACGTCACCCCCTTTTCATTAAACTAGACTGGGGTGTCAAACTCAAGGTTGCATCCGGCATGTGGGGTGCTTAGATTTGTCCCCTGGGGCCACCCTGGAAACAGCAAAAGACCAACACGCGGGGCCTGTGCCAGCAAAAACGGAGGTTGGGGTGGGCCTCCCGAGCCCCGTTTTCGCTGGCAGAGGGTTGCAGGAGGCTGTCCCAGCCGAAAACGGAGCTTGGGAGCCCATTTTTGCTGGCAGAGCGCTCAGGCTGCCAGAGGTGCCCCCCCAACACAAGTAATGTCATGCTGGCCACACCCACCCTGGCCACGCACCCCACCCCCACCCACCCAAGGTCAAACACAACCCTCATGCAGCCCTCAATGCAGGGGTGAAATCCAGCAGGTTCTGACAGGTTCTGGAGAACTGGTAGAGGAAATTTTTGAGCAGTTGGGAGAACCGGCAAATACCACCTCTGGCTGGCCCTAGAGTGGGGTGGGAATGGAGATTTTGCAGTATCCTTCCCCTGGAGTGGGGAGGGAATGGGGATTTTGCAATATCCTTCCCCCAGGAGTGGAGAGGGAAAGGGGATTTTGCAGTATCCTTCCCCTGGAGTGGGGATGGAATGGGGATTTGCAGTATCCTTCCTTTGGAGTGGGGAGGGAATGGGGATTTTGCAATATCCTTCCCCAGGAGTGGGGAGGAAATGGCGATTTTGCGGTATCCTTCCCCTGCCACGCCCACCAAGCCACGCCCACAGAACCGGTAGTAAAAAAAAAAATTGGATTTCACCACTGCCTCCTTCACCACTGCCTCCTTCCTCTGGAGTCGGGTGGGAATGGAGATGTTGCAGTATCAATGGAGTGGGGATGGAATGGGGATTTTGCAATATCCTTCCCCAGGAGTAGGGATGGAATGGGGATTTTGCAGTATCCTTCCCCTGGAGTGGGGATGGAATGGGGATTTTGCAGTATCCTTCCTTTGGAGTGGGGATGGAATGGGGATTTGCAGTATCCTTCCTTTGGAGTGGGGAGGGAATGGGGATTTTGCAATATCCTTCCCCAGGAGTGGGGAGGAAATGGCGATTTTGCGGTATCCTTCCCCTGCCACGCCCACCAAGCCACGCCCACAGAACCGGTAGTAAAAAAAAAAATTGGATTTCACCACTGCCTCAGTGAAATTGAGTGTGACACCCCTGGATTAGACATCCCCCCAGTTCCTGGTAACCGTTCATCGTCTATTTTAGCCTCCAGTCCCCTAATCATCTGGGTTGCTCTTCTCTGCGCTTTTTTTTGGGGGGGTGCTGGCTGCCCCTGCTTCTCAGCTCCAAAACAATAACGGTGAGATATAAAACGAACAAATGAACGAGGATGCCAAGCAGATGAAAAGGCAAAGAGGTGGGATGGACGGGGGGGGGCGGGATGGATGATCGTTGTCACGTCCTCTTCTTCGTGTGCTTCCCAAAAGAGAGCGCCTTTGTGCAGGGAAGGGGGCGGGTGTTGCAATACCGGCAATTATGCAAAATCGGGCATGTCTGTGCAACAGGTATTTTGGGCAGAGAAAGCCGTCAAGGTCCCTTCTGCGCTTTTGCTTTTTTTACTGGAAGCTCCTGCAATCAACCTGTGGCTTCACAACGCTTGAAGCCTGTTTTGCACAGGCGGTCCTCGCCTTACGACCACAATCGAGCCCCCGTTTTTTGTGGCTAAGGGAGACATTGGTTTAGTGAATTTTTGCCCCACGTTACGACCTTTCTTGCCGCAGTCGTTAAGCGAATCACCGCAGCTCTTAAGTTAGTAACACGATTGTTAAGTGAATCTGGCTTCCCCGTTGATTTGGGTTGTCCGAAGGTTGCAAAAAGGGGTGGGGGGGTGGGGGAAATCGCGTGCCCCCAGGACGCTGCGACCATCATAAATATGAGTCGGTTTCCAAGCATCCAAGTTTTGATCATGTGGCCACGGGGAGGCTGGAACGGTCATAAGCGTGAAAAACGGTCACAAGTCACATTTTTCAGTGCTGTTGTAAACTTCGAATGGTCACTAAATGAACTGTTGTAAGTCGAGGACTACCTGTACAGGAAGCAAACGCCGAATTCTTCCAGAGGCTGAATTGTGCACCGGCAGAGTGAACAAAGGCGCAGATGTGAGAAAGGAAGGAAGGAAGGAAGGAAGGAAGGAAGGAAGGAAGGAAGACACACAGACACTAAGACAGGAGAGAGGGAAGGAAGGATGATGAAGAAAGAAAAGAAAAGGAAGGAAGGAAAGAAAGAAAGAAAAAGAAGAAAGAAAGAGAAGAAAGAAAGAGAGAAAGAGAAAGAAAGAAAGACACAAAGACACACAAAGACAGGAGAGAGGGAAGGAAGGAAGATGAAGAAAAAAGAAAAAAGGAAGGAAGGAAAGAAAAGAAAAGAAAGAAAGAAAAGAAAGAAAGACACATAGACAGACACAAAGACAGGAGAGAGGGAAGGAAGGAAGAAAAAGAAGAAAGGAAAGAAAAAAGGAAGGAAGGAAAGAAAGAAAGAAAAAGAAAGAAAGACACAAAGACAGACACAGACAGGAGAGGGAAGGAAGGAAGATGAAGAAAGGAAAGAAAAAAGGAAGGAAGGAAGAAAAAAAAAAGACAGGAGGGAGGGAAGGATTGAAGGAGGGAAGAAGAAACAAAAAAGGAAGGAAAGAAAAAAAAGAGAAAGAAAGAAAAAAGATTCTGCTGTGACAGTTTTAAATATGAGGAAGTAAGCCAGCTTTTTCAGCGCAACTTTGAACGTTTGCTAAACAGATGGTTGTAAATCAAGGAATTGCCTAAAGAGAGTTAGTTTCTGCAGGTTGTGTGTACAAGTTCACACTGCGAGATGTGAAGTCCAGAAACAAGTCACTTCTTTTCAGTCCCGTTGTCCGCTTCGAACGGTCGCTAAACAAGCAATTGCGAGTCCAGGATTCCCCTGTACGACGAGATCTAAAGTTGAAGTTTTAGAAAGATGGCAGATCAGGAGTCACTGAGTGCATTCGGCGACCCCAGGGGAGGATTTGAATCTGGCTCTCCGTCCTCCTCCTCCTCCTCCCCCCCAAACCTCTTAACTGTACAATCCACTCTTGCTCCTTGCAATACCCTGGCCTAATGGCTTGCATCATCCAGCAGCCTGGATCCGTGTTTCTGCATTTCCAGGAGCGAAGGAGAGAAATTTCTAACAAGCTGAGGTCACCGGCTTTGAAGATTGCAGGGTACCCTTCGGCTGGAAGACGCTTGTGGTTTGATACAACCGTTTGTTTGCCTCGCTCGTCGCCCTGTTTCCCAGGAGCATGTGGGAGTCAGGTTTGGCTGTGCTACAACTTTCGGAGTCCGAGGAACGTTTCCCCCCCCCCCCCCAAGGGTGGACTTCTCGATGTTTAAATCATGGCGGAAGATCAGCCAACTCCGAAATTCAAGAGAATTATTCTCTGGTTAATTCCTTCCAGGAAACTCTTCTCTGCTCTTGATCTCTTTATTATCTAAAATCTTGGTTGCTTTCCCACAGCCTGGTTAGAAGATACCTTTTCTGGGGGTTGCTTTCTTGCAGACGTTTCATGACCCAGCTAGGTTTCATCATCAGGGTTAGAAGGAAGCGGGGTTGGCTCTGCCACTCATTTTAAAGCAGGTTGGCTGGGGAATTGTGGGAGCTGAAGTCAAACCCCTCTAACTGAGATGATTAAAAGCCTGGAGGCTAAAACATTAGGAAAAACGGCTGCAGGATTTGGGTTTGGCTAGTCTAGAAAAAAGGAGGACTAGCGGGGACGTGATTTTTATTTATTTTATTTTATTTTTATTTGATTTATATGCCACCCTTCTCCGGAGACTCAGGGCGGCTTACAGTGCGTTAAGCAATAGCCTTCATACTTTTGTATATTTATACAAAGTCAGCTTATTTGCCCCCACAAACTGGGTCCTCATTTCACCTACCTTAGAAAGGATGGAAGGCTGAGTCAACCTTGAGCCTGGTAAGATTCGAACCTGCAGAAATTGCAGGCAGCTGTGTTAATTACAGGGTGCATTAAACCACTGTACTACCAAGGCTCCTGATAACAGTATTCCAGTATTTGAGGGGCTGCCACAAAGAAGAGGGGGTCAATCTATTCTACAAAGCACCAGAAACAATGGATGGGAACTAATCAAGGAGAGAAGCAACCTCGAATTAAGGAGAAACTTCCTAACAGTGACGAAAATTAACCAGTGGAACAGCTTGCCACCAGAAGTTGTGGTTGCTCCACCACTGGAGGTTTTTAAGAAGAAACTGTCTAAAATAGTATGCAGTAGTAGCCAAAATTGTGGAAACCTTTTGGGAAAAGTGTATTTTGTAAAACTAGCTATGATAATAACACCACTTTTTTTGGGCGGGGGAGCACCATCAAATTATATATCAAGGGAAAGATAATTTAATTGAGAATGTAATGCAATCACTTTGATGAAGGATTTGCTATTAGAACAGCAGTTACAGTATAAAGAAGAAAAGTGAAACGCGTAGAAAAAACGAGATATACAAAAATGATCACCACGTCAGTTCATACTTCGTTGGGTAACCTTTAGCATGAATGACGGCCTTACAACGTCTTCCCATGGAGTGAACCAAGTCTTTTTGTTCTGCAGCTGCTATAATGTGAAACTTAAGATTGAAGGATGGCTTCTATTAACTGGGTTTTATTGCTGGGTTGCTTCTGACTAACAAGTTTCTTTAGTCGGCTCCATAGATTTTTAATTGGGTGAAGGTCTGGGCTCTTCCCAGGCCATTCCAGCAGTGGAATAGGATTATCTTGAAACGAAAGAAAGAAAGAAAGAAAGAAAGAAAGAAAGAAAGAAAGAAAGAAAGAAAGAAAGAAAGAAAGAAAGAAAGAAGAGGAAGGAAGGAAGGAAGGAAGGAAGGAAGGAAGGAAGGAAGGAAGAAAGAAAGAAGAAAGAAAGAAAGAAAGAAAGAAAGAAGAAGAAAGAAAGAAAGAAAGAAAGAAAGAAAGAAAGAAAGAAAGAAAGAAGGAAGGAAGAAAGAGAAAGAAGGAAGGAAGGAAGGAAGAAAGAAAGAAGAAAGAAAGAAAGAAAGAAAGAAAGAGGAAGGAAGAAAGAGGAAGGAAGGAAGGAAGGAAGGAAGGAAGGAAGAAAGAAAGAAAGAAAGAAAGAAAGAAAGAAAGAAAGAAAGAAAGAAAGAAAGAAAGAAAGAAAGAGGTGTTATTAGCCATCAAACCTCAAAAATACACTTTTCCCAAAAGGTTTCCACAATTTGGGCCACTACTGTAGGATCTCCTACAGGGGGCTGGACTAGAAGGCCTCCAAGGCCCCTTGCAGCTCTGTTTTGATTCTGATCTGAAAAGCATGCCGGCTGGGGGAATTTGGGGGGGATTTTGGAATGGGATTAATATAAGCATCCTGGAGCGAGTCCGAGGCCTCCGTGGCAGGATGCAGACGAAGGCAGCAGCCAATCCGAGGCGAGCTGTGAACAAAGTAGGAACGGGTAGTTGTTGGAAACGGAGATGTAGGTGGGTGACCCCAGAGTTTGTTTTCCCATCCCATCCCTTTGCTCCCTCTTTGTTTAGGCCCGGCTGCGGGGCCCGGCCCCGTGTCGGAGAGGACCCTGGGGCTATTTCCATCATCCGTGGGCAGTTTTAATGATACCTCTTTACAGCCTGAAATTACACCGTGGGCTCTTGAGTCACCTGCCTCGTTCCCAGCCCCAGGGCCCCCCCCCTTCCCAGCGCAGGGAGTGAGTCACACACCTTGGAGAGGTGCTGCTGGACCACAGGAGGCAGGGAGGCAGCTGAGTAAACACTGCAGATAAGACGGGTGTGTGTGTGTATGTGTATGGGAGGGGGGGGCTCCTCCCACGCAGGCAAGAACAGAGGCATTCTTTGCCCCAACGTGGCAGAGTTCCCTGGCAAGGCTGATTCAGCCACGGGAAGGCCCGTTTTTTTTATTTTTATTTATTTTTATTTTTTTAAATCCTGCGTCTTGGGCCCCCCCACTCCTCTCCTCTCAACCCCTTGGAGATCGTGCGAAGTCAGGCGCGCACAGCCTTGTCAGTGGAAAGCACTTGGTTCCTCTCGGATACCGAGGAAGAAACGAGCGCCTCCGGTTCTTCGGGATTCTCCGTAATCGGCTCCTCGCAACGGGGCACACGGCGTTTTTGTGTGCCCACCAAGCCATCTGCAGAGTTTCCAGCTGCATCCTTTCGTGGGCATGTTGGTTTTTGCTGTCTCAGTTTTGGAACGATTGGTGACCGGTTACTAGCCCATTTTTTATTAGTTTGACAAATGCCTCAAAGTGACAAACGTATCTAGCATACTGTCTTCCTCCTATTTCCCCGTAACAACAGTCTTGTAAGGTGGGTTGGAGAGAGAGAGAGGAGGGGGGAGACACTCATTCAAAGTCACTCGGATTCATGGCCAAAGTGGGACTAGAACTCATCGTCACCTGGTGACTGGCCCAAAGTCACCCAGCCAACTTTTATGGCTAAGGTGGAACTAGAACTCACCATCTCCTAGCAATTGGCCAAAAGTCACCCAGCTGGCTTTCATGCCTAAAGTGGGACTAGAACTCACTGTCACCTGGTGATTGGCTCAAAATCACCCAGCCACTTTCTTATCTTAAGGCAGGACTAGAACTCACCTTGTCCAGTTTACTAGCCTGGTGCCTTAACCACTAAACCACGGGACTGTAATATGTCCATCCTGCCGGACCCAACTGGACAGGTAGAACAGCCAGGGAGAAGAGGGTCCTTCAGGTAGCCCAGTCCCAAACCATGAAGATGTCATTCGTTTTGTTTGCTTTTTATGCTGGGGTATGGCATGATATGGGACACGGTGGCTCAGTGGCTAAGACGCTGAGCTTGTCGATCGAAAGGTCGGCAGTTCAGCGGTTCAAATCCCTAGTGCCACGTAATGGGGTGAGCTCCCGTTCCTTGTCCCAGCTTCTGCCAACCTAGCAGTTCGAAAGCAGGTAAAAAATGCAAGTAGAAAAATAGGGACCACCTTTGGTGGGAAAGTAACAGCGTTCCGTGCGCCTTTGGCGTTGAGTCATGCCGGGCACATGACCACGGAGACGTCTTCGGACAGCACTGGCTCTTCGGCTTTGAAACGGAGATGAGCACCGCCCCCTAGAGTCAGGAACGACCAGCACATATGTGCGAGGGGAACCTTTCCCTTTCCCTTTTATGGCATGACGACGATGCTAAACTAGACTTAAGTCCCAAGACTGTGATATTCATCTGGATGAACAGAGCAACGTTAATGGAATCAGGCGCTCCGATTTCAATTCCGGAAGGGAATTCCCCCCCAAAACTGAATTCTCACCATGGAAGGGCCATACCTGCCCTCTCGGAGCCCCCAGCCAACCAAAACTGGGTTAAATTTCCTGCCCTCAACGACTCAAGCCCTCCCTCGCACTCGGCTCCACCCTGCGGTGTAATCCATCACTGTCTGACCCAGAGAAGGATCCATTCATCCCACGGGGAGCCCGGTGTCTGGTCTCAGCCACTTTTGGTGTATAAGTGTGGGGAGAGAAACACACTGGCACAACAGAGAGAGAGACACTCCATCCTGGCAGACCGGGGGAAGCCGGTGGCCCGCCTCTTCGGGCCGGCTGCAGATTCGGTTTGGAAAATAGAGTCAGGTTTTGCCAAAAGAAGCAGTTTGGTTTCCTCTCGGCTGCTGCAGGTTTAAAATAGCCCCCGACCGTCCTTGTCCCACTCGGCGGCAAGTCCCAGTCCTGCCCACACGGGGCCCTGGAGGAGAATCTACAAAGCTGGATCCCATCAAAAAAAGAGAAAGGAAAAAAGGAGTTTGGGGAAGGGGAGAAATGCCATTTGGGCACCTTGGTAGATTCTGTCTGGGCTCCCTCCTCCATATCTTCTATCTATCCTCCTGTTCGAAGGAGGTGACTCTACCAGTGGTGGGTTCTTCTAACTGGCTTTACTACCGGTTCTCTCTGTGCACCCGCTCGGCCGAAGAGGTTGCAGAAAAAAATGCTTTTATTTATTTATTTATTTATTTATTTATTTATTTATTTATTTATTTATTTATTTATTGAATTTCTATACCGCCCTTCTCACTCAGGGCGGTGAACAGATTAAGATTTCATATACATATAATAATTTTTTTTTTTTAAATAAACAGTAAATAATAAATTGAGTCAACTTGGTGTATCTGCTAAGACCTTGGCATAGAATTTAGATGTTTATGCTAGCCCTGCTTGTTGAAAGAGAAAGGTCTTCAGGGCACGTCGGAAAGTGCGAAGATCTGGGATTATTCGTATTCCAGGGGGGGGTTTTTGTTCCAAAGAGTAGGTGCCCCCACAGAGAAGGCTCTCTCCCTTGGAACTACTAGACGACATTGTTTTAATGATGGTACGATGAGTAGACTTACTCTGTGAGAGCGTATTGGTTGGTGGGAGGTTATCGGTTGCAGCAGGTGGTCTCGTAAGTACTCAGGTCCTAAGCCATGGAGCACTTTAAAGGTAAGAACCAACACCTTGAAGCGCACTCGGAAGGCCACCGGAAGCCAGTGTAGCTCGCGAAGAAGAGGTGTTACATGTGAGCGCCATGTTTTAGAAGCCTCTGACGATCCCAGCTGAGCCGCACGATCGTCAGAGGCTTTTTTAAAAAATTATTTTTAAAAGCATTTTTTTGGCTGAAGAGGTTGCAGGAAAAAATGCTTTTAAAAGTAAAAAAAAAAAAAAAAGCCTCTGATGATCACATGGCTCAGCTGGACGGGGGTGGGGAGGCCAGAGGGAACCACCCGCCGCCATCGCTACCGGATCTGGTGATCCGGTCCGAACCAGGAGCATTTCACGCCTGGACGGAGGGGAGGAGAGGAGGGTGGAGCAGGGGCAGGAGGAAGAAAGGAAGGAAAGAGGAGAAGGAGAAGAGATAGAAGAAAAGGGGGACAGGAGGAGGAGGAAGAAGAGGAAAGAGGTTGAAGGAGAAGGGGAGGGGGGAAGGAAGGAAGGAAGGAAGGAAGGAAGGAAGGAAAGAAAGAAAGAAAGAAAAGAGGAAAGAAAAAGAAAGAAAGAAAAAGAAAGAAAGAAAGAAAAAGAAAGAGAAAGAAAGAGAAAGAAAGAAAGAAAGATCTGTAAACTCTGGCAAGAGCAGTAACTCATGCAGAGACATAACCATCCTTTCCAACCTCTTTTCTAATCATGGAGGCCTGCATTCTGGAGGGAGGGGAGGGGCTGAAAAAAAATAGCTACCCAGCATATTTGAACTGAGGAGGACCCTTCTCCCTGGCAGCTTCCCCAGATCCCCACAAGTGCCCTCATTCAGAGGGGCGACAGGCAAACCTCCTCCGAGGCTGCAGCTATTTGCGGAACCGAATCCGGCTGCTCAGTTGGGAGAGGGAGGGAGGGAGGGAGGGAGGGGCTCGGATAATTATAATTTTTGGGACCGAGGTTGGAGTTGCCGGAAACGCCTCCCACCGCCCCACACCTCTGCTCAGCCTGCCCCTCCAGCAGACTAAACAGACAAGCCTGTTTTAGGAGCAGGCAGACGCTTTGGGGGGGAAAAAATCATAATTTTTCGGCCTGATTCATTTGGTCTCCTCTTATGAGGTTCCTTTGGGATCCCTCGCTTTTTCTCCTCCTCCTCCCCAATCTCCCTTTTAAAAAATACATATATGTTTATGAAGTGGGAGGTGGGAAATAAATCCGGGCATGACGAAACACCCATAAATTTAGGATTACTCAAGAGCCGGTTGTCTTATTTCTCGCCATCGCATTTTTAGCTGACCTTTCTAAATCAACCTTGGCCACTAAGCCTGGGGGACTTCAACTCCCAGAATTCCCCAGCCAGCTTGGGGAGGGAGGGAAGGAAGGAAGGAAGGAAGGAAAAAGAGAAGGAAGGAAGAAGGAAGGAAGGAAGGAAAAAGAGAAGGAAGGAAGGAAAAAAGGAAGGAAGAAGGAAGGAAGGAAAAAAGGAAGGAAGAAGGAAGGAAGGAAAAAGAAGGAAGGAAGAAGGAAGGAAGGAAAAAGAGAAGGAAGGAAGGAAAAAAGGAAGGAAGAAGGAAGGAAGGAAGGAAGGAAGGAAAAAGAAAGAAGGGAGGAAAAAAGGAAGGAAGAAGGAAGGAAGGAAGGAAGAAGAGAAGGAAGGGAGGAAAAAGGAAGGAAGAAGGAAGGAAGGAAAAAAGGAAGGAAGGAAAAAGAAGGAAGGAAGAAGGAAGGAAAGAAGGAAAAAGAGAAGGAAGGAAGGAAAAAAGGAAAGAAGGAAGGAAGGAAGGAAAAGGAAGGAAAAAAGGAAGGAAGAAGGAAGGGAGGAAAAAGAAGGAAGGGAGGAAAAAAGGAAGGAAGAAGGAAGGAAGGAAGAAAGGAAAAAGAAGGAAGGAAGTTTAGTGACCGTTCAACGTTACAACAGCACAGAAAAAAAGTGACTTATGACCATTTTCCACAGTTAGGACCAGTTGCAACGTCCCTATGATCATGTAATGAAAATTCAGACGCTTAGTGACCGGTTCCCATTTATGACGGTCGCAGTGCCCACGCGATCTCCTTTTGCGACCTTCTGACAAGCAAAGTCCGTGAGGAAGCCGGATTCACTTAACAAGCGGGTGACTAACTTAACCACCTGCGGCGAGCTTCCCTTAACGACGGAGACAAGAAAGGTCGTAAAATGGAGCACAACGCCACTTAACCAATGTCTCAAAACAACGGAACTGTTGGGCTCGATGGTGGTCGTAAATCGAGGACTAGCTGTGATTTGGTACTCCTCGAATTACGACCGGTCGCTTAGCTGGCTGGGGAATTCTGGGGGTGGGGGGGGAGGTTGAAGTCTTCCCCTGTTTAAAAGTTTCCAAGAAAAATGGCAGTTTTATAGAGGGTGAATGTGCTGAATAGGCGCATCCTTCATCCAGAAAGGATGATCCACTCATCCCTGAGACACCCTCCCACCCGTTCTCCCTTGGTGGGCATGAGCCAGTGTCCTCCTCTTTGACTCACCAGCCACTCGGAGTTACTCGTATCCTGTGAGGTGGAGCTGGCCCAACGAATCAGCAAGGGCTGACTCTGCTTCTCAAAGCTGGGCCAGGCACGATGTCGCCTCCGACTCATTTTGAGAAGCTCAAGAAGGTTCCCAAACCTTCTGCTTCCTTCAGGAGGAACCTTCCCTGGTCAGATCTAGCCTCTTGTGGGTCAACCTGACCTTGGATGGAGCCTTGTTGAGAAAGGAGGGCCAGATCTGAACCAGATCTGAACCTCATCCCCCTCCCCCTTTGGCTCCCCACAATGGCCAACCTTGAAGGAGGCGTCAAAGCATCAAGGCACCTTCACGGTTCCATCAATGGTGAGCACCAGGAGATGGACAAGTTGGTAACAGGGAGAACGATTAATCAGTGGAACTGCTGGCCTCCAGATGTTGTGGGTGCTCCATCACTGGAGGTTTTCAAGAAGAGGTTGGACAACCATTTGGCAGACATGGTAGAGAGTCTTCTGCTTGGGTGGGAAGCTGGACTGGAGGACCTTCGGCGTCCCTTCCAACTCTATTCTCTTCTGTTATTCTGTTATTCTTTCTGTGATCGCGTCTATCCATCCCATCAAGCCCAGAGTAAGTCTGGAATGGTATAGGATCTGCCACGGGCAGCGGGTTGGACTAAAAGACCTCCAAAATCCTTTCTACCAACCCTATTATTCTATGTTCAATGGTGAGGATCAGAAGAGGGACATGTTGGTAACTACTTCTTCTTCTTCTTCTTCTTCTTCTTCTTCTTCTTCTTCTTCTTCTTCTTCTTCTTCTTCTTCTTCTTCTTCTTCTTCTTCTTCTTCTTCTTCTTCTTCTTCTTCTTTTTCCTCTTCCTCTTCTTCTTCCTCTTCTTCTTTTTCTTCTTCTCTTCTTCTCCTCCTCCTCCTCCTCTTCCTCCTCCTCCTCCCCCCTTCCTCCTCCTCCTCCTCCTCCTCTTCTTCTTCCTCCTCCTCTTCCTCTTTTCTTTTTCTTCTTCTCTCCTCCTCCTCCTCCTCCTCTTCCTCTTCCTCTTCCTCTCTTCTTCTTTTTCTTCTTCTCTTTTCTACTCCTTCTCCTCCTCCTCCTCCTCCTCCTCCTCCTCCTCCTCCTCCTCCTCCTCCTCTTCTTCTTATTTATTTATTTATTTATTTATTTTATTCAATTTGTATACCGCCCTTCTCCTCGTGGAGTCTCCTAGTGGACTCAGGGCGGTGCACAGCCAGAACTAAAACACATACCAATACAAAATTTAAAATTATTAAAAGAATTACATAACTGGCCCAAATTTAAAACAAGTCAATTAAAACCCAATGACAATTTAAAAACTAAAAAAGAGTAAAAAAGGGGGGAGGGGGTTCACGCCAGCCCTGCTTGATGGAAAAGAAAAGTTTTTAGGGCACGGCAAAAGACCTGGAGATCTGATATCCTTCGTATCTCCGGGGGCAAATCGTTCCAGAGGGCAGGAGCTGCCACAGAGAAGGCCCTTCCCCTGGGGGTCGCCAGCCGACATTGCCTGGCTGACGGCACCCTGAGGAGTCCCTCTCTGTGGGCGCTGGCTGGGGGATTCTGGGAGTTGAAGTCCACCCATCTTCAAGCTACCAAGGTTGAGAAACACTGCCTTAATGCATTTCTTTTGGTGGCCACCACGTTCTGTGTGATGCGTGGAACGAAACGTCGTCTTCTTCTTCCTTTGGCATTAGCCAAAGCTCCCTCCAGCCTCCTCGGTGGCCTCTTATCACCAGCCTTAACCCCGGGTAGGGGGAAATCCAGCCCGGGGGGGGGGTGGGAGGTGGCGGGGGGGGTGATCTGTTCCTCGGCTGGGCTGGATGCATCATAGATGTGGCCGGGTCTGGATTGTAGCTTCGGGGCCTCCGTTGCTCCTCTGACAGTTCCTTGGAGGATGGCCAAGGACCCGTTCCTGACCTCGTTCTCCAGCGTCTTGGGTGGTGACGTCTCAGGACTCCAAAAAACACCGTCTGCCTCTGGAGATTAGACATGTAACAGAGAGACAAGGGGTGGAGGTCCTGCTGGAGCCCCCCTAACACTTTGGAAGACAAAGGGATCCATCCTTTCAGAAGGAACGTTCGAAGACCACCCGATTCCCAGCAGAAGGAGGGCCACCGAAGCTTGGAACAAGGTGGGCAAAATCACCGTGCTGGAGACCCTCTCCCCATCGTCCTCAGATGTGGGTTTCTAGCTGATTTGGGCTTGGTCCTCACCAGAGATGAGTTTCACATAATTTTACCACCGGTTCGCCACACACCGAAAATGTGAGCATGTGCAGCTTGCACGCATACGCGCCAGTGGTGGGTTTCAATTTTTTTTACTACCGGTTCTGTGGGCGTGGCGTGGCTTGGTGGGCGTGGCTTCGTGGGCATGGCAGGGGAAGGATACTATAAAATCTCCATTCCCACCCCACTCCAGGGGAAGGATACTATAAAATCTCCATTCCCACCCCACTCCAGGGGAAGGATACTGCAAAATCCCCATTTCCTACCCACTCCAGGGGAAGGATATTGTAAAATCTCCCTTCCCTCCCCACTCCAGGGGAAGGATACTGTAAAATCTCCATTCCCACCCCACTCCAGGGGAAGGATACTGTAAAATCTCTATTCCCTCCCCACTCCAGGGGAAGGATACTGCAAAATCTCCATTCCCATCCCACTCCAGAGGACGGATACTGTAAAATCTCCATTCCCTCACCACTCCAGGGAAAGGATACTGTAAAATCTCCATTCCCACCCCACTCCAGGGGAAGGATATTGTAAAATCTCCATTCCCTCACCACTCCAGGGAAAGGATACTGTAAAATCTCCATTACCTCCCCACTCCAGTGGAAGGATACTGTAAAATCTCCATTCCCATCCCACTCCAGGGGACGGATACTGTAAAATCTCCATTCCCTCACCACTCCAGGGAAAGGATACTGTAAAATCTCCGTTCCCACCCCACTCCAGGGGAAGGATACTGCAAAATCTCCATTCCCACCCCACTCCAGGGAAAGGATACTGTAAAATCTCCATTCCCTCCCCACTCCAGTGGAAGGATACTGTAAAATCTCCATTCCCACCCCACTCCAGGGGAAGGATACTGTAAAATCTCCATTCCCACCCCACTCCAGGGGAAGGATACTATAAAATCTCCATTCCCACCCCACTCCAGGGGAAGGATACTGTAAAATCTCCATTCCCTCCCCACTCCAGGGGAAGGATACTGCAAAATCCCCATTTCCTCCCGATCAGCTGGGACTCGGGAGGCACAGAATAGATGGGAGCGGAGCCAGTTAGAATTTTTACTACCGGTTCTCCAAACTACTGAAAATTTCCGCTACCGGTTCTCCAGAACTGCTCAGAACCTGCTGAAACCCAACTCTGATACGCGCGGCTTAGAAAACGTGGCTAACTAGGACGCCACAGCGTCGGGGCAGGTGGGTGGGGGCAGGCGGGGGCCCACCCACACCCACAGGTCGCCACTACCAGCCGAATAAGTGGGTGGTCCTCACCCACTTCAGATCTTTGTTGTTTGATCGAAATAAATCCAGAAGCGACAACTCATGACGGCAGAAGCTCCTCCTGTCTCCAATCCTTACCATGTTTTCCCTCACAATTTTAAGGCCTTTTATTTCGGTCAACGGCCAGGATTAAATCTTAGCGAGACGGAAACAAACAACGGTTAAAATCACGAGGCAAGAAGCGATGAAAGGAGAAATGCCAAGCACAGAAGATCAGATCCATGTGTGCATTTCAACAGTGTTTGGATGTAGGGAATTAGAGCTAGGATCGAGTATAACGGAGGAGATAATGCTTTGGGCTCGTGTTTTGCAAACTCAAGTACTTTAAGATGGGTGGACTTCAACTCCCAGAATTCCCTAGCCGGAATGTTTTAATATGGGTGGACTTCAACTCCCAGAATTCCCCAGCCAGCATGTTTTAATATGGGTGGACTTCAACTCCCAGAATTCCCCAGCCGGCATGTTTTAAGATGGGTGGACTTCAACTCCCAGAAGTTCCCAGCCGGAATGTTTTAATATGGGTGGACTTCAACTCCCAGAATTCCCCATCCGGCATGTTTTAATATGGGTGGACTCCAACTCCCAGAATTCCCTAGCCAGCAAGTTTTAAGATAGATGGACTTCAACTCCCAGAATTCCCCAGCAAGAATGGGGAATTCTGGGAATTGGAGTCCATTCATCTTAAAATGGCCAAGAAGAGAATCACTGCACGGACAGCCCAAAACTGCAGTGCAACAGAGGGAGAAGATGACACAATGACAAAGTTGGGAGAGGCGGTTTCCCGTGTTTGTGCACACGTGTGCATTAACGTGGATGTGTGCATGACCAAGCAGAAGTAGCCACTGATGCATAAAAGGTTTCCCATAACTGAACTAAAGATTAAATTTGCAGAGATTCACCCACGGGCTATTTTGAAAATGACTCAGTTCCGCTGGAACTAAAATACTTGATAAGTCCATATTCGTTTCCGCTGAATCTTAGAACATAAGGAACTTCAGAGATCATCTAGTCCAACCCTTGTCCAGTGCAAGCATCAACCCCCACAGCATCCCTGATCGACAGATCCCAGCTTTGGTTTCAGCACTTCCCGTGAAGGAAAGGCCACACCATCCGAGGCAGCCCCCTTCTTAAGCAAATCAAACCATTTCTTGGCCATGATTGCTTGTTTCTTTGTTTGTTTATATCCCACCTTTACTATAACTCCAGGTGACAAACGTATCTAATAATCCTTCCTCCTCCTGTGAGGTGAGTTTGGCTGAGAGAGGGGGGCCCAAGATCACCCAGCTGGCTTTCATGCCTAAGGGGGGACTAGAACTCCCAGCCTCCTTGTGATTGGTCCCAGTCATCCAGCTGGTTTTTGTGCCTAAAGTGGAACTAGAACTCACAGCCTCCTGGTGATGGGCCCCAAGTCACTCAGTCAGATTTCATGCCTAAAGTGGGACTAGAACTCCCAGTCTCCTGGTGATGGGCCCCAAGTCACTCAGTCCGATTTCATGCCTAAAGTGGGACTAGAACTCCCAGTCTCCTGGTGATGGGCCCCAAGTCACTCAGTCCGATTTCATGCCTAAAGTGGGACTAGAACTCCCAGTCTCCTGGTGATTGGCCCCAAGTCACTCAGTCAGATTTCATGCCTAAAGTGGGACTAGAACTCCCAGACTCCTGGTGATGGGCCCAAAATCACCCAACCATCTTTCATGTCTAAGGCAGGACTAGAACTCACCATTTCCCATTTTCTAGTGTGGGGTCTTAACCCCTACACCAAACTGGCTCTTATATCAACCATTGAATAATAATTATTAATTATATAATGAGTGATCTTGACTGCTATGTTACTTCATGCTATTTCTGATGTTTTTATTTGGATCCCCCCCCCCGGGCCGCCTCTTTTTATCATTTAGCCACCCAGAGCCATGCCTACAAGCCTTGCCATCCTGGTTTCTTTAACCATCCTGGATGCCCTTAGGTTTCAAACTCTCCTTCCTCTCTCAGGCCAGCCTTTCTCTCCCATCCTTGTCTGCCCATCCCAACAGCCCTGTGAGGTAGACCAGAGAAGAAGAAGAGAAAGAAGAAGAAAAGAAAAGAAGAAGAGAAAGAAGAGGAGGAGAAGAAGAAGAAGAAAAGAGAAAGAAAAAAGACAAGAAGAGAAAGAAGAAAAAGAAGAGAAAGAAGAAAAGGAGAAGAGAAAGAAGAAAAGAAGAAGAGGAAGAGGAGGAGGAGGAGAAAGAAAAAAGACAAGAAGAAGAAGAAGAAGGAAGAAGAAGAAGGAGGAGGAGGATTCAAACTGACCTCTTCCTGCTCCTAACTGACACCCTACCTCCAGCCCTTTACAGTCTTTTGGGGTGTCTAAACCCCCCCTCTCCCCTGGCCAGAGAGGATCAGATGCTCTCCTGGGAGGGGGGGGGGGTCACCAGACCAGACGCAACTCTGGATCATTTTTCCAACCGTTATGACCAAATCTTCCCTGGAGGGATCTGGGGGGGTAGGGGTGGGCTCAGCCAACAGCCCCTTCCCATGCCTGGGGCAGGGATCATCCGCGGCTCGGCCTCTCCCCGGCCTGGGAAACGATGAATTGTGGTTTGCAAATTCTTTTCAAGTTCTCTAACTTTCACCCCCTCGTTGCTGGTGTCAGCAGGAAATGCCTTCCGGATAGGTCAGCTGAAGCAGCTACCGCACACAACTCTCACACCGGCACACACACACACACACACACACACACACACACACACACACACACACGGGCCTTGAAGGGCCAGTTGAAGGCTACTGTGCACCGGCCACTTTCCGCAGCCGAGGCAGAACCTGAACCCAAGACCCTTTGAAGAAGGAAGGTACCCCAATGCTTTTCTCCCGTTTCGGGAGATCACGCAGATACTCCATCTGTGGGACTAAAGGAGTAAATTCTGCCAGGAAAAAAAGCCAGGGGGGGGGGCAACAGCTTTAAAATTCAGGGTTTTTTTCTATTTTAAAACCCAGAAAAAGCCTATTTTTTTCCTCAACCACTGCAATTCGAAGATCTGCGGACTTCAACTCCCAGAATTCCCCAGCCAAAAAGAAGAAGAAAAAAACAGCTTTAAAATTAGGTTTTTCTATTTTAAAGTCCAGAAAAAGCCTATTTTTTTCCTCAACTTCTTCAATTCAAAGATCTGCGGACTTCAACTCCCAGAATTCAGCTGGCTGGGGAATTCTGGGAATTGAAGTCCACACATCTTCGAGTCGCAGAGCAGCTCCAGATTCTAACACCCATCGTTTTAAGAAAATATGAGATTTCAATCCAGTTGTTAGAAATCAGTCCAGCCATGGCTTCCCCATTGACCCAAAAGGGGATCAGGTGACTCCAGGACACTGCAACGGTCATAAATATGAAGCAATTATCAAGCGTCTGAATTTTGATCACGTTACCACGGGGATGCTGCAATGGTTGTTGAAAAACGGTCATAAGTCAATAAAATTAGAGCTGGAAGGGATCTTGGAGGTCTTCTAGTCCAACCTCCTGCTGAAGCAGGAGACCCTATAATATACTATCTAAGACAAGTGGCTGTCAAGTCTCTTCTTAAAGACCTTCAGAAATGGGCCCAGTTCCGGCCTCCAGAGGGCCTCCGGAGCCTGGGGAGGCCATTTTCGCCCTCCTGGAGGCTGGAGAAAAGCCTCCGGAGCCTGGGGAGGGCAAAAAGCAGGAGGCTGTCTAGGCCACGCCCACCATGGCCACGCCCACCCAGCAACCAGCCAGAGAACCCCTTGCGAAAATTTTTGAACCCCACCCCTGGTCGTAAGTCAAGGACTACCTATATTACCATAATAATACAATTCCCTAATTTATGGTTTCGTTCTCTCACCCTCTTCCAAGTCCGGCACAGAATTCCAATTTTTTTTCCCCCCCTGCGGCTGTGAATCATTACCCCCGCATGAAATCAATCCTCACATTAGTGCATATCAAAGAGACAGACAAATCCAGACTTCGAAATGCGCCATTCGATGCACCGAGGAAGGCCCTGAGGTTAAGGGGATGGAGTTGGGTGTCAGCCCATCCAGATAGTTTTACAGGCTCCTGGGGGCCTGTGCGGGGGGGGGGGAATCATTCCACATCTGGATCCAATATAGCACCTCTGGCCACTGTGATGAGGTGGGTGGGAAGACGACTCGGTCCAGACAATGACCCCCTGTCCCCTGGTGAGGTCCCACAACACCTCTGGCAGAAGATCTGGAGATCTTGTTCTTGGCTGGGTGGAGAAGAGAAGTTTGCATAGTTTTCAGCTGACCTGCTTGGGGGTCTTAGTCACTTTCCATCCAAGATCCACATCAAAGCCACTCAGAAGCTGCTCATGTTAGCCCCGACATGAGAGACCCGAAGGGAAACAGCTTGGGGGAATTATATTTTGGCAGGTGGGTCTGAGTTGGCTGCACAATTGACAGGGGACGGCTGGGAAGTTGCTAGAGCAAAAAATGCACTCCTGTTCCTAACTCTTGGATGGAGTGGATGCGGCATGGTGGCTGAGGGATTCTGGGAGTTGAAGTCCACGTATCTCAAAGCATGCCAGCTGGAGGGGTCTGGAAATTGAACTCCCTCCATCTTAAAACAAGTTGGCTGGAAGATGCTGGGAATTGAAGTCCATACGTCTTAAAGCATGCCACCTGGGAGATTCTTGGAGTTGAAATCCATACGTTTTTAGAAGATGGTGCCTGGGGGATTCTGGAAGTTGAAGTCCATATGTCTTAAAGCATGTCAGCTGGGAGATTCTGGGAGTTGAACTCCATCCATCTTAAAATATGTTGGCTGGAAGATGCTGGGAGTTGAAGTCCACGTATCTCAAAGAATGCCAGCTGGGGGATTCTGGGAGTTGAAGTCCATATGTCTTAAAGCATATGGATCTTAAAGCAATCTGCCAAAGACTTTTTCTTGGCAAAACCCCCACAAAGGTTGTAAAAGGGGGACCAAATTCATTTAACTGTTTCACTTAGCAACAGAAATGCTCGATTGGGATTATAAGTCGAGAATCACCTATATAAACCTTTTATTATCTTTGCTGATCCTTATTTTAACCTATTTCAGATCTGACCCTTTTTCAAGCTTCCTCCTTAATTTTTTCAATACCATCACTATACTTTAGATTTCCCCGCTATCTTTGTAACCCTCTGTGACGTTTGTAATGGAAACATGAGGTTGCAAAGAGATGGTGCCAGCAAGAGATGACGAAGAAGAAAAAGGAAAGGAAAGGAGAAAGGAAAGGAAGAAGAAGGAAAGGAAAGGAAGAAGAAGGAAAGGAAAGGAAGGAAAGGAAAAAGGAAGGAAGGAAAGGAAGGAAAGAGGAAAGGAAAGAAAGGAAAGGAAAGGAAAGAGGAAAGGAAGAAAAAGGAAAGGAAAGGAAGAGAAAAAGGAAAGTCCAACTTTGGGGTGAGTAATTCCCAGTGCTTTCTCCACCCTCGTCCTGCGAGAATTACATCAGTGTTTGTTTGCAAGCTTTGCTCTAAGCCGAGGGAAGGATTTATAGCCATGCCAGGAAGACCAGCCACAGTGAAGCAGGGGGTGGGGATGTACAAACAGCCACAAGATTGAGCAATTCTGCTCTCAGCACCGAGCAGAAGCGTGCAAGAGAGCTGGTCAGCCCCTCTCCCTTGCGTTTGGCACGCTTGCCTCGAGCGAGAGAAGGACAGTGACACGCAGCTCAGCCGAGAAGTGGAATAGATGCTGGCTTGTTCCTGCTGTCTGAATGCAAAAAGGTGCATCGGAGTGGCTTAAGCACCCAGGAGGATATGCCCAGAGAACTACAGGTCTCTCCCGCACCTTGGAAATACACCGGTCTCATCTCCTTCGCTCCCCAACCCCCGGGGAGGAAAGCAATCATTTCTGTAGGAAGCGACGGACGAGAGATTGTGCGGTCGCCCAATTCTGAAACGTCCCTTTGGTTGGTCATCAATGCCCAGAATTGGTGCCCTCACACCTTCTGGGACTCTTGCGTAGAAAGTGCCAATCCACACCCAGATTAGTGCATTAGTTTATCTCTGCCAACATGAACGTCACTGCAAATGGGCTGCCTAATGGCCAAACAGTTTCAAAACACAGGCCGGGGGTGGTCCATCCATCAAACAGCTGCATTCCATCCCAGCAGAGAAGAGTCATGGCCACCCAAAAAAAAAAAAAAAAAAAAAAAGGGAGGCCAAGCTGGGTTCAAGCCCACCGGCGTTCATTTTAGGAGGCTCCGAACAACCGAGTCACAAGCTGGTTGATGGGAAAAACACCCACGTTTTGCTAATGGGTACCAGCAGAATTCAGAAAACCGGGCAAGGTTTTCAGGATGCTGCCAGCATCCAGATGCTAAGAAAGAGTTTGATGCCCATCAGGAGGAAGGGAAGGTATTGCAATGAAGAGCTTTTTAGGGTGCAAAAAACAGATTGGGGGAAAAGACCAGAATTCCCCAGCCAGTATGCCTTAAGATGTATGAACTTCAACTCCCAGAATTCCCCAGCCAGCATGCCTTAAGATGTATGAACTTCAACTCCCAGAATTCCCCAGCCAGCATGCCTTAAGATGTATGGATTTTGACTCCCAGAATTCCCCAGCCAGTATGCCTTAAGATGTATGGACTGACTCCCAGAATTCCCCAGTCAGTATGCCTTAAGATGTATGGACTGACTCCCAGAATTCCCCAGCCAGTATGCCTTAAGATGTATGAACTTCAACTCCCAGAATTCCCCAGCCAGCATGCCTTAAGATGTATGAACTTCAACTCCCAGAATTCCCCAGCCAGCATGCCTTAAGATGTATGGATTTTGACTCCCAGAATTCCCCAGTCAGTATGCCTTAAGATGTATGGACTGACTCCCAGAATTCCCCAGTCAGTATGCCTTAAGATGTATGGACTGACTCCCAGAATTCCCCAGCCAGCATGCTTTAAGATGTATGAACTTCAACTCCCAGAATTCCCCAGCCAGCATGCTTTAAGATGTATGAACTTCAATTCCCAGAATTCTCCAATCAGTATGCCTTAAAATGTATGGACTTCGACTCCCAGAATTCCTCAGCCACCCTAAGCCTAACCCAAGAGAGCTGGCTGGGGAATTCTGGGAGTTGTAGTCCACCCATCTTAAAGTGGCTAAAAAAAAATCTGCAAACTGACCGATGCACCACCCTAACGCTACATAAGGACCTGGAGATTTGCATTCAGCATGATCTGAATCTACAAATCAAAGACAAATTCTTCAGGCAGTAAATTGATTGACAAAGACAAGGTCTGTGACCCTGTTATGTTGTGGTCCTCATGAAATGGTCCATTTTCCGGAGGTGCATCCTTTCTTCTCGGCCGGGGCTGTTTACATCCCTCAATTGCCGGCCGGCAGGAATGTTTGCCGATAGAGTTTATACAGCAAATGCTTGAAGCTATTTTTAAAGTTAGTTTTGGCTCCCATCCCAGTTTCGTTCAGCTTCTCCTTCAGGGTCTCAATGGGCCAGGAAATACAGGTAGCCCTTGACTTAACAACAGTTAATTTAATGACCGTTCGAAAGTTACAAAGGCCCTGGAAAAAAAGTGACTTATGGCTATTTTTTACACCTAAGACCTGTTCTGACCGAGGCTTCCCTAGAAAGTCTTAGTCCCGCAAAACCTCTTTTATTTCTACGGTTGTAAATTACTTTCATTTACAGTCCGCAAGGCTTGATAAACAGTCTTTCAGAGAAAGGTTATCAACACCCACCTATCTCACGTGGAACGCTGCCAAAGAGCTAATTTCCAGACGCAGGGCAAGGCCAAACTTGGCACAGAGTCACAAATAGAATTTTCAAATCTTGAATCGGCCAGATGAAAGAATTGCTTCCTGCAAAAGCTCACTTCCCGTTCACTCTTCTTTTCTATCTTATGGGAGGGGCCAATCATCTCCAAGCTTTACTCCCAAGTCGACCCCGTTTCCTTAATTGTTCCTGTCTCCTGGCAGCTCTGTGCGTGCGCACACTGGGAACAGGCTCACACTGTTCTTCTGCCTCGCTGATGTCAGACTCCGGAGGCTCCAGAAGCCGCATATAACTATCAGATGGCCTTGGCCCACTCTCTGCCTCCGATGCAGAGCCGTCGTCCGAGCTTTCCCCAGCCCCCAGGACTGGCCCAAGTTCCTCCCCAACCTCCTCACTGTCCGACTCTGCTGCCAGGTCTGCTGGCTGCCAGCGGGCCACAACAAGACCGTTGCCGCATCCATCCACGATCACGTGATCGAAATTCAGATGCTTGCCAACGGACTCATCTTTCTGATGGTCGCAGCATCTCCGGGGTCACGCGATCCCTTTTTGCAACCTTCTGAAGAGCAAAGTCAGAAAAAAGTTGGGCACTCTGCACAGGCTTGAAAGCATTCTGTCCAAAGCCTTCAAAGTGGCTGAAAAATCACATCATGGGTCACCTCCCCTCCCCCAAGGGTTTTATTGCCAGCCTGCAGTTCCCCGTTTCTGCCGGGTTCCAGTCCTGAGAACTCGAAACTTTTTTGTCATTGTCGGCAAGCTGTTACTCACGCCACTTCCTAGCCATGAGAGAGCAAAGTCTGGGCAAGCGAAGAATGAAGCCGTGTCATTTCCTCCCTCCGTGATCGACGGCTTCTCCCTTTTAAAAACTTCTTTCTAGAAGTGTATATATTTACCTGCCACCCACCCGCCCTCATTGCGACAGCCCACGTGTTTTTCCCATCAGGGGCTCTGCGCAAAAGCTGTGATGGTGTAGCTGACCCAAAAATTTCTTTCTCTCCCTTTTGAATAGAATAACAGAGTTGGAAGGGACCTTGGAGGTCTTCTAGTCCAACCACCTGCAGGAAACCCTACAAAACTTCAGACAAATGGCTATTCAATCTCTTCTTAAAAACTTCCAGTGTTGGAGCATTCACAACTTCTGGAGGCGAGTTGTTCCACTGATTAATTGTTTTCACTGTCAGGAAATCTCTCCTTAGTTCTAAGTTGCTTCTCTCCGTGGTTAGTTTCCACCCATTGCTTCTTGTCCTGCCTTCAGGGGCTTTGGAGAATAGCTTGACTCCCTCATTTTGGGGGCAGCCCCTGAGATATTGGAAGACTGCTATCTTGTCTCCCCTAGTCCTTCTTTTCATAGGATTAGACATACCCAGTTCCTGCAACCGTTCTTCATATGTTTTAGCCTCCAGTCCCCTCATCATCTTTGTTGCTCTTCTCTGCACTCTTTCTAGAGTCTCAACATCTTTTTTACATCGTGGCAACCAAAACTGCATGCAATATTCCAAGTGTGGCCTTACCAAGGCCTTATGAAGTGGTATTAACACTTCACGTGATCTTGATTCTATCCCTCTGTTTATGCAGCCCAGAACTGTGTTGGCTTTTTTGGCAGCTGCTTTCTTTCTTAAAATGAAACAAAAGAAAGACAATGGCACTGTGGATGGAGACTGAAGGATCTGAGGAGGACGGATGTTGGGGTATCCCTTTCGTCACAATATTGGATGCTGGCGCATTGATTGATTGATTGATTGATTGATTTTTATTTATTTAATTTATTGTGCCATCCATCTCTCCTCTTAGGTGACTCTTTGCGGGTTATAAAACATTTAACCATGATTAGTCAGCTGCTCTGGGTTCACACAATTAGCAGGATCCACCCAGCGACTAGTTTTCCTGCAAGTGGCTCAGCGCCTTGAATCCAGCCCAGATATGTCGTTTATGAATCATACTAGCGTACAAATCAATAAAACGGATTCATGGGTTAATCAGGTTAAGACTGTTGTGTGAATGGAGTCATGCCTGCTTCAGAGTGGTGTTGTCGTGGGGAGGGAAGGAAGCGTTGAGTTCGATGGCTTGAGCCGAGACAGGATCTAAATTTAATCAATCATAAATGCGTCCTCTCTAAATATATATATATATATATAGTTCTTGCATTATTTGGTTCGGCTTTGTGCCCTGGATAAGACGAAAAGGAGCTTGAGATAACAGCCTTTTTAAAACAGCCCCGGGGAGATTAATAACAATAATAATATAGCCAAGCAGTTTTTCCGCTCCCTATAAATGCATTTCCTGATCAGATTGTGAGATTCGTAAGCAACACTCCGAGAGGCGGAACAAATTCCCCGAGAACATCTGGCATCTCCGGCGAAAACAGCAGCCCATCAAGAGGTTCTCCATTGTGAAAGCGGCACTCAGCATGCGAAACAATAATACGCAGCCCGTACGAAAACAAACAGCCTCCACAATTATGTTTGAACCCCCAAAATAGCCTGACTCTCTTCCTCTGCAGGCTGCAGGGGAGAGGAGAGAGAGAGAAAAAAATGAAAGAAATTCAAATTTTTATTCTCAACGGACAGATGGTCAAAGCCTCTTGGCAGAGCTGTTTGTTCTTCTGTAAAAATATATATCTATGTGCACTTTCACGGGGCTGCATTCGTAGAGGGATAGGATCAAGATTGCGTGTTAAAGTGTTAATATCAGGGGTGAAATGCTCCCGGTTCAGACCGGTTCGACTGAACTGGTAGCGATGGCGGTTGGTCAGGGGTGAAATGCTCCCGGTTCGAACCGGATCGCCCGATCTGGTAGCGATGGCGGCCGGTGGTTCGGAGAACCGGTAGCAATGGCGGCACGAGGCTCCACCTATCCACCTGGTTGTCGTTATGTCCTGGTTTTAACCAGGAAGTAACCTGCTTTTTACCCTCTGGGCATGCGCAGAAGGGTTTGCGCACGCGCAGAGGGTCCGTGTGCGGCGAGTGCACTTCCGAACCGGCTGGGAAGGTAAGTAGATTTCACCTCTGGTTAAATACCGCTTCATAAGGCCTTGGTAAGGCCACACTTGAGAATGCTGCATCCACTTTTGGTCGCCATGATGCAAAAAATAAAATAAAAAAGATGTTGGGACTTTAGAAAGAGTGTAGAGAAGAGCCACAAAGATGATTAGGGGACTGGAGCACTGGTGGGATTCAAATAATTTAACAACTGGTTCTCTGCCCTAATGACCGGCTGGATGGGCGTGGCCATGGTGGGCGTGGCCAGGGGTGTGTGACAGGCAGCACTTGGCCTCCTGCACCCCTCAGGAGCAAAAACAGGCCATGTGGGGGGGTGCACCACCCTTGGCTCCATTTTGGGCCTAGTAGGCCTCCCTGCAGCCTCCTGGGAGCCAAAACGGGGCCCGTGGGGACTCCTGGAAAGGGTGGGGTGGTAAGGGGCGGGGCCAGCCAGCAATTTAAGAACCGGTTTGCCTGAATTGGCCCAAACTGGCTGAATCCCGCTACTGGACTGGAAGCTAAAACATATAAAGAACGGTTGCAGGAACTGGGTTCGTCGAGTTCAATGAAAAGATGGACTATGGGAACATGATAGCAATGTTCCAATATTTGAGGGGCTGCCCCCCCAAAAAAGGAGGTCAACTTATTCTCCAAAGCACCTGAAGGCAGGACAAGAAGCAAACGGATGGAAACGAATCAAGGCGAGAAGCAACCTGGAATTAATGAGAATTAGAACAATTAATCAGCGGAACCACTTGCCACCAGAAGTTGTGGGTGCACCATCATTAGAGGCGTTGAAGAAGAGATTGGACAACCAAATATTTATTTGTTTGTTTATTTACTTATTTAATTTATTTATTTATTTATATACAGGTAATCCTCAATTTACAACAGTTCATTTAGTTCGAAGTTACAAGGGCACTGATAAAAGTGCCAACTGTTCCGACATCCCCACAGTCATGGGATCACAATTCAAATGACTCGTATTTATGACAGTTGCAGCGTCCCTGGGCTCACGTGACACCCCTCTCCCTTTCTGCGACCTTCTGACAAGCAAAGTCAATGGGGAAGCCAGATTCGCTTAACAGCCGTGTTACCAACTTAACAGCTTCTGTGATTCGCTTAACAGCCATGGCAAAAACAGTTGTAAAACGGAGCAAAACTCATTTAAGAAATGTCTCGCATAGCAAGAGAAACTTTGGGGCTCCATTGAGGTCATAAGTCAAGGACTACCTTTATTTATTCATTTATAATGTAGTTTTTATACAGCCATCCTGGAAAACAGATCTACAGATTTTTTTTAAAAAACAGTACAACATCCCAAAGTTATTTAGAGTGTTTTGGGAAACTAAATCAGCAGGTATGTTCTGATAACATGCTTAAGGTGGTTGAAATTAAACCGTGTTTCCCACAACATATGGGATCATAAACAAATCAAACAGGGTTGGATTCCTACAATGTCCACTAAGACATTCCAAAAAAATAAATAAATCATTGTCAGGGTCAAAACTCACCGACTATTATTATTTACCCTTCTTATTCTCTTCTTTATTCTCTCCTCTTATTGGATAATATTACGACGATTATCATTATTCTGGAAAGCATGTATACTGAGAGCTGCTGAGAGACAAATACCTTTTGTGTCTAATCACATAAAGTTTGAATACTTCGGCATGACATCTGCAGGACATCTGCAGACGGGGATGAAGATCTTCCCTTTTTTGGCACCCACCCACCCCTTGCCAGGTACCCCTCCCAAATTACAATATCGGGCTAATCAGAGGTGGTATTCAGCCGGTTCGTACCAATTTGGGCGAACTGGTAGTGGAGATGGTGGATGGCCCTGCCCCAGTGGTGAAATCTAAAATTTGTTACTAGTGGTTCTGTGGGCATAGTTTGGTGGGGGGGGGGTTAATGTGACTGGGGGGACGTGGCCAATTTTTTTTTCTTTTAAAACCATTTTTTCTTCAACCTCTTCGGCGAAGAGGTTGTAAAAAAATGCTTTCGAAAGGCTCTGACGGTCCCAGCTGAGTTGCCTGATCGGCAGAGGCTTTTTTTCTTTTAAAAGCCTCTGCTGATCAGGCAACTCAGCTTGGATCGTCAGAGACTTTTAAAAGAGAAAAAACCTCTGCTGATCAGGCAACTCAGCATGGATCGTCAGAGGCATTTAAAAGAAAAAAAAAGCCTCTGCTGATTAGGCAACTCAGCTTGGATCGTCAGAGGCTTTTAAAAGAGAAAAAACCTCTGCCGATCAGGCAACTCAGCGTGGATCGTCAGAGGCATTTAAAAGAAAAAAAGCCTCTGCCGATCAGGCAACTCAGCTGGGATCATCAGCTGACGATCCCTTTGACGATCCCAGCTGAGCTGCGCGATCATCAGAGGCTTTTTTTTTTTACTTTTAAAAGCATATGTTCGGCAGAAGAGGTTGTAGAAAAAATGCTTTTAAAAATTAAAAGAAAAAGCCTCTGATGATTGTGCAGCTCAGCTGGGCATGGGGGGGTTGGGGGGCAGGGATTTTTGCTACTGGTTCTCCGAACCACCATTTATTAAGGGAAGTTTAAGATGGAGCCGATTGTGTGAAACCCCGTCCGGTTTGTGGTCACCGAATTTACCGTGAAGATTGGAGAGAGAAAAGGAAAAATTGGCAGACCCTTCCCTTATCTCGGGAGCCTGGGAGAGAAAGTCTTGTCGCCTTGAAGAGAGAATGGTTCAACGCAACCCCGGTTCTGACAAACTTTTTCTGCAAATAAGAATCTGCAGACATTCAGGCAAGAGGGAAAAAAATCCCCTATGGTGAAAGTGATGCGTTACAGAGAGTCCTCCACTTACGAACATTCCTTTAGCGACCTTTCGAAGTTACAACACCACTGCGAAAAGCCTCTGTCCTCACGCTTACGCCTATCGCAGCAGCCCCCACGGTCACAAGATCAAAATTCGGGCCCTTGGGCAACCAACCGTTGTCGTATCCTGGGATTACCGGATCCCCATTTTGCGATCTTCACAGCTGGCTTCCGACAAGCAAAAGTCTGTGGGGGAAGCCGGATTCGTTTAACGACCACAGGATTCGCTCAACGGCAGTGATTCGCTTAACCAAAAAAAAAAAAAAAAAGTGAAATTCAACCCGACTCGCTTAACGACTTGCAGTGGAAATTGAAGTCCCATTTATGGTCGTAAGTTGAGGACTCCCTGTATAGCTTTCCCAGCTGGAATAGCCCATCCACTCCACCTTTTTCAGGGTTATCCCAGCACTAAGAGTCTCAAAGAGCCCCTGACCCCTTTTTTTTCCCCCATCCAATTTCTCCTCCAGTATCTTCTAACACCTGGGAAGCCAGCGTGGGGCAGAGGAAGTGGGGGTCAGCAGAGCCACAAGGTCTGCTGAAGAGTCATTCACTCCATGCAATTTGGGATTTTTCCAAGAACAAGGTTTGAATATTGTCCAAATGATCACATCTCGGAGCCGGAAGACAGAGCTGATCCAGTTTTGGGAACGTCTTCCCTTCCCCACCAGATCCCAAGGCAGAGAATCGGGCATCGTCCGGCGACCCGAGAACTCCTCCAAAGTTTGGGCATCTGGAGAACAACATCCCTCTCTCTGGATCTTCTGGACTAAACAATTCTGGACTCTGTTCCAAAGTCAGCCTGGCAACCCTTCAGCGGTTTTATCCCTTTTTACAATTCCTGACCCCGATCAAATTTTAATTCCTTATTTCCTTTTGCCGTCTCGCAGCAAGTTGGTTCCTCCCGCTTCTGTTTGCAAGAGGAGGTTTTTTTTCCTTTCCTGGCCCATTTTTGGTGGATCTGTTTGTGCCTCTTTTCTTCTTCTTCTCCTTCTCCTTCTTCTTCCTCCTCGTTCTTCCTCTCTCTCCTGAGCAAGTCCTCTCCACCACCAAAGCCAAAGAATTAAAAAATAAAAAATAAAAAAAGACAATCCTCATCCCTCCCCAAAAACATAAATTTACCCAATAAAATAATAATAACAATAACAATAACAATACAAGTTGTGGGTTTTTTTTTTCAAAAACAAGAGAGAGAAAAAGATTCCTTTTTTTTGTGAAGACAAAAATGAAAAAAATGAAAGTAGAAAAGGCACGAGGTTTTTTTAGCAGAGAGAAGTGGGGTGGGAAACGAAGTTGGGGTCCTCCTCACAGTCCTGACTCTTTTCTCCGGAGGGATCATTCAGACATTCTCAAGTCCACCACCGATCCTGTTTCTCAGCTACACCGGCAGGATTTGACGATCATGTTGGAAAGCTGTTCTACTTTGGCTTGTCGGCCGACGTAGTAAACGATGCCCAAGGGTTCCAGCTCATCGGGGACACAACAGGGTGCGGCTGAGGCCGAGGGGTTGTGAACGTTGTAGAGAGCGAGGACCTGTGCGAAGGAGACAAGGACAGCCTGCTTAGAGATGCAAGATTTCTTAATAAAGCCACACTTTGGAGTATACCGCATCCAGTTTTGGTCACCACATTAGAAGAAAGAAACTTTGGAAGAAGCGCAGAGAAGAGCAACTAAAGCGATTAAAGCAGTGGTGAAATGTAAAATTTGTTACTACTGGTTCTGTGGGCATGGCTTGGGGGGAGTTAATGTGACTGGGTGGGCATGGCCAACTTTTTTTTTTTTTTACTTTTAAAAGCATTTTTTCTGCCACCTCTTCGGCCGAAGAGGTTATAAAAAATGCTTTTAAAAGCCTCTGACGATCCCAGCTGAGTTGCCTGATCGTCAGAGGCTTTTTTTTTCTTTTAAAAACATTTTTTCTACAACCTCTTCGGCCGAAGAGGTTGTAAAAAAAAAAAAATGCTTTTGAAAGCTTCTGATGATCAGGCAACTCAGCTGGGATCGTCAGAGGCTTTTAAAAGCATTTTTTCTGCCACCTCTTCGGCTGAAGAGGTTATAAAAAATGCTTTTGAAAGCCTCTGACGATCCCAGCTGAGCTGCACGATCATCAGAGGCTTTTATTTTTTACTTTTAAAAGCATTTTTTTCAGCCGAAGAGGTGGTAGAAAAAATGCTTTTAAAAATTAAAAAAAAAAGCCTCTGATGATTGAGCGGCTCAGCTAGACATGGGGGGGGGCAGGGATTTTTGCTACTGGTTCTCCGAACCACTCGCCGCCATTGCTACCGGATCGGGTGATCCGGTCCGAACCGGGAGCATTTTACCCCTGGATTAAAGGCCTTTTTAGACGGTATATATCCTTAGTAAGGCCACACCTGGAATATTTGCAACCAGGTTTGGTCACCATATTACAAAACAGATGTTAAGACTTTGGAGGAAGTGTACAGAAGAGTAACGAAAACGATTAAAGGCCTGGAGGCTAAAACATTATGAAGGATGGCTGCAGGATTTGGGTTTGGCTAGTCTAGGGAAAAGAAGGATTGGGGGGACGTGATAGCAGTATTCCAATAATTGAGGCGCTGCCCCAAAGAAGAGGGAGTCAACTTATTTTCCAAAGCATTTGAAGGCAGGACAAGAAAAAATGGATGGAACCTAATCTAGGAGAGAAGCAACCTGGAATGAAGGAGAAACTTCCTAACAGTGAGGACAATTAACCAGTGGAACAGCTTGCCACCAGAAGTTGTGGGTGCTTCATCACTGGAGGTCTTTAAGAAGAGACTTGGAAAGCCACTTTGTCTGAAATGGTTATTCAGCTTTCCATCCTTCTGAGGTGGGTCAAATGAGGACCCAGATTGTTGCGGGTAGTAATGCTGACTCTAAACTGCTTAGAGTGGGCTGCAAAGCACCGTAAAGCGGGAAATAAGTCTAAGTGCTATTGCTATTATAGGGTCTCCTGCTTGAGCAGGGAGTTGGACTGTGTTCTGTCCCCGTCCCACACGCACACACACCAACAGACGTTCAAGAGTTAAAGACCAAACCAGCCGGCAAAATCCTTTTCCTTATGATAACGGAACTTGGCAACAACCTAGTGGCTGCCTGCCAAGAGTTTATTACTTATGAAGAGGAGAGATAACTTCTCCCCGCTTCTGGTACATCAAAAGAAACAGCTCAATAATTACAGAGTCAATCAAGTCCAAAGATAATCCAGCAAAGTCTATAGCAAAAGTCCGGCAATGCAGAAAGGCGTG
Source organism: Pituophis catenifer annectens (assembly GCF_029215685.1). Lineage (NCBI taxonomy): Eukaryota > Metazoa > Chordata > Lepidosauria > Squamata > Colubridae > Pituophis > Pituophis catenifer. The sequence goes on along the minus strand of NW_027256889.1, from coordinate 3,513,838 downwards.
GAAGCTTTCAGCTTTGTTCGTCACAAGATTTGACTGGCCACCACGCTCCCTTTTATACCCTGTGGGGTGTGGTCCAGTGACTCAGTCTAATCTCGGGCACGCTTTTTCTTCTGTTGCACGCGCTTATCTCTGCGACGCTGGCGTGGATCCAGCCAAGACTCATTACCCTCATCACTGTCCACCTGTGGCTGCGTGGATGTGCTTGGCCCCGGCCCTATCTCTTGCCCTTCGGCGGACACCGAAGGCATTGCCAGGGAGGAGGGTCCTGGAGAGGGAGGCCTTGCCAACTCCTCTCCTTCACTCTCGGAGTCCTCGCCTGCCAATGACACAGGCTCAGGTAAGGGAGCCACAACAGACTGCGAGAAAGGCCTCCAAGATCCCATCCAGCTCTATTCTGAATTGAATTGATTTTGAGAGGTTTGGTTTGATTTGATTTGATTTATTGTGGTGTGGTGTGGTGTGGTTTGGTTTGAGGGCTTGCCTAGCCAAACGAAACCTTCGGCACAAGTCTTGGACCACCCATAGTTTTCTTCCCTATCCTCTTGAACCCAACTGGGAGAAAACAAGCCATCAATCTTGGCTGGCTGGATGCCAGTCACTTGCTCAACTTTTAGCTAATGCCTTCTTCGAAGGGAGGTGCCAGGCTGCACAAGATGGCCTGTTTTTTCATCCGAAGCCAGGAAATTAATTATCCTTCTTCCTTTATCAAAACAACCAAAGTAGAAAAACAGAAATATCCACAGAAATATCCAACCCCTAAACATCAACAAGGTCTTGACTGGTTAATAATTTGCAAATAGAGTTAGAAGTTTAAAAACGTTGGGTCTGCTTCACAAGGGGTGAGGAATTAATATTTTTGCAATATATTTATCAATATTCAACTGGGGGGGGATAATATATGTGTTGCAGGAAAAGTATATTTATTTATTTATTTATTTATTTATTTATTTATTTATTTATTTATTTATTTATTTATTTATTTATTTATTTATTTATTTATTTATTTATTTTATTCAATTTGTATACCGCCCTTCTCCTAGTGGACTCAGGGCGGTGCACAGCCAGAACTAAAACACATAACAATACAACATTTAAAATTATTAAAAGAAGTATATACTTTGGCCCAAATTTAAAACAATTCGAATTAAAACCCATTGACAGATTAAAAGCCAAACAACTAAAAAACTAAAAAATGTCAGGTATATCTGGGGATATACCTGACATTTGGGGTATAATAAACAGTGAGTAACAGGATGCATCTGTTTTGGGTCATTTTACCCTTTTACAGATAAGTACCTTCGTCAAATACCTTCGTCAATCCAGCAACCTTTTATCAGCACAGAAGAGGAACTTCAGCCTTGGCTAAAGTTTTAGGACATTAATATTCGAAGTTTAGCCAATATCAGAATTTGGTCTGCCTCATTTGTATACAGGTAGTCCTCGACTTACGACCACAATTGAGCCCCCCAATATTTGTTGCCACGTGCAAAATATTTGTTAAGTGAGTTTTGGCCCATTTTACCACAAGTTTCTTGCCACAAGTTGCTAAGTGAATTAATGCAGTGGTTAAATTAGAAGAACGGGGACCCTACAACAGTCATAAGAATGGAAAAACAACAGTCATCAGTCACCTTTTTCAGTGCAGGTGTAACTTTGAATGGTCAATAAATGAACTGTTCTTAAGTCAAGGACTACCTGTATAAATTTGGGCCTCTTTTTGTTTTTTTTAAATACACATTTTTCATGTCTGGTTTGTTTTTTGTTAAAAAAAAATTTTTTTTTTTGAAGTTTTGAATTTTAACTTTTTGAACAAAAATAAAAAAAGATGAAAAGCAAAAAAAAAAAAAAGTATATTAAAAAATGAACTTTCCTGATTTTTCTGACCCTGCTGGGCAGACACCGCTGAGGGGAACAAGCCTTACCTTGCTATATTGAGTATCCGCGCTCCAGAGATAGGGACACGGCCCCATGCAGAAATTGGCATAGTAGCCTTTAGGTTCATAGATCCACTTCCATTTTAAATCTTTTCGGAAATCGATATAGAAACGCCGTACGCAGCAATTTTTCGCTTCCGGGGATCTAGGAAAAAAAAGAGAGCCCAAAAATGCCCTTAAGTCCTTTTGCTCTGAATTTTGTAATCTCTGATTTTCTGAATAGAACGTAACGTAACGGAATGTAACAGAAATAATGGAATGGAATGGAATGGAACGGAACGGAATACAATAGAAATAAAATGGAATGGAATGGAACGAAATGGAACAGAATAAAACAGAAATAATAGAATGGAATGGAATGGAACAGAATAGAAATAAAATGTAATGTAGTGTAATGGAACAGAATAGAACAGAAATAATATTAATAGAACAGAATGGAACGGAACGGAATGGAACAGAACACAATAGAAATAAAATAAGAGCCTGGTGGCGCGGCAGACTAAAGCACTGTTATTAACAGTTATTAACATCAGCTGCCTGCAATTACTGCAAGTTCAAATCTCACCAGGCTCAAGGTTGACTCAGCCTTCCATCCTTTCTAAGGTAGGTAAAATGAGGACCCAGATTGTGGGGGCAATAAGCTGACTTTGTATAAAAATATACAAAAGTATGAAGGCTATTGCTTAGCGCATTGTAAGCCGCCCTGAGTCTCCGGAGAAGGGCGGCATATAAATCAAATTTAAAAAAAATTTAAAAAAATGGAATGGAATGGAACAAAATGGAACAGAATAAAACAGAAATAATGGAATGGAATGGAATGGAATGAAACAGAATAGAAATAAAATGTAATGGAATGGAATGGAACAGAATAGAACAGAAATAATATTAATAGAACAGAACAGAATGGAATGGAACGGAACGGAATACTTTATTTGGCCAAGTGTGACTAGGTCCACAAGGAATTTGCCTTTGGTTGCAGAAGCTCTCAGTGTACATGCAAAAACAACAGAGTAATAATAATTATCATAATAATGATACCAATAAGGGAAGGTAGCAGAAAAGATGAGAAGGATAATAGTAATAGACCCTTACTACTTTGGGAACTAGGTGTTCAGCTGGGTGATGGCACAAGGGAAAAAGCTGCCTCTGTGTCCGATATATTTATTTGATTGACTGATTGATCAATAAGCTTGATCAATCAATCACGTTTTAAAACAGCTGATGGTGGAAAGCCTCCAACCTGTCAGGAAGGTGGGAGCAAGGGCAGAGTTAGCCTGGAGTCTCCGCGCAAGCCCCCCCAAAAAAGCTAGGAATGATCCCCCCCAAAAATTCCTTGGAGCCTTATCTATTTGGAGGCTGCCAGTCTGGGGAGATTCCTGTATTAGAGGCAGAAAGTAATAAAGTCGTTAGCTCGAATTCTGCATGTCTAGGTCTGGCTGTTCACACCTGACTTAGTGACACAGCGACTTACTGGCTGCTGCAGAAATCTGCATCCGGAGCGGCCCGTTTTCTCCGCTTGTGACTCGAGGAATCAGCCCGTTCTGGTGTGGTGGCCATGATCCACAGGTACGGACGCTGCTTTGATTTCCCAATTAATGGTCCTTGGTCCCCTCTTTTGATGGTGGTGCCTGCAAAGGGGAAGTGGATTCATTGACTTGCAACTCTCCGCAAAGTGACCCGGGATGCTCCATTGAATAGGGAATCTGTGGCGACTTCCTAAAAAAAACTTCAGCTGGCAAAACCACTCGAAAGTTTACAGTGGATGCTTTGAGGGAGGAATCCGAATTACAGTTGAGGTAGCCCTCAACTTTCCACCGTTCGTTTAGTGACCAAAGTTACAATGGCACTGAAAAAGGTGAACTTATGACCCGGTTGTTTTTGTTTTTTCACCCTTGCGACTGTTTTTATTTATTTATTTATTTATTTATTTATTTATTTATTTATTTATTTATTTATTTATTTATTTACTTATTTACTTATTTACTTATTTATTTGTTCAACTTGTATGCCACCTTTCTCCGAAGACTCAAGGTGGCTTACAATGCATTAAAAACCATATATAAAAACATTAAACATTAAAACATTAAAAACAATTAAAACCCATTCACACCATTCATGGCCGGATCTCGCCAGATCGCAAGAGCGAGATCAACGGCCCCAGGCCTGCCGGAAAAGCCAGGTCTTCACCGCTTTCCGGAAGGCCAATAGGGTGGGGGTGGTCTGGATCTCAGGAGGTAACTGGTCCCAGAGAGCTGGGGCAGCCACAGAGAAGGCCCTCCCCCGCGGGCCCGCCAGCTGGCATTGTTTAGCTGACGGGACCCGGATGAGACCAACTCTGTGGGATCTTACCGGTCGCTGGGAGCTATGCGGTAGAAGGCGGTCTCGAAGATAGCCTGGCCCTGAGCCATGTAGGGCTTTAAAGGTAATAACCAACACCTTGAATTGTGACCGGAGACCAATAGGGAGCCAGTGCAGCTCGCGGAGAATTGGTGTAATGTGAGGGTACTTAGGTGCACCCAATATAGCTCGTGCAGCTGCGTTCTGGACCAACTGTAGTCTCCGAACACTTTTCAAGGGTAGCCCCATGTAGAGCGCGTTGACTGTACTGACTGGGGAATTCTGGGAGTTACGGTTCCCCCCGTCTTAAAGTTGCCAAACTTGATAAACGAAGAGAGAGGGGAGAGAGAAAAAAGGCCATTTCCAAAGTTCAGGAATGACTCCTACATCATTCTGACCATACTTTTTGACCAAAACTTTCCTCTTAACTCCACGCTCTGCCGTTACTCATACATTCTGAGAGCACATGATGCAATTTTGGCAGACAAACCAAAGATGTTTAATTTTCTCGCATACACATCCCCCCTGCAAGCCCCCTACCCCACCCCACCCCAAAATCTCGGGCTGAAAGAACGGCAGGCATCAGAAGGAGGAAGCCGGCTGAGCCAAATTCCCAGAAGAAAAAATTCGACTGTGTGAGTTGCAGTTGACACTTCCCGGGTGTGAAGTTTTGCAGGCGGCAGAGATGTGCAAAAGGGGGGGGGCAGTGAGGGGGAGGGCAGGAGAGGCTTCTGGTCAGGGCCTGGGTCTCAACTCCCCCCATTAGGGGGACGGCCAAAGATTTACCTTTGGAATGCTGGTGTTTTTTTGTTTTTTTTTTGTCCTTTCAATTCCCTGCAAATTATCCTTAACTTGGATGAAGCTTGCAAAGCTAAGCTGTGCTCTGTGAATACAGTGGGAGCATTGATGCATCCCACACTGGCCCACAAACTTCTGTTTACATAGCAGGAGGGCTGGAGTCATCTAACAGGCTTAAGAAGCTGGCCTGGCTTGGCGGAGGGTTTGATTGTCCCTGCTGGGCAGCCCCTGACCCTTGTGGTTTGCAGCGTCCACCACAGCTTAGCCTACGGGCTGCATTGAGAGGGGTCCTGGCTGCAGTGTGTCACACATCCCCGGCAGGAATGTTGTAAAGATAATCCATCAATCATCAGAATAGAGCCGGAAGGGACCTTGGAGGCCTTCTAGTCCAACCCCACTCCTCTGCTCAAGCAGGAGACCCTATACAATTTGACGCAAGTGGCTGTCCAGGCTCTTCTTAAAAAACTCCAGTGGTGAAGCGCCCACAATTTCTGGTGGCAAGCTGTTCCACTGGCTAATTGTCCTCACTGTTAGGAAGTTTCTCCTTCATTCCAGGTTGCTTCTCTCCTTGATTAGTTTCCGTCCATTAGTTCTTGTCCTGCCTTCTGGTGCTTTGGAAAAAAGGTGGACCCAAGGGGTGAAATCTAGCAGGTTCTGACAGGTTCTGGAGAACCGGTAGGGGAAATTTTGAGTAGTTCGGAGAACTGGCAAATGCCACCGCTGGCTGGTCCCAGAGTGGGGTGGAAATGGAGGTTTTGCAGTATCCTTCCTTCCCCTGCCATGCCCACCAAGCCACACCACGCCCACAGAACCGGTACTAAAAAAAAAAATGGATTTCACCACTGAGTATCTCCCTATAGATGGGGTGGTTTATGGGAGCTATGACCCTTATTTAGAGACTTAATAAGCAAGTGGAGTCAAGTAGAGCCTTGGTAGTACAATGGTCTAAAGCACCCTGTTATTAAGACCAGCTGCCTGCAATTACTGCAGGTTCGAATCTCGCCAGGCTCAAGGTTGACTCAGCCTTCCATCCTTTCTAAGGTAGGTAAATTGAGGACCCAGTTGTGGGGGGCAATAAGCTGACTTTGTATAAATATACAAAAGGATGAAGGCTATTGCTTAGCACATTGTAAGCCGCCCTGAGTCTCCGGAGAAGGGCGGCATATAAATCAAAGTAGAAAAAAAAAAAGTGAGATCTTGGCTGCGGGCAGACTCCCCTCATCCAACATCTACTTCCCTTTGCCCGGTTCTTACCTTCAATTTGTATCGTTAGATCGTTTCGTCTGCCATCACAGGAACAGTGAGTGCTAAGTCGGAATCTCCCCAGCTCATCTGAAATACAAATATTAGGATCGGGGGTCAGGATTGGAGCCCTCTCCAAAGCCAGCAAGCTATTTCAGAGAAGCCCCCTCGCCCCAAAACAGAATCGAAGTGGGCTTAAAGCAACAAAGGCCTTTGCTCATTTCAGGAGACGTTTTTATCGGATGCCCCCTTCCGGCTTTGAAGCAGGTTGGCATATATCATTTCCTCCAAGATTTTTCAAACTTGGCAATTTTAAGATGGGGAGGGGACTTTGTCTCTCAGAATTCCCCAGCCAGTGTGATTTAAGATAGTAGGTGGATTACGAACTCCCAGAATTCCCCAGGCGGCATGCTTTAAGATGCATGGACTTCAACTCCCAGAATTCCCCAGCCAGCATGCTTTAAGATGCATGGACTTCAACTCCCAGAATTCCCCAGCCAGCATGCTTTAAGATGCATGGACTTCAACTCCCAGAATTCCCCAGCCGGCATGCTTTAAGATGCATGGACTTCAACTCCCAGAATTCCCCGCCAGCATGCTTTAAGATGCATGGACTTCAACTCCCAGAATTCCCCAGCCGGCATGCTTTAAGATGCATGGACTTCAACTCCCAGAATTCCCCAGGCGGCATGCTTTAAGATGCATGGACTTCAACTCCCAGAATTCCCCGCCAGCATGCTTTAAGAGGCATGGACTTCAACTCCCAGAATTCCCCAGCCGGCATACTTTAAGATGCATGGACTTCAACTCCCAGAATTCCCCGCCAGCATGCTTTAAGATGCATGGACTTCAACTCCCAGAATTCCCTGCCAGCATGCTTTAAGATGCATGGACTTCAACTCCCAGAATTCCCTGCCAGCACGCTTTAAGATGCATGACTTCAACTCCCAGAATACATCAGAATTCACCAGAATTCTGGGAATTGAAGTCCACCCATTTCAAAGCTGCCTTGTTTACAAACAGGATTCTGAAAATTGAGTCTACCTTTTCATTGGCACAAAGGAGAGCAAATCCCTGGTGCCCAGTCATCCCCCACCACCTTCCACCCTACCTCTACTTGCGAGCCACAACCGGAGAACATTGGTGACATCGAAGGACAGCCATTCTTTTTCGCTCTTCACCTTTAACGACAGCCCTTGAAGGTAGTACCAAGTGGAATCATTCCCTGAGTGGTCTTTTTGCTAAGGAGAGATGGGCAAGACAGAACGTCTTAAAGGAACAGCTTCTGTGGACATTTACATAGCCCAACAAAATACCCTGGCTTGCTTTCTTTCATCCAGCTTTCGAGCTTTTGGTTTTAAAAGAAAAAGGTTCTAGTCCTCAAACTTTTTTTTTTCCTGCCCTTTGGGCCGAACCAAGAGGCGAAGCTCTCACCCATTTCCGCCGCTCCCCCAAAAGTCGTCTTTTTTTTGCAGCATCATTTAATCTCGCCACAAAAAGAGAAACAGGCAGGCCGTTGTGAGAATCCAAGGGCGATTGCAATAATGTTTCACATTAAAAGAAATTTAGAGAGAGGTTCATTTTTCCTTTTTGTTTAGAGCAGTGTTTCTCAACCTTGGAAGCTTGAAGATGGGTGGACTTCAATTCCCAGAATCCCCCAGCCACGCTGCTGGCTGGGGGATTCTGGGAGTTGAAGTCCACCCATCTTCAAGCTACCAAGGTTGAGAAACATGATGTCAGCCCTTCAAGCTGCATTTACTCTAGTGCTGACATAAGAAGGAGAAGTGGAGGCATCTGGAAAGGGACGTTTGATTTTTCACCTACTTATTTTCCCTGGAGATAATATCCCCTAGGAGATGGGATGGGAGGGGGGAAATTCCTTTGAGCTGGAGCAGTAGATTAGGGGTAGAGTGACTTGGAAGATGGCCAATGAGTGCAGAGGAGTGGGGAAAGGAAAGGGAGGGTTTTGGGTCAGGAAGTCAGGGTTGGCTACGATGGAGTCGGAGTTAGAATGTCGTGCTTAATAAATGGGAGTTTTTTCATCAAAGACTTTGTTTGAAATGCAATTTATTTGAGACGACCTCGAAACCTGACACACTGGTTTAGAGCAAGAGTGTCCAACCTTGACATCTTTAAGGCCTGTGGATTTCCACTCTCAGAATTCTGGGAGTTGAAGTCCACAAGTTTTTAAAGTTACCAAGATTGCACATCCCTGAATTAAAAATATTTCCTTTCAGGGCTTGGTTTGAAGTTTGAACCTGATTATCCCTATTTGGGAGGGGGGTAAAGCAAAAGATCAAAAGCGAAGGGCTTATAAAAGCATGTGAAAAGTAAAGCTGCAGTTTCCCCCTTTTTCCTCCTAACATAAATTTCTCCACTATCTGGCGTGAAGAGACTTTCCAGAGTAGAATATAAAAACAGCAGCAGGGAAGATTTCAGATTTCAATCCTGGGTTCCAATCTTGTTTTTCCTCTACGCCATTCTGGATGCTTTTTGGTTAGGAGTGGAGGGGGCTGTGGTTGTTAAGTGAATCACTTCAGTTGTTAAGTGAATTGTGCAGTCGTTAAACAAATCTGCCTTCCGTTATTGACTCTGCTTGTCAGGAGCAGGCTGGGTTGATTACAACTGGTGATCATATGATCCCGGGAATGGTACACTGGGCATGCCAGTTGCCAAGCTCCCAAATTTTGATCGCGGGACCATGGCGATTAAATAAATAAATAAATAAATAAATAGTATGATAAATCAGTTCGAAGTCATTTTCTGTAACTTCGAACGGTCCCTAAACGAATCGTTTACCTCAAAGACTATCTGTGCTCTGGGAACTATTAAGCTGTCCTCACCCACTTTCTCCCACATAAACTCTCCAAGCTTCGCTGTCTCTTGCTCCTCCGGAATGCAGCCCCCCCCTCTTCTGGGAATCCAGACTACAATCTACCACATCCTACCTGGTAAAGCACCACTAACTTCAAATGGTCACTAAATGAATGGTTTACCTCAAAGACTCCCTGTGTTGTGGGAACTGTTAAGGAGGAGCTGTCCTCACTCACTTTCTCCCACACAAACTCTCCAAACTTTGCTGTCTCTTGCTCCTCCAGAATACAGCCCCCCAACTTCTGGGAATCCAGACTACAGTCCACCACATCCTACCTGGTAAAGCTCCAGTCGCTGCTCTTGACCATGTCCCGAGGCCTGCATCCTCAGCTCTGCACGGTACAGCAAATTGGGGTCACTAAGGACCTTCCGGATGGGTTCGATTTCGAATCCAAAGTAGACGTTTTGGCTATCCTTCTTGTACAGATCGCCGTAGCTTTCTAGAGATAGGAGACAGGAAGCAACAGTAAGGAGATGAGCAGAAGGCCTTTCAACCGTGGCCACTTTGAAGATGGATGGAGTGCAGGACCCAGAATTCCTCAGCCAGTATGGGAATTCTGGGAATTGAAGTCCACAAGTCTTAAGGTTCCCAAGCTGGCTGGGGAATTCTGGGAATTGAAGTCCACAGGTCTTAAAGTTGCTGTGGTTGGAGACCCCTGATTTAGAGCAGGGGTCTCCAAAGTTGTAACTTTGAAGACTTGTGGGCTTCCACATGCTGGGTGAGGAATTCTGGGAGTTGAAGTCCACAAATCTTAAAATTGTCACGTTTGGGGAGCCCCAATTTAGAGAAAGAGAAAACTACCTATCGGTCTTCAGAGATTGTAGAACTACAATATCCAGCAATCTCAGCCGGTAAAGAAAGGAGCAGCCCAGCCAGGGGATCCTGGGAGTTGAAGTCCACACATCTTAAAGTGGCTAAGATTGAGAAATTCTTTCTTATACTCACCTAGGGAAAACTCATTTATTCAGCCTCAGAATAATGCAGCCAGGAGTTTAGCCCCAGAAAAGGACCATCATTCACACAAGATTCTAATCCCAGGTTAACAAAGCACAATGGCCTGCGTTCATATGACAGGCAACATCCAAACAAAACTATCATCTCTGGCTTAAGCTGATGATCTTGTCGACGTTAAATCAAATTTAAATTACAGATACGCCTCAACTTTATGACCGCAACTGAGCCCAGGATTCCTGTTGCTAAGTGATTTTTGCCCCCATTTTACGACTGTTCTTGCTACGGCGCTTAAGCGAATCACTAAAGTTAAGTTAGCAACGTGGTTATTAAGTGAATCTGGCTTCCCCGTTGATTTTGCTTGTCAGAAGGTCGCAAAAAGGGATTTATGCAACCGTCATAAATATGAATCGTTTGCCCTGAATTTTGTGTGACTGTGGGGATGCCGGCCTAGCCTAAATGGTTCTTAATTGGGATTTTAAATTTTATAGACTTGGGGGTTTTAAATTGGGAAGCCAATGATTTAATTCTTTTTAATTATCTTAACTTTTGTATTGTATGTATTTTTAATTTTGGCTGTTCACCGCCCTGAGTCCCTTCTGGGAGAAGGGCGGTATACAAATTAAATAAATAAATAAATAAATAAAATAAAATGCGGCAATGTTTCTATGTGTGAGGAACGGTCGTAACTTAAGTCACTTTTTTTCAATGGCGTCATAACTTCAAACGATCGCTCTACAAACTGTCGTAAGAGGAGAACTACTTATAATCGGGAAGATTCCTAACCTCGGGCTCCCTTTTAACCCAGCTCAACAGAATCAGCAAATCAATCAACAGATTTTTTATTCAAGGTCTGAGCCCAGTTCTATGGGTCAGGCCCAGCTGTATGATCTCTGGGGCTCAGCTGTTTTTCAGAAGACTGGTTCACAGGGGTTCGGGAGAACCTCTAGCTAAGATTCTGTGCAGTTCGGAGAACCCCCAAATCTCACTTCTGGCTGGCCCCGCCCACCCCACCCCACCCCGCCTCACCCCTCCCAGGAGTCCCCACGCATCTCATTTTGGATGCAGGTAAGTGCAGGACACGTGCGGAGGCTCGAGGAGGGTGAAAAACGGGCCTACAGGAAGTTCAGGAAGCCTCCAGAGGGCCTCTGGAGCCTGGGGAGGCCGTTTTCACCCTCCCAGAGGCTATAGGAAATCCTCTGGAGCCAAGGGAGGGCAAAAACACCCCCCCCAGCTGTGATGCAGGAGGCCAACTAGGCCACACCCACCCCCATGGCCCCACCCACCCAGAAACCGGGCCGAGAACCCCTTGCTAAAATTTTTGAAGCCCACCCCTGCTGGTTCATTCATCCATCCATCCATCCAGGGAAACCGGAGGATTTTCAAAAGACATTCATGTACTCAACCCAACCTCATTTTTTTTTTTAATTTTCTTTTTTTTCTCGTATGACTTCGTCACAGCATCTATTTCGGCTACAGGAAGAGTCTATTTTTAAAGTTTCTCTTCCTTGGAAGATCAAAGGAGCTTTGACTTTGGTCAAAGAGACAGAGACCATGGGGTGGTGTTTTTTTTTTTTTGGTATGTTTTTTGTTTTGTTTTGTTTTTCAGCTTTCTCTCCAAGTCTCCAACCACAGCATTCAGGATTGTTCGTTTTTTCAAAAATATGCACCGTCTTCCGTTGCAAACAAACAGGACACAGCAATTTGGAGAAAACAAAGATAGAATCCAGAGCGAGGAAATTGGAAGGAAGAAAGGAAGAGAATCTTCAGAGAGGAAGAAAAACAAAAAGTCTCGTGGTTCTAATAAAAGAGAAGAGAGCAAGAAAATGAGAGAGAGAGAGAGAGAGAAAGACGATAAAGAAAGAGAAGAAAAAAGGAAAGAAAGAATAATAATAATAACAATAATAATAATTTTATTGTCATTGTACTTGTATACACAGTATGCCCATACAATGAAAAAAGACAAAGAAAAAAGATAAAGCAAGAAAGAAGAAAAAGAAAGGATAGAAAGAAAGAAGAAAAAGAAAAAAGAAGAAAAAGAAGAAAGGAAACAAGAAAAGAAAGAAGACGAAGAAAAAAGATAAAGCAAGAAAGAAATAAAGAAAAAGAAAGGTTAGAAAGAAAGAAGAAAAAGAGAAAGCAGGAATAGTAAAGAAGGAAAGAGAAAGAAAGAAAGAAAAAAAAGAAAGAAAGAAAAAGAAAGGAAGAGAAAGAAAGAAGAAAAAGAAAAAACTGAAAGAAAGGATAGAAAGAAAGAAGAAAAAGAAGAAAGGAAAGAAGAAAAAAAAGAAGACAAAGAAAAAAGATAAAGCGAGAAAGAAGATAAAGAAAAAGAAAGAGAAAAATGAAAGAAGAAAGAAACAAAGAAACAAAGAAAGAAAGAGAAAGAAACATTCCCCAGGTTGCCAACTGACCTAAGGAGATGGATTTTGTCTGCTCTTCTGCCCTCAAACTGCAGAAAGCAGCCAATGTAAATTTGGATACTTAACCAAACCAGCCCAGGAGGAACGGGTGAAAAAATACATATATATATATTGCGTTTTTCAAGAGAGCATCCTCTGAGCTCCCATGAAATCAGACTGTGCTTTTCCTCCCAGATGCCGGGAGTCTGACTCAGTCCTGGGGTCATCTCTGAAGCTGCCAAATTATTATTTTTTTTCCCCCTCACCCAGCCTCAGCTGCCTCGGTTGCAAATGGCTGGTCTCTGTCCTGCGCCCCTTAAAACAGAGCTCTCCAAATCTGGCACATGGAAGTCTTGGGGACTTCAACTCCCAGAATTCCTCAGCCAGCACCACTGTTCCAAGGCATTCTGGGAGTTGAAGCCCGCAAGTCTTAAAAGTTGCCAAGTTTGGGGATCCCCTATCTTAAAGCACAGAAGCCTTGGGGGCGGGGGGCGGGGGGGAGAGAGAAGCAGGAAAATTGGTTTCCCCCCTACCAACATCACCACTAGGGACCACTTCCCTATCACGATAGGACAGGGAAAACGCCCCCCCCCCCCCGGATTAACCACTTCCCCTCTTTAAATTTGGATGTGGTCATCGTTTTTTTCATTGTTTCCAGATGACACGGCCGCAATTTCTTCAAAAAACGGAATTTTACAGGCTGATGTTTTACAGCTGCACAAAGCCAGATAAGATGTTGGAAGCCTTATCAGTCGGAGGAAATTCCCAAACTATTATTGGGACTTTCCAACATGACAAAAGCCCAGAAATAAAACAACAGGAGGAACAGGTTCGCCCTACTTCGCTCCCCGAAATTACCGGGGTTGAACCCGGTTCCCTGCTGACCTCAGTTTTCCTTGCTGCGAAATGGGAAGAGGTTGATCAGGTCCCTTAAAAAAAAAGGGCTTCTTAAAAGAAAGATCTTGCATTTAACCTTAAAAGCATGCGCTCCGGGGAGTTCTGGGAGTTGAAGTCCATGGATTTTAATGCTTGTCTGGGGTATTCTGGGAGTTAACCCCCTTCAATTTAAAGCCTGCTGGCTAGGGAATTCTGGGAGTTGAAGTCCATCCAAACCTAAAGTATTTACTCTGGGGAATTCTGGGAGTTGAAGTCAATGCATCTTAAAGAATGCTGCGTGGGGAATTCTGGGAGTTTGACATCCATCCAGTTTAAAGTATGCTGGCTAGGGAATTCTGGGAGTTGAAGTCCACTCAACCCAAAGCACCTGAGGGCAGGACAAGAAGCAATGGGTGGAAACTAATCAAGGAGAGAAGCAATTTAGAACTAAGGAGAAATTTCTTGACAGTTAGAACAATTAATCAGTGGAACAACTCGCCACCAGAAGTTGTAAATGCTCCAACACTGGAAGTTTTTAAGAAGATGTTGGATAACCCTTTGCCCGAAGTGGTGTAAGGTTTCCTGCCTAAGCAGGGGGTTGGACTAGAACAGTGGTCCCCAACCTTTTTATCGCCGCGGCCCGCTGAGCGCGCGCAGGGGTGGGGCCACGGCCCAGGAGCCTTTGCGCAGGCCCATTGCGCACGGCCCAGGAGCCTTTGCGCTGCAGCGTTCCTGTCCCCCGGCCGCTGCGCGGCCCGGTGCCAGGTACTCCACGGCCCGGCACCGGTCCGCGGACCGGGGGTTGGGGACCACTGGACTAGAAGACCTCCAAGGTCCCTTTTCCAACTCTGTTATTCTATGCTATTCATGCAGTCTGGGGAATTCTGGGAGTTGAAGTCCACATATCTTCAAGCTGCCAAGGTTGAGAAATACTACTTTAAGTGATTTTTTTTTTTTTAAAAAAAAAAAGCTCTTCCTTTTGGGGGACACACTTCAGTATAAACCTCACTAGGGACGCAGGTACGAACCGCAGGTGCCATGGTGGCAGGTACGAATCATTGTAGGCCTATTTCTCTCTCTGATCCAGCCATTGGGACTAGAACAGTGTTTCTCAACCTTGGAAGCTTGAAGATGGGTGGACTTCAATTCCCAGAATCCCCCAGCCAGCAGCGCTGGCTGGGGGATTCTGGGAGTTGAAGTCCACCCATCTTCAAGCTACCAAGGTTGAGAATTAGAATCACAGAGTTGGAAGGCACCTCAGAGGTCTTCTAGTCCATTCCCGCTGCTTAGGCCGGAAACCCTAACACCATTTCAGACAAACGGTTATCCAATCTCTAAAAAAAATAAATTTAATTCATTTACTCCCCACTCCAGAATGGGCACAGAGTGGGGCAGCCTTCAAGATCTGGAAAGGCTCCCCTCGGCGGAGGTTCCTCTAGGTTTGGGGCTGCTGTTGGAGGTCAGAAAACAGGCCCGACGGGACTTATGGGGGAGAAAAAACCCGAAGCCACAAGCGGAAGTGGGTTGTGGGACCAGGCGGAGGGTGTGTGTGTGTGTTTATCCCCGAGAAGGGGCACAGGACATCCGTCTTTGGAGCCTCAATTTATCAGCAGCCCAAAGTGCTTTTGCTAAGTCACTTTTGCTTGTCTCAACTCTCCCCACAACGGGTGCCCCCTCCCCACACACACACACAACATGCATACACACACATACATACACACACTTGGTCTTTGCATTCGCCTCTTGCGTGACTTTTGATCTGCGTGTGACTGCCGTCGTAAGTGTGAACAACCTTTCACACTTACCATCATAAACAAAGGATTTTAAGTCAAGATTGCGGAGTCGAGCAATGGAAATAAAGTGCATCACAAACACACAAAAATCTAGCCCACCTCTCTTTCCGCAGCCCTGGCCAGCCAGGCTAAACAAACCCCCTTCAGAGGAGAATTGAGCCCCACAGGGCAACATTCCTAAGTGAAAAATGTTCTTGTGCCTACACAACTTTTTTTTTTTTTTCCTCCCGGATTCCCGGGCTGGTTGGCACGTGCCAGGACGGTAAAAAAAAATAATAAAAAAAATCCATCTTACCTTCTAGGAGACCACAAAAATTACCAAAGGTGCCACCTACCCCTGGAGGGTCCGTGGGTTTGTTTAGGCGGCATGCCAGCCACACCCAACAGGTAATTACACCTTGAACCAAGACGGAGTTGGCTGCAATCTGGGTGGGATCCCCGTCTTTACGGCAAACTCTATTTCCCCCACCCACCCACCCTCCGCCCCGTGTGTCATCTTCTCCCCGCTCGGTTCCGAGAAGTCCGGATGCTAATTTTTGCAGCCCGTGAGAAAGTTTTATATCCAACTATATTTTAGTCTTTATACCGTTTCCACTTTCCCTTAAAATGTGACTGTGTGAATCCTTGTCTCCAGTAGGTAAATTGACAGTCAAGCGGAAACTCGGTTAATCAATTCAAATTAGCAAACTTTTGTCAAAACTTCCGTATAAGTTGCCCGGACCTAATCCACATATCAAAGGATAAGGTCTGCGAACAGAAATAGAATTCATTAAATTCGGTCTCTTTGGCGGAACTGCACCTTCGCAAGAATAAACACCGTAGACATACCTACACGCAGACACAAACATACACGCCCTTCAAGCGTCACCGCAGAATCAGCATGTAGACATTTCCACAGCAGGATAAGATTTCCCCTATGAAAATCGGTTTCTGTACCCCATTTCTCTGCAGGTGCCCCTAAAGTCAAACTCTTTTTGCATTTTAGGAATAAATATTTCTTCTTTCCTCCCAGCTGTCTGGATTGCATTTTTTAAATTTATTCTTGCGCAGCCCCAGCTCAAGTCGGAACCCCGAATTATTCTTCTGATAAGCCAGAGGAATTACGTGCCTAATGTGGTGGCCACAAAACATGGCTTGCGAAGGTTTGGCGACACTAAACCTGGTTGCCAGCTTATTTCTTGCGCTCGCCTGCTCTGCTCCGGTGTTTTTAGCTTCAGAGGAACAAAACATCCTAGTTAATTCTGGCTCCCAGGGTCTGCTAAGGGTTGCCCTACAAATAGGAGTGCCAGAATTTGAAAATAGAAGGTGCCAGCTTCGGCCTGGCCGTGCCAAGCAATCCTCTGCGTGTGTAAATCCAGAATGTTATAGGGTTTCCTGCTTGAACAGCAGGTTAGACTACAAGACCTCTAAGGTCCCTTCCAACTCTTATTCTGTAATTCAATTCAATTGGGCCATTTTAAGAGGTATTTTTAGGCAACTGAGTGCCTGCTCATGCGGCTAGTCCTCTGTGAGTCCACCACTGGCAAGCTAGAAGAGATTTTTGGAGCACTCAACCAATTTTAGCAGGGGAGATAAGTCCTTGACTTACAGCCACAGATAGTCCTTGATTTATAACCGTTCATTTAGTGACCGTTTGAAGTTACAACGGCACCGGAAAAAAATATCTTACGCTCGTTTTTCACACTTGCAGCCCCTGCAATCAAAATTGAAACCTTTTGAGCAACTGACTCATATTTGCGACAGTCGCCGTGTCCCCGGGGTCCACACGATCCCCTTTTGCGACCTTCTGGCAAAGCCAAGCCAACAAGGGAAGCCACTTAACAACGGTGTGACTGCGGGGGAATTCACTGAAATAACCCTGGCAAGGAAAGTTGTAAAAAAAAGCCACCGAACAACTGTGTCATTCAGGCCGTTATGGTCGCAAGGGCTCAGTTCCGGTCGTAAGTTGAGGACTACCTGGACGAGGGGGGGGGAGGGCATCGTGCCTTGAGACCAGCAATTTCACCGCCGGAAGCAAGACCTCGAGTTTTGCCCAACCAATCTCCGTTTGCACCCGCCACCGCTCTTCCCCTCTGCCAAAGCTGACGTTGCAAAAACAGAGAGAGAGAGAGAAACACATCCGTTTAATTTAAAGAGAAAACTTTTCTTCCAGGACTTTCTTGGGTTCATTAAAAGAGTTTCTACAAAGGTAGCATTGGATGCAGGCATTGGATGTGTGTGGGAAAAAAAAAAATGCCAAAGGAAGACAGGAATTATAAAGATAAAGCTTCCGGAATGTGCCCTCTACACTCTCTTCTGAAAATTAAGTTTCAAAACAAAAGAAAAACAAAAAATCTTACTCCTGAAACCACAGTTTTGGGGCTGCAGGAGTGAAATGCGAGGCCCCGTTTTATTTTCACCTTTCGAGAAAAGTCCCCGGGGACTTCATCACCGCCTCCTGCTGCCAAAGCGATTAAAAAGAGGATTTTTCCTCCGCGGGCAGCTTGCCTCTTTCCTCTCGGCATGTATCCCCGTTTCTCAAACTTGGCATCGGGCTGCCAACCTGGCTTCTGAGAGGATGCTTAAAAAAGTTAAGCCCAGTTCAGTTGCCAGAAACTGTCTCTAGATTTTTTTTGGGGGGGGAGGGGGGTTAGGTTACCTGAGGTTTGTAGCGTGACGGGCAACTTCGTGACACGGCAACGCAAAAGTCTCCCTGACGTGTTTTGGGGTGTGTTGTTGTTGTGATGCAGGAACAAAAGGATAGAGCTTGCGTTGGGATGTTGGGATGCAGGTGTATGATTTTGGCATCAGCAAGGTCATAAGAGATTAGAGAACTACCTGTATTGTATTGTATTGTATTGTATTGTATTGTATTGTATTGTATTGTATTGTATTGTATTATTGTATTGTATTGTATTGTATTGTATTGTATTGTATTGTATTGCATTGCATTGCATTGTATTGAACTGTATTGTATTGTATTGTATTGAACTGTATTTTATTGTATTGTATTGTATTGTATTGTATTGCATTGCATTGCATTGTATTGTATTGAACTGTATTATATTGTATTGTATTGAACTGTATTGTATTGTATTGAACTGTATTGTATTGTATTGAACTGTATTGTATTGTATTGTATTGTATTGTATTGTATTGTATTGTATTGTATTGTATTGTATTGTATTGTATTGCATTGCATTGCATTGTATTGAACTGTATTGTATTGAACTGTATTGTATTGTATTGAACTTTATTGTATTGTATTGTATTGTATTGTATTGTATTGTATTGAACTGAACTGAACTGAACTGTACTGTACTGTACTGTACTCTATTCTATTCTATTCTATCGTATCGTATCGTATCGTATCGTATCGTATCGTATCGTATCGTATCGTATCGTATCGTATCGTATCGTATCGAACTGTATTGTTCAATACGATACAATACGAACTGGATAGAACTTGTGTTGTGATGTCGGGATGCAAGTATGTGATTTTAGCCTCAGCAAAGTCATAAGGGGGTCAGAGAACTTCCTGAATTGTATTGTATTGTTTTGCATTGTTTTGTATTGAACTGTATTGTATTGAATTGAAATGAAATGAAATGAAATGAAATGAAATGAAATGAATTGAATTGAAATGAATTGTATTGTATTGTATTGTATTGTATTGTATTGTATTGTATAACTGTATTGAACTGTATTGAACTGCATTGTATTGAACTGCACTATACTGTACTGTACTCGTAGTCCTTGACTTACGACCACAATTGAGCCCAACATTTCTGTTGCTAAGCGAGACAGTTGTTAAGTGAGTTTTGCCCCATTTTACGACCTTTCTTGCCACAGTTGTTAAGGGAATCACGGCACCTGTTAAGTTAGGAACACGGTTGTTAAGTGAGTCTGGCTTCCCCCATTGACTTTGCTTGTCAGAAAGTCGCAAAAGAGGATTACGTGACCCCAGGGCACTGCAACCGTCATAAATACGAGTCAGTTGCCGAGCGCCTGAAATTTGATCGTGTGATGCTGAAATGGTCGTAAGTGTGAAACACGGTCCTAAGTCACTTTTCTTTGTAACGTTGAACGGTCGCTAAATGAATTGTTTTAAAAGTTGAGGACTCCCAGTATTTACAGGTAGCCAGAGTAAACTTACGATAATTCATTTAGCGACCGTTCGAAGTTACAACAGGATTGAAAAAAAAAATGACTTAGGACCGGTTTTCACACTTATGACCATTGCAGCATCCCTATGATCACGTGATCCCTACTTGTAACCTTCCCAGCCGGCATTGCTCCGACAAGCAAAGTCAGTGAAAGGGAGCCAGGTTCGCTTCATCCCGGCCGGATTCACTTAACAACGGTGGCCAAATAGGTTGCAAAACCGGTCACGACTCACTCAACGACCGCCTCGCTTAGCAACATCTCAGAATGGAGGATGA
The DNA here is from genome assembly GCF_029215685.1 of Pituophis catenifer annectens. Taxonomy (NCBI): domain Eukaryota; kingdom Metazoa; phylum Chordata; class Lepidosauria; order Squamata; family Colubridae; genus Pituophis; species Pituophis catenifer. Next base: position 3,494,209 of record NW_027256889.1, on the reverse strand, counting down.
CCTGTACTGTCTTAACCTACACGAGCCATCGGCTCATGTATTCTGGGAATTGAAGTCCAGAGGTCTTAAAGTTCCCAAGCTGGCTGGGGAATTCTGGGAATTGAAGTCCACAGGTCTTAAAGTTCCCAAGCTGGCTGGGGAATTCTGGGAGTTGTAGTCCAGAGGTCTTAAAGTTCCCAAGCTGGCTGGGGAATTCTGGGAGTTGAAGTCCACAGCTCTTAAACTTGCCAAAAGTTGGACACCCATCCTTGCTCCATACTTGTCCAAACCTCCAGAATTTGAGCGCTCCTTTTTCTGACTCACAAATCGGGGAGCAGATTTTCAAAAGGGGCTCCCCAAAAACACTAGATTTTTCTTCTCCAAAGGCCACTAAAGGCCTCCACCCGTGAGAACTGAAGCTGCTCGAGATACTTCCTCCTAACTTTATCTCCATCAATGGAGGAAGCACCGTCTTCCTTCCGGATCTGGGTCAGCCTGCACCCAGGGACTGTATCACAGACCAACCCACTCACCCAACCAACCAACCAACCTATCCCCTTTGATTGCCCCCCACCCACCCACCCACCACCATTCCCCATCCCTCTCCGGACTCACCGTTGTCGATGGGTATCATCATGAACCGGTGGACTTGCTTGGCGTAGTATTCTTCATGAATAGTTTCCTGTGGTTCCTCGGCTACCATTTCTCGGATCACTTCCAAAGTGCTGTTGTAGAGGGCCATGATCTCTTCGGTGAGGATCTGTGACTCCGAGTCTTCCACTTCGGGGGGTTTCGGAAGTTTGAGTTTGCTCAAGATCTGACCCCGGATAGCTTCGATCCTCTTCCGCTTCATCAGGTCCATGTCCAAGGTCTTGCAAGTGGAGAAGGCCCAGACAGAGCAAAACTGCTGGAGGGCCACGAGGAGAAGGAAGAGCTGCTGCGAGCAGGAGACCCCCGGTGTCCCCAAAAAGCCCCGGTGCCTGTCGCAGCTCCTTGACCCCATCGTAGTGCCGTTTCCTCTCGTCTTGCAGCTGGCAGGAACTGGTGGCTCAGAGTCCTCCCTTGCCAGCCAAGGAAACTCTTGAATGTTACTGCTCAAAGGACGACCTTCTCCGTTCTTCTTAGCCTGTCCTGTCTGGCCACCCAGCCGCTGTCCAGCCGAAGGACTTGAAAATGCACCCTTTCAAGGTTCTCTCTGCCCCAACCAGCTCAGCTTTCAAGGCAGCCGGGTTCCAGAAGGGACGGAGACTCACGCTATTGCCTGGCACCGCCGACGGAGCCCATGTGGTCCGGATGCTGCTGCATCTCTTCAAACTCGCCCCCTGGCACCGGATCAGAAGGCTCCCGTGCCCCTGCTCTGGAGAGGGAGGCTTGCAGAGAGTCTTTTCGCCTTTGCTTCAGGAAGGGCTGAGGGGTGAGAAGCTGTCACAGAAGCCGGAGAAGGGAACCTCACCGGAATGTGGCCAAGCTTGGCAGGCAGGCAGGCGGTGTTGGGGCAAAGACAGAAGGGTCAGGCCTGGGAGATGCCACCACTTCTCCTCCTTCCCTGGAGCCAACTGGCCCGTTCCTGTCTTCTCCCTCTGCGGGAAGGACTGTAATTTCACCACTCTTGTCGGGACTTGCTGACGGCCTGAGCTTGGAGGTTTATAAAGCCTCTCTCTCTCTCTCTCTCTCTCTCTCTCTCTTTTTTTTTTTTTCTTTGCCTCTCCCCGGCACGGGCTCCACCCAGGAAGTGGAGGGAAAGTACTGTGCTGTATATAACTCTGCGCTCGGGGAAGAGAGTGCTGGACAGTTACTCTGGAAAGAAAAAAAAAAAGAAAAGAAGGAAAGGAAAGGAAAGGGAAAAAGAGAAAGAGGGAGGGAGGGAGGAAGAGTGAAAGAAAGAAAGAAAAGAAAGATAGAAAGAAGGGTGAGAGAGAAAAAGAAAGAGAGGGAGAAAAAAGAGAGATAGAAAGAAGGGTGAGAGAGAGAAAGAATAAAAGAGGGAGAAAGAGAAAGAAAGAAAAGGCTGAGAGAGAGAAAAAGAATAAAAGAAAAAGGGAGAAAGAGAAAGAAAGAAAAGAGAGCAAATGAATGAAATAGACAAAAGGAAAGAAAGAAAGAGAAAGAAAGAAAGAAAGGTGAGAGAAAAAGAATAAAAGAAAAAGGGAGGGAGAGAGAGAAAGAAAGATAGAAAGAAGGGTGAGAGAGAAAGAATAAAAGAGAGGGAGAAAGAAAAAGAAAGAGGCTGAGAGAGAGAGAAAAAGAATAAAAGAAAAAGAGGGAAAAAGAGAGAAAGAGAGAGAGAGAGCAAATGAATGAAATAGACAAAAGGAAAGACAGCAAGAAAGAAAGAAAGAAAGGTGAGAGAGATAAAAAGAATAAAAGAAAGAGAGGGAGAGAGAGAAAGAAAGAAAGAAAGCTCAGTCATTTGTCCTGAATGGCATAGGATCTCCTATTCAAAGAGGGTTGGACTAGAAGACCTCCAAGGTCCCTTAAAACTCTGTTATTCTGCATTCTGTCTTTTCAGACTGACCTCTCCCCTTTAAAAGTCATACCTTCATGGTAGATGGAAGCGGAGAACGAGGTGGGTCGAGGTAGCTTATGGGTTGAATGGACATTGGAGCCCGGAAGCCTATGGATAGGAGATCCACATGGATCGTGGCCCAGGGAAACCCTCCATTCCAAGGCAGGGAGAAATCACGACACGGGCGAAAAAAAGCTCCATCGACTCTTCTCGGTTCAAACCGAGTTTCCTGGCTTACGATCCAGGTTCCCCTGGGGCCCAGTTTCGTAGCTTCTCCCTGTCCCCAGATATTTCAAGCCGCGTCTTTCTTAAGAGAGAAAGCTGAAGTTCACCGGACAGTCAATTCATACCCCACCCTTCCATGCCGCAGAGCCTGATACGAGAAGATGCTTCGCCACATGCCAAGCTGGAGGGCCATTCCAGCCGTCGCTGGAGCTATTTTGGAGCAGCTGCGTCAGGGGGTAAAAAGGGGGCTTTGGGGTTGAGTTACGCCCCCGAATGCATCCCAACCATGTTATCCGTGGCGAGAGCCAATTTTGGGCTGCAGGTTCAGGAACCTGTTGCAGGGCAACTCGCAAAGGAAGGCGATCAGACAAGCATTTTTCCGAAATACTATAGGGCCGTGAGGGCAATCCTATGGCACGCGTGCCACAGGTGGCACACGGAGTCATATCTGTGGGCATGCAAGCGTTGCCGTAGGTCAATTCCACATACACCAATCAGCTGATTTTCAGGCCTTCTGGGCCCACCGGAAATCGGGAAACGGACTGTTTCCAGCCTCCAGGTGGGATGGGGAAGGCTGTTTTTGCCCTCCCCAGGCTCCAAGAAAGCTTCTGGGGTCTGAGGAGGGCGAAAAAACGGGCCTACTGGGCCATCACATGCCAAAAGCGGGAGTTGCGCTGGGGCAGTCACGCACGCATGCATGGGGGGGGTCAGGGTGCATTGAATTATGGGTATGGGCACACCCAAGTGCGACCCCCCATGCTCCCCCCACTTTTGGCATGCGACAGCAAAAAGGTTAGTCATCACTGGTATAGGGTTTCCTGCCTGAGGAGGGGGTTGACTAGAAGACCTCCAAGGTCCCTTCCAACTTTGTTATTCTATTCTATTCTATTCTATTCTATTCTATTCTATTCTATTCTATTCTATTCGTAGAGTATAGTATAGTATAGTATAGTATGCTATATTATAATTATATATATCAGAGGTCTTCAAACTTGGCAGCTTTAAGACTTGTGAACTTCAAGCATAGCTGGAGAATTCTGGGAGTTGAAGTCCACAAGTCTTAAAGCTGCCAAGTTTGAAGACCTCTGATTATAATAATATAATATAATATAATATAATATAATATAATATAATATAATATAATATAATATAATATAATATAATATAATATAATATAATATAATGAATGGAATGGAATGGAATGGAATGGAATGGAATGGAACGGAACAGAATAGAACAGAATAATATATATTCTTTCTCTGACATTTTCAAGTCACACATACAAGTACTCCTCAACTTACAACCACAATTGAGCCCGACATTGTTGCTAAGCGAGACAGTTGAGTGAATTTCCCCCCCCCCCATTTTACGTATTTTCTTGCTGCCGTTATTAAGTGAATCGCTGCAGTCGTTCAGTTAGTCACACGGTTTTTAAGCGAATCTGGCTTTCCCCAGGCTTGTCAACAGGCCGCAAAAGGAGAGAGCGGGTGGGGAAATCACACGACCTCCAGGACAATGCAACCGTCATAAGTATGAGTCTGAATTTTGATCGGGTGACCATGGGGGGGGGAACGCTGCCACGGTCGCTAAGTGTGAAAAACGGTCATAAGTCACTTTTTCCAGTGGCGTTGTAACTTCAAATGGTCACTAAATGAACTGTCATAAATCGAGAACTTCTTTTTCTAAACTGGTCATGTTCACCCCTTGTATTAACTCAGCCACTGGGGACGTGTGGATTTGGCTATGATCCACACACAACCACACAAAACACAATATATGAATGATGGAATAAGCCTTTCTACAGTCGTCGTGCCCCGAAAATCTTCCCTTCTTTGTAAATTTTCCCAGCGGGAGATTCCATAAAGAGCTGCTGGACTTGTGTTGCGTTAACTTCGCAACGCTATGGGTAGCAGGTCAGCGCGGACTTTTTGTCCTAAGGCAGCAAGAGGCACACAAAACACACCCCGCATTGTGTTGTGCTGCTTTTTCCCACGGAGACACACAAAAGCTGAGGAGGAAAACTCCTGGAGGCCAGATCGTCGGTCAAAAAATTGAATTATATACCGTAAAAACATGCCTCGCGGATAGAGATGATTTCCCGGATCCGTACAGTGGCCAAAATAGCTGGAGGAAAAAATTGGAAGCAGGCTTTTATGGCCGAGAGGCAGGTGCTCGTTTAGCGACTGCCTCATTCAACGACTCTTCATTCCCGGTTTCCATGATGAAAAAGGAACTGGACCGCCAATCCTTAATGTTTACCGACTAGTGTAGATTTGCAAAGCAGTGTTTCCCAATCCTGACAACTTTTTAAGAGGTATGGACTTCAATTTCCAGAATTCCCCAACCCGCTGGCTAGGGAATTCTGGGAGTTGGAGTCCATACCTTTTGAAAGTTGTCAAGATTGGGAAACGTCGTTGGAAAGGAAAGCCAAAGGAAATTGCACTTTAGATTTTTATCCCTTTCGTATATGATTTATTGGAACACATCCAATATTCCTTCCTCCTATTTTCCTCACAACAACCCTGTCAGGCGGGCAGGATAGAAATAAAATAAAACTTGTAACCAGTTTTGGGGTTGATGGTTGGGCCCCAACTTTAGATTTTTCTTCCTTCTTTCATATATGACTTTTAAGGTGACAAAAACATCCAATATTCCTTCCTCCTATTTTCCTCACAACAACCCTGTCAGGCGGGCAGGATAGAAATAAAATAAAACTTGTAACCAGTTTTGGGGTTGATGGTTGGGCCCCAAGTTTAGATTTTTCTTCCTTCTTTCATATATGACTTTTAAGGTGACAAACACATCCAATATTCCTTCCTCCTATTTTCCTCACAACAACCCTGTCAGGCGGGCAGGATAGAAATAAAATAAAACTTGTAACCAGTTTTGGGGTTGATGGTTGGGCCCCAACTTTAGATTTTTCTTCCTTCTTTCAGATATGACTTTAAGGTGGCAAACACATCCAATATTCCTTCCTCCTATTTTCCTCACAACAATCCTGTCAGGCGGGCAGGATAGAAATAAAATAAAACTTGTAACCAGTTTTGGGGTTGATGGTTGGGCCCCAACTTTATAGATTTTTCTTCCTTCTTTCATATATGACTTTTAAGGTGACAAACACCTCTAATATTCCTTCCTCCTATTTTCCTCACAACAACCCTGTCAGGCGGGCAGGATAGAAATAAAATAAAACTTGTAACCAGTTTTGGGGTTGATGGTTGGGCCCCAACTTTAGATTTTTCTTCCTTCTTTCATATATGACTTTTAAGGTGACAAAAACATCCAATATTCCTTCCTCCTATTTTCCTCACAACAACCCTGTCAGGCGGGCAGGATAGAAATAAAATAAAACTTGTAACCAGTTTTGGGGTTGATGGTTGGGCCCCAAGTTTAGATTTTTCTTCCTTCTTTCATATATGACTTTTAAGGTGACAAACACATCCAATATTCCTTCCTCCTATTTTCCTCACAACAACCCTGTCAGGCGGGCAGGATAGAAATAAAATAAAACTTGTAACCAGTTTTGGGGTTGATGGTTGGGCCCCAAGTTTAGATTTTTCTTCCTTCTTTCAGATATGACTTTAAGGTGGCAAACACATCCAATATTCCTTCCTCCTATTTTCCTCACAACAATCCTGTCAGGCGGGCAGGATAGAAATAAAATAAAACTTGTAACCAGTTTTGGGGTTGATGGTTGGGCCCCAACTTTATAGATTTTTCTTCCTTCTTTCATATATGACTTTTAAGGTGACAAACACCTCTAATATTCCTTCCTCCTATTTTCCTCACAACAACCCTGTCAGGCGGGCAGGATAGAAATAAAATAAAACTTGTAACCAGTTTTGGGGTTGATGGTTAGGCCCCAAGTTTAGATTTTTCTTCCTTCTTTCATATATGACTTTTAAGGTGACAAACACATCCAATATTCCTTCCTCCTATTTTCCTCACAACAATCCTGTCAGGTGGGCCGGGCTGTTTAAAACAGGCAGGATAAAAATAAAACTTGTAACCAGCTTTTGGGTTGATGGTTGGGCCTCACGTGGGCAATAATGCTACCTTCCCATCGGCTTTTTAGAACAACATCCCCTATTTAATCTAGCTTTAAACCATCTTTAAAAACCTGTTTATTTCCCCCTGGGATTGGAATTATAGTCTGTTGGTTGGATCGGTCTCTTTTTAGTGGCGAGGGACGGAGAACGTGATGCTTTGTGGTTCCCTCCTCACGCCGGTTGGTGTTTTTATATGATATTGTGTTATTGTTTTATGCATCGTGTTGCGGTTTTTGCCTTGTGAAGCTGCCCATGTTTTTTTGAGGTCAGGGCAGGTTAGAAATTTAACCAGAAAGGAACAGATAAAAAAATCAGCTTGTAACCAAGCTTGTCTCTTTGTCTCGGATAAATGAGGATTACCAGATCTAATACTTTGAGCAACAAGAATGTAAGCTAACTTTGCGTAAGAAATTATAATTGCAACGGTAGTTCTAGCCAAAAAAAAAAAAAAAAGCAATTTATTTGGCCAAAACTACAGCTTTGGTGACCTCTGCTGGCCACAGCCGGAATTACAACTCTCTTAGCATCTCAGATAAGACCAAATTTAGGGTATTAAATCTGGTAATTTTCATTTATCTCACATAAAAAGGTAAGCTTTGTTACCGCGGTGCCGAACTCAGCTCCTTTAAGAGGTCTGGACTGCAGTTCCCAGAATTCCCCAGCCAGCTAATGGAATTCTGGGAACTGAAATCCACAGATCTTAAAAGTTGACAAGTTGGGGAAAAAAATAAAATAAATTGCAGCCCCTCCTTCTATCCTACATCACAAAACCAGGCCTAGGATCACTGTTTACAGAGTTACCACTGGTATTTTCATTAGGAGCAGGTTTAAAAAAAAAAACAAACCACAGAAAACCAATTAAAAGTTCATGAGAAAATAGATATTTTTTTTCCCTCCTTGATAAAACAGAAGAACAAGTACCCAGACCGAGCGAGGCTCCCCGCTTGGATGGATCCGGCCAAACTCCGCTCAAGAAAATTGAACCAGGCGGGATCGAAAGAAGCACCATCACCAAAGTTGAGATCTGCCATTAGAGCAGTGTTTCTCAACCTTGGAAGCTTGAAGATGGGTGGACTTCAACTCCCAGAATCCCCCAGCCAGCGCTGCTGGCTGGGGGATTCTGGGAGTTGAAGTCCACCCATCTTCAAGCTACCAAGGTTGAGAAACACTGCACTAGAGGAAGAGAAATCAGGAGGGAGAAAACAAACCCAGGGCCCAACGACGAATCCCCATTTGGGTTGCAAAGTTCGGAGTGATGGCTTGTGATTCTAACAGTTCAAACAGGGTGGTGGTGTAGGGAGTCTTCCTTCCCAGAGCCTCCCTTTTGCCCCAAGTCCTTCCAATTCCTGAACTTTGGAGATTCACGGACCCCTCTTCCACCTCCAAGCCCATCTTCGTCCTTCAGCATTCCACCCCGTAGCGGTCAAAGTTACGGAGCAACACAGCCAGCTGGAAATGCACGGTGCCCATGGCGCAGGTCTGCAGGCGGTAGCGGTCGGCCCCCGTGTAGATCAGGTCGCTGCTGATGAGCTGAGGGCCCCCTCCCACGAAACACTGGGACAGCTGCTCCTGCCAAGAGCCCAGCGGGCGCCAGGTGACGCAGTCCAGCTGGTGGAAGCCGGGGCTGGAGGGCACGTGGCAGAAGCCGTAGCCGTACAGTTCGATGCGCCCAAAAGCATCCTGGTGCCACACCTGGACATGGAGCTTGGGCCAACCTGCCAGAGAACGAGAAAAAAAAACAGACTGCCCGTCATGTCAGTTTTTAGGTTAGGTTTAAGTTTAGGTTTATTTGATTTGTATACCGCCCTACTCCCAAAGGACTCAGGGCGGTGAACAGCCAACAATAAAATACATAAATACAAAAAATTTAAAAACCAAATAAAATCAAATTAAATCATTTTGGCCCAGACAGATTAAAACACCCCAATAATTTAAAAACAGATTAAAATTTACATATTTAAAAAAGGGAAGAAATTAGGCCAAGCCCGCCTGATGGAATAAAAAGGTCTTCACAGCACGGCGGAAGGAGCGCAGATCCGGGATTCTCCGTATCTCCGGGGGGAGCTCATTCCAGATGGTAGGTGCCCCCACAGAGAAGGCTCTCCCCCTAGGGGCCGCCAGTCAACACTGTTTGGCTGACGGCACCCGGAGGTAATTGTAAACTTTTTTATTCTGATTTTGATGGCTTTTTAAAGCACGCTTGAACTTTTATTATGTTGTAAGTTGCTGACAATTGCCGTATTGGTGGGATGGGTGGCTTAGAAATTCAAGAAAGGAAGGAAGGAGGGAAGGAAGGAAGGAAAAGGAGGGAGGGGGGGAGGGAGGAAGGAAGGAAAAGGAGGGAGGGGGGGGAGGGAGGGAAGGAGGAAGGAAGGAGGGAGGGAGGGGAGGAACAAAGGAAGGAAGAGTGAGGGAAGGAAGGAACAAAGGAAGGAAGAGGGAGAGAGGGAAGGAGGAAGGAAAAAGAGGGAGGGAAGGAAGGAGGAAGGAAGGAAAGCGAGGGAGGGAGGGAAGGAAGAAGGAAGGAAAAGGAGGGAGGGAGGGAAGGAAGGAAGGAAAGGAGGGAGGGAGGAAGGGAGGAAAAGGAGGGAGGGAAGGAAGGTGGAAGGAAGGGAGGAAGGAAGGAAAAGGAGGGAGGGAGGGAAGGAAGGAAGGAAGAGGGAGGGAGGGAAGGAACAAAGGAAGGAAGAGGGAGGGAGGGAAGTAGGAAGGAAAGGAGGGAGGGAAGGAAGGAGGAAGGAAGAAAAAAGAGGGAGGGAAGGAAGGAAGGTGGAAGGAAGGAAAAGGAGGGAGGGAGGGAAGGAGGGAGAGAGGGAAGAAAGAAGGAAGGAAGGAAGAGGGAGGGAAGAAAGGAACGAAGGAGGGAGGGAGGGAGGGGAGGCACCATGCTGACTGGGGAAGTCTGGGAATTGTAGTCCACACGTCTTGAAGTGGTTAAAGCTGAGAAACTCTGGTTCAACCACTTCCACAAGGCAGACTTTCAAGACAAGCAGTGGCTGATAACAACAAAAACCACAACGACCCCCATCCACGGGCCATTCAGCGACAACTTCAGCTTCTTCTGTCTTCTCAGCCAAATTTCCTTGGGCCCACCCCCGTCCTCTCCCCTTCCCATTTCTCGTTCAGCTCCTCTTTCATAATTAGGACCATTTAAATATATATATATATATATATTTACAGTTTTTTCTTTGACATACACGAGTGCTTGGTGAACAGAGCATCGTCTTGTTCAGTTTACTTTACAGACAATACTAATAACAATTAATTGGATTTTAATATTGTTTTAAATTTTGTATCTGTGTATTTTATTTGCTGGCTGTTCACCGCCCCGAGTCCCTCGGGAGAGGGGGGCGGTATATAAATATAATAAACTAACTAACTAACTAACTAACTAACTAACTAACAATGATAATACTGCTTTAAGTATACACAATAATAACCTTTCAACTTGGAACATTTACGTATACATTGTAGTTAAAATGTAGTCCATTATGTAGCAGTACACAGAGTAGTATTTCCCCAAATTTCTACTTTCTACCTCTTTTTTTTTTATTTTATTTGATTTGATTTATATGCCGCCCTTCTCCGGAGACTCAGGGCGGCTTACAATGCGTTAAGCAATAGCCTTCATCCTTTTGTATATTTTTATACAAAGTCAGCTTATTGCCCCCACAAACTGGGTCCTCAATTTACCCACCTTAGAAAGGATGGAAGGCTGAGTCAACCTTGAGCCTGGGGAGATTCGAACTTACAATAATTGCAGGCAGCTGGTGTTAAATTACAGAGCTCTGTCTGTTGAACTATCCAGGCTCTTTTTCTAACCCCTAATGAAGCAATTCCCCTATTGAGAGGTATTATGTCTCTATCCATCATCTCTTGCCCTTTTTAGTATTTCAACTCTTTATTAACTTTTTGACAAATCTCCCCGTCTTCTCCCTTTCCCATTTCTAGTCCGGTTCCTCTTTGATAATTAGAACCAATTTTAGGGGGTTTTTTTTGATTCACTGGCACAAAATGTATCATCTTCCCCAAGCACGACGTCCCCGAACAAATAAAGGGGACTGCAGAGGCCAGTTTTAATTATTGTGCATTGTCCATTCAGCTAGGAAGAAAAAAAGGCAGTTTTTTATTCATCTGTTGAAAGGAAGAGTCAAAAAAGTCATTTTTTTGACTCCAGATGTCCAAGGAAAGGCCTGGCTCCCCCTTTTTTTCTAAACCTGCCTTGTGCCGACAAACAGCTTCAAAATCAAACTCCCCCAAAGACAAACAGCTCTGCCATTGGGCTCACGCTGAGAAACTTAATTTGGAAGCTGCTTGCCTCCAGATTTATAATCCCTTTGCAATATTTATTGCATCGGTTGTTTTATTCCACGCCTGTGCCGCGCTTCGTATTAAGCACCTAATAAATAAAACCATTACGAATGGCCGCTACTAACTTCAGGGATCTGATGCCACCTGGATGCCTGGAATTAATAACGGAATGATGGAAGGGCCTTTGAAGGGGGAGGGGGGGAAATGGGGCCTCTCTGTGCCAGTGCAGTCTACCTTTGAATTCCAAAAGGAGGGGGGGCTTTCTATATACCCCCTTTTGGGACTTTTTCTGAAGCCATGTACTGAAAAAGAGCACCAAGGAACCCATACTTCGATGATGCCATTGGGATATTTTTTAAAAAAATTGTATCCTGCTTTTATTATTTTTACAAATGACTCAAGGCAGCAAACAAATCCTACACACTTTCCTCCTCTTATTTTCCTCACAACAACAGCCCTAAGAGGTAGGTTGGGCTGAGGGGGAAGGACTGGCCCAAGGTTCCCCCAGCTGGCTCTCCTGCCTAAAGTGGGACTAGAACTCCCAGTCTCCTGGTGAACGACCCAAAGTCACCCAGCTGGCTTTCCTTCCTAAGGCGGGACTAGAACTCCCAGTCTCCTGGTGAAAGACCCAAAGTCACCCAGCTGGCTTTCCTTCCTAAGGCGGGACTAGAACTCCCAGTCTCCTGGTGAACGACCCAAAGTCACCCAGCTGGCTTTCCTTCCTAAGGCGGGACTAGAACTCCCAGTCTCCTGGTGAAAGACCCAAAGTCACCCAGCTGGCTTTCCTTCCTAAGGCGGGACTAGAACTCCCAGTCTCCTGGTGAAAGACCCAAAGTCACCCAGCTGGCTTTCCTTCCTAAGGCGGGACTAGAACTCCCAGTCTCCTGGTGAAAGACCCAAAGTCACCCAGCTGGCTTTCCTTCCTAAGGCGGGACTAGAACTCCCAGTCTCCTGGTGAAAGACCCAAAGTCACCCAGCTGGCTTTCCTTCCTAAGGCGGGACTAGAACTCCCAGTCTCCTGGTGAAAGACCCAAAGTCACCCAGCTGGCTTTCCTTCCTAAGGCGGGACTAGAACTCCCAGTCTCCTGGTGAAAGACCCAAAGTCACCCAGCTGGCTTTCCTTCCTAAGGCGGGACTAGAACTCCCAGTCTCCTGGTGAAAGACCCAAAGTCACCCAGCTGGCTTTCCTTCCTAAGGCGGGACTAGAACTCCCAGTCCCCTGGTTTTTAGCTTGGCACCTTAATCCCTAGACCAAACTAGGCTTGCAAGTACAGTGTTTCCCCGAAAATAAGACCCTGTCTTATATTTTTTTTTTGAGCCCCGAAATAAACGCTTGGTCTTATTATTATTATTATGCCGCCCAGAGTCCTCGGAGAGTGGGCGGCATAGAAATATGACTAATAAATAAATAAATAAAATAAATTTCGGGGCGCGTGGAGCAAGACTGGGGCTCCTCTTGCCGTCTTACCTGATTTCCATCTCTGTCTCCCTAACCCTAACCAGAGGAAATGGCCGGGACCGGCTAGGCATGCAGTTAAATATTTGGGGGGGAAGGGGCTTATTTTAGCGCATGCACTCAAAAGCCCGATTGGGCTTATTATCCGGGGAGAGGTCTTATTTTCGGGGAAACAGGATAACCAGGATGTCATTCACGGCTATCAGCCACGGTCATCCAGAAATATAAAAATATATCACTCTCCCCTCCCACTCCCTCCTCCTTACCTTGCAGGCCTTTGGTGGCGAAGTGGACATCGATGGGGTGGCACCAATAAGCCACGTCGTCTATCTGGGGATGGTCAACCTGGGTCTGCCCTTCCCGAAGACCTGACAGCAGTTTCCAGGCTCCCCCTGAGAGAGGCACCCAGCAGTCGTTAAAGAGAGCAACAAGGATCCCCACAAGCCAACCTGACATTCCTTTTTCTTTTGGCAATCTTAGCCTTTAAGAATAACAGAGTTGGAGGGGGACCTCAGAGGTCTTCTAGTCCAACCCCCATCAGACCCCCCCCCCCACTGCTTTCGTTCACCGAGTTGCAGATCTCTTGATCACAGGAAAAGAGAAAGGGGCTTTTTTCTTGGGGTGCCTTTCAGCTCCCCAAAGGGGGCCTTTCCTGGTAGTCTCCCATCCAAGTCCAGGATGCCTGCATACCCTGCCCTGCTTCCAGCATTGGAGGGGACCTCAGAGGTCTTCTAGTCTAGGCCCCCCCCCCCGGCACTTTCATTCACCAAGTTGTGGATGTCATGATCGCAATACAAGAGTAAGAGTTGCCCTTCAGCCCCCCCAAAGGGGCCTTTTCTGGTGGTCTCCCATCCAAGTCCAGGATATTAAGGAGTAAGGGCTCTTTTCTTGGGGGTGCCTTTCAGCTCCCCAAAGGGGCCTTTCCTGGTGGTCTCCCATCCAAGTCCAGGATATTAAGGAGTAAGGGTCTCTTTTCTTGGGGGGCCTTTTAGCTCCCCAAAGGGGCCTTTCCTGGGGGTCTCCCATCCAAGTCCAGGATATTAAGGAGTAAGGGTCTCTTTTCTTGGGGGTGCCTTTTAGCTCCTCAAAGGGGCCTTTCCTGGTGGTCTCCCATCCAAGTCCAGGATGCCTGCATACCCTGCCCTGCTTCCAGCATTGGAGGGGACCTCAGAGGTCTTCTAGTCCAGCCCCCCCCCCCCCGGCGCTTTCATTCACCAAGTTGTGGATCTCTTGATCGCAATACAAGAGTAAGAGTTGCCCTTCAGCCCCCCCAAAGGGGCCTTTCCTGGTGGTCTCCCATCCAAGTCCAGGATATCCCTGCCCTGAATCTAGCGTTTCCCTTCCCCACTGAATACCCAGCCCTCCCTTTCTTGGGGGAGGGGCCCTGCAAGCGGGGACCCCCCCCTCCCAAAACTCACAAGGGCTGCACCTTTCCCCTCCCCACCTGTGTGTCTCCCCCCCCACAGAGAGACCCCCCCGCTTCCCCCCCCCCGCACACACCTGTGTGGATCCCCCATTTGCAAAACAAGGAACTGCTGGGGAATCCACTGGCTCCCACGATCTGGCCAATGACGTGCACTTCGGCCATGGCCCTTGGCGGGTTGGAGGGGCTGGTGGGGGGGGAGGCCGCCGGATTGCAGAAACCGGGCTTGGCACCGGCCTTTAGATGAGGCGGGCTAACCCGGGTTAGGATCGGTCCGGAACCCGCTTCGGAGCGAGAATTGCACGGATTTGCAACGGTTTCAGACGGCGCAGCGACGGTGAGAAGGGCGGGGGGGGGGGGAGGGAGGGAAGAGGGGGCGGAGCCTCCCCGCGGTAGTCAAGACGCCTCGCCCTTCCCGCCTTCCTGATTGGCACGTGGGGTAGGAGGCGTGGCCGAGAGGGGGGTATAAATACAGGGGCCGGCGGGCGGTGTTTGGGCAGAAGGCGTGGGCGGCGCTGGAGTGAGGGCTGCGTTTATTTCATTTTTTCCCTCCCCCCTCTTCTTCATTGAATGGGTAATTTCCCTCCTTCCTTGGGTTTAGGGAAGTAGAAATCAGACTGCAGCCTATTTCTTTGTGAAGTTTTGAGGCTGCCCATCTCACTCCCAGAGGGACCACAATTAAAAACACACACACACATATATATAAAATAAATCAATATAAAATTGAAATATAGAGAGATAGATAGAGGTAGATGATTGACAGATGATATAGATATGATAGATTAGAGATAGAGAGATTTTATATATATATATATATATATATATAATAGATGATAGAGATAGATCAAGATAAGAGATAGAGATTACAGATAGATGTTATTTATTTGTGAAGTTTTGAGGCTGCCCATGTCACTCCCAGAGGGACTGCAATTAACCAAGACACTTCCAATTTTACGTGGGAGAAGACCCGAATAACCAAAGACCTACATACAAACACCCGCGAAAACCTGAGAAAATATATATATATATATATATATATATATATATATATATATATATATATATATATATATATATATATATATATATATATATATATATATATATAATAGATGATAGAGATAGATCAAGATATAGATAGAGATTATAGATAGATGTTAGGGATATAAATAGATAAAGATACATGAATTTCAATCTATATTTCAAAAGCTTGCTTTCTCTCAAATGCGGGAAGGTACCAAGATAGATAGATAGATAGATAGAGATATGTAGAATTTGTATGGAAAGATACTCGCACAAGTACGAAGCCAAAGACGCCAGCCTGAAGATGACGAGTGGGACCTCGTCGAAACGTCACCAAGATACTCTCAATCTTACACGGAAAAAGACCCGAATTCAAATTGGGTTGTTTGTGTCCCGATTGTGCCCTGCTTCACCCACTTGCAAGGAGAAGCGGATGCTTTCTTTTCCCATATAAATGTAATAAAGAAATGAATAGAGAGAGTCCTTGACTTAACAAGAGTTTGTTTAGGGACCGTTCAA
This sequence comes from Pituophis catenifer annectens, assembly GCF_029215685.1. NCBI lineage: Eukaryota > Metazoa > Chordata > Lepidosauria > Squamata > Colubridae > Pituophis > Pituophis catenifer. The sequence continues at coordinate 3,478,718 of NW_027256889.1, read as the reverse complement.
CGGCGTTGAAAAAAAGCGACTTGGGACTGTTTTTCACACTTAACGACTGTCGGGGGGGGGCGTCTCTGTGATCACATGATCAAAATTCAGAGGCTTGGCAGCTGACTCATATTTATGACTGTGGCAATGTCCCGGGGTCACTTTTTGCGACCTCTTAATTTAATTTAATTTAATATTTAAATTTACATACTGCCTTTCTCCCGAAGGACTCAGGGCAGTGAACAGCCAGAAGTAAAAAACATCAAAAACAAAATATAAAAACAATTTAAAAATGAATTAAACAATTTGGCCCGACAGTTAAAATCCCCCATTAAAAATCCAAATTAAAATACACAATTGGAGAGATTAGGCCAGCCCGACTTGATGAAATAAAAAGGTTTTAAGGGCCCGACGGAAAGTACGTAAGTCCGGGATCGTCCGTATCTCCGGAGGGAGCTCGTTCCAGAGGGCAGGTGCTCCCACAGAGAAAGCTCTCCCCCTGGGGGTCACCAGTCGGCATTGTTTGGCTGACAGCACCCGGAGGAGCCGCTCTCTGTGGGAGCGTACTGGCCGGTGGGAGGCTCTCGGTGGCAGAAGGCGGTCCCGTAAATATCCCGGCCCTAAGCCATGGAGCGCTCTAAATGTGGTCACCAACACCTTGAATCGCACCTGGAGGACCACCGGGAGCCAGTGCAGCTCACGCAGGAGAGGTGTTACATGGGAGCACCATGACGCTCCCATAATCACCCGCGCGGCCGCATTCTGCACCAGTTGGAGCCTCCAGGTGCTCTTCAAGGGGAGCCCCATGCGGAGAGCATTGCAGTAGTCCAGGCGGGAAGTGACGAGGGCATGAGTGACCGTGCGTAAGGAGTCCCGATCCAGAAAGGGACGCAACTGGCGAATCAGGCGAACCTGATAAAAAGCCCCCCTGGCCTCAGCCGTCAAGTGCTCTTCTAAAGACAGCCGTGCATCCAGGAGGACGCCCAAGTTGCGAGCCCTCTCCGTGGGGGCCAACGACTCGCCCCCAATAGTCAGAGATGGCACCAACTGACTATGTCGGGATGCCGGAAGCCATAGCCACTCTTGACAAGCAAAGTCAACAGGGAAGACAGATTTCACTTAACAAACATTTTACTAACTTAACTGCAGTGCTTCGCTTAGCAACTGGCAGGAAAGGTCGTAAAACGGAGCCGAAATTCACTGTCTCGCTTAGCGACAGAGATGTTAGGCTCCATGGTGGTCATATGTCAAGGACTACCGGTATATTTCCTTGTCCTTTTGGCCCCGCGTGGAGCTGAGCTGGGCCGTAGGAGGGGTCAGGATGCACCTTTGGTGGCTTTTCTGCGGAGAACAATTTCAATTTTGTCTTCAGCTCCTGAGTTCTTGTGATTTTTTTTTTTTTTTACACTTCAGGCACTTGAGAGGCGAGCGAGAGGCTCGGATTTTTATCTCGTGGATTCGGTTTTATTTAGAAAAACGTGGGAGTTGATCCAAAAAACCCTATGCGTTTAAATGTCAGTGGCTTTTTGCTGTCCTGGCGCAACCATGGGGGCAGCTTCCAGAGACAGCAATGCGGTTTGATTTACCGAGATGCATCTCGGCGCCTTCATTTTTGCACAATTCAAAAGCAGGGGGCATAAAATATTGAGATTTTTTTTTTTTTTAAATTATCCCCATATGCTGTTGCATCTTGCAGGAATACTGGTTCCTAGGTGACAGGAAGAGGCTTCTGAGTTGGATGTATTTTAAGCCTCTAAAAAAACCATGCCAAAATAAAAATGTATATTTACTGTAGAAAATGTGTTTGCTTTTTTTTTTTAAAGGTTGAAAAAGAACGGGAAGCCAAACACTTGATCCTGATGGGAAATCAAGATGATTTCTTGATTTATGATCTCGTGTGGAGTTTAAAAAGCAGCCGGAAGCGATTGAGAGGAAGAGCTCATCGTCAACATTGACAGATTATTTTGTGAAATTGGAGAGCGAGGAAAATCAATTACGATTGTTACTTCAGCAGGGATGTTTTTTTGGCATCTTTCTCGCCCCATTAAAGCTCGCAACAACATCAAGTGAAGGCTTTGCATGTCAATATTGTTGAATTAAGAGGTCGGCGGATTTCAAAGCCCCTCCCCCATCCTCAAACCAAGATAAAACGAATCCACAGGAACCCCTTGACTTAACAGTCACAGATTTCTGTCGCTAAGTGAGAGACCGTTGTTAAGCGAGGTTGGCCCTACTTGATGACCATTCTGGCCACACTTGTCAAGTGAGTCCCTTGCAAATGTTAAATTAGTAACCTGGTTGTTAAGTGAATCTGGGTTTCCTCGTTGACTTTGCTAGTGAGAAGACTGTAAAAGACGGAGGGGCGGGAATCACAGCATCCCTGGGACACGGCAACCGTCGTAAATATGAATCGGTGGCCAAGCCTCTGAATTTTGATCATGTGACCACGGGGATGCTGCGACGGTCGTAAGTGTGAAAAAACGATCCTAGGTCACTTTTTTCGGCGCCGTTGTGAATTCGAATGATTGGAAAAATAATTACCACCTTCCTGATTATTATTTCCTAACATAGCCTTACACAGCTAGCCTTTGACAATATACGCTTCTGTTTCCCTATCAGTTCGCAAACATGAGTGCATCACGCATGTGCCTAGCCTTCCGCACATGTGCTTAGCTCACTCACACGCCTTCCGCACATTCACCCGGCTTCAAAAATGTGCCTAAGTAGAATGGCATAGAGCCAGGGTGGGTTTCTGCTACTGGTTAAGACCGGTTTGACTGAACCGGTTTGGACCAGTTTGCCTGAACCGGTTTAGACCGGTTTGACCGAACCAGCTGAATACGATCTCTGTTCTGTGGGTCTGCAGAAGGAAAACAGCAGATTAATTATGCAACCTTTTTCTCAACTTCAGCAATTTTAAGGCGTATGAACTTCAAAAACATGTTGGCTGGGGAATTCTGGGAGTTGAAGTCCACCGGTCTTTAAGTTGCCGAAGTGGAGAAATTCTGGCCTAATGAAGAATCGAAAACATCTTTTCTCTGCCTCTTTGGAGGTTTTTTCCTCAGGCTTGGAGAGCTTAAATGTCCCGTGTTTGTTCTTTCTTCCTCTCTACTTTCTTTTTTTTCACTCTTTGTTCTAATTGCTCTGCAGAAAAGCAGAGAGGCAGGATTGAAGCGGAAGACAAGGTGTGGGAAAAGTCATTTATCAAAGCACTCAGCAGCTACTCTAAGGCCAGATAGGAAGGAAAAGTGGAAATCTTTAAGGAGGTGACGTTTAATCAACACCAGGACAGGTGGGGGCTTTTAATGCAGAAGGAATTGCATCTTATTGTCATTCTTCAACTCTTCGTCTTATTATTAAGTATAATAATTGGGCCAGTTACTCTGACTCTGTCTCTCACTAGAATCCTGTATCCAGTTTTGGTCACCGCACTATAAAAAAGATGTGGAGACTCTAGAAAGAGTGCAGAGAAGAGCAACCAGGATGATGAGGGGACTGGAGGCTAAAACATACGATCAACGGTTGCAGGAACTGGGCATGGCTGGTCTAGTGAAGAGAAGGACCAGGGGAGACAGGAGAGCAGTCTTCCAATACTTGAGGGGCTGCCACAGAAAGGAGGGGGTCAAGCTGTTTTCCAAAACACCCGAAGGCCAGACAAGGAATAATGGATGGAAACTGAACAAGGAGAGATTCAACCTAGAAATAATGAGGAATTTCCTACAGTAAGAACAATCAACCCATGGAACAGAAGTTGCCTTCAGAAGTTGTGGGAGCTTCATCACTGGAGGCTTTTAAGAAGAGACTGGACTGCCATCTGTCAGAAATGGTGTAGTAGGGTCTCCTGCTTGGGTGCGGGGTTGGACTAGATGACTTCCAAGGTCCCTCTGTTATTTTATTCTATTTTGTCAACCCAATCCACTGCACAGGGCTGTTATTGTGGGGAAAACAAGAGGAGGAAGTTTGTGCTAGATATCTTAGCTGCCTTGACTTGCGACTGGTCCTCATACCTACGACTGTCGCAGCACCTCTGTCATCAAAATTCAGGTGCTTGGCAACAGGACAGGTACTGATAAAGGTTGTAGCATCCCGGGGTACGCTGATCGCCATTTGTGATCTTGCCAGCAGGCTTCCGACAAGTAAAGTCTTGGTAGTACAGTGGTCTAAAGCACCCTGTTATTAAGACCAGCTGCCTGCAATTACTGCAGGTTCGAATCTCACCAGGCTCAAGGTCGACTCAGCCTTCCATCCTTTCTAAGGTAGGTGAAATGAGGACCCAGTTTGTGGGGGCAATAAGCTGACTTTGTATAAATATACAAAAGTATGAAGGCTATTGCTGAGCACATTGTAAGCCCCCCTGAGTCTCCGGAGAAGGGCGGCATATAAATCAAATTAAAAAAAAAAAAAAAAGTCAACGAAGGCAGCTGGATTCATTTAATGACCACACGTTTCATTTAACAACTGCAGCAATTCACTTCACAGCCATGGCAAAGAAGGTCGGAGAAGCGGGCACGATTCGCCTCGCTTAACAACAGAAATCCCAGTTCCCGATTCTTTGTCGTAAGTCAAGGACTTGTTTCTATCTTGCTAAATGTATTTGGTCCGAATGCCTGGGGCACAATTCGAACTCAGTTCAGGGCTGTGGGTTGTGTGCCTTTTGGGTGGCTGAGACAAGCCGCTTTTCCAGCCAAGAGACTTCGGGTGCCAATGTCAGTGATTATAAAACAAAACTAAAAAAAAAAAATCCAACAACTCCAAAAAAAAATAAAAATCCAGAATGTAATTGCCCTAAATCACTCACGCATTCGCTGCACTACTAGATTGTAGAACAAAATGCTCGGTGTTTTACAAAACAGCATCAAGAAAGGAAAGGGGGAAAAATACAATTTTACAAAACAACATCAAGAAGGGAAGAGGGGGGAAAAAAATACAATTAAGGCTCAGGCCAAGAAATTTACAATTTAAATCAGCACCACCTCATTAAAACCGGAGCCTCTCTTCCTCCATGGATTCTGATTTTCCCCCTCTCCAGCTTCTGCGATGCAGCATCCGATGAATATGAAATTCAGAATTTCAGTCACGTCCAGCTTCTCCGGGGGATGCCAGTCTGAAATCAAAAAACACAGGTAACAGATGGGGGGTTCCATCTGTCCTTTATCCTTTCCTACCTGGGCAGTAATCGAGTGTAATCACCTTGGGCGCTCGTAAAGTGAGTTTTCTATATGGGATTTTTTTCCCCCCCAGCCTTTAGTTCATGGCCCTCAATTAACCGAAACTTTTTCTTGGTTCAGATAAACATGCTGTAAAAAAAATATATGAGCCTTCTGGTGTTACTTGAAGCCCTTGGCTCTGACTGACCCCGTTCGACTCTTATTTCGAAGACTGGGCTTATGGGTTTTGTTAGGTACATTTCTTAATTGGTAAAATATCCTAATTAAATGTCAGGGGTTAAACCCCAAAGAAGAGGAGGGGGGGTGTCAACCTATTCTCCAAAGCCCCAGAAGGCAGGACAAGAAGCAACAGATGGAAAATAACCAAGGAGAGAAGCAACATGGAATTAAGGAAGAATTTTCCTGCCAGTGAGAACAATTAATCAGTGGAACGACTTGCCACCAGAAGTTGTGGATGCTCCAACACTGGAAGTTTTTATGAAGAGATTGGACAACCATTTGACTGAAATGGGGTTTATTCCGATTATTTTTAAAACAAGTATTTCTGAACCGTCTCAGCTGATGAGAGAAAGACATGCTGTTTTTTTTTTCCCCCAGCAATAAGGTCTAGAAACTTGATCCTTGTCAAATCAAAATAACTACCCAAAGGCAGATTAAGCTACCATGCCTTGTTTTATTTTGATTCTTAAGTCGTGTTTCCAAATGCCACAAGGCTTGGTGCTTAGCTAACTTTCTGAGTTGATGGGGAAATAGAAAATATATCTTGAGCCTACTCAAATCTCCATTTGGTAACCGATATTATGAATGCTCAAGGAAGAGCCTTTTGTGTTTAAAACAATAAAGGTAAAATTATTGAGTCAGACTCAACTCCTGAAGAATTAATGCTATTTTCTTGGCAGACTATTATATCTTCTTTATTTTATTTTTTAAAAAATTTCTCCTGTTCAGTCGGGTCTAATTCTCGGAGGAAAAATCCATGCAATTTTCTTAGCAAGGTTTTTCAGAAGTGGTTTGTCATTTGCTTCCTTCCTAGGGCTGAGAGAATGTGGCTGGTCCAAAGTCACCCGGCCAACTTTGATGCCTAAGACAGGACTCGAACTCCCAGTCTCCTGGTGATTGGCTCAAAGTCACCCAGCCAGCTTTGATGCCTAAGGCAGGACTAGAACTCACAATCTCCTAGTGATTGGCCCAAAGTCACCAACTAGCTTTCATGCCTAGGATGGGACTAGAATTCACCATATCCTGGTGATTGGCCCAAACTAGCTTTCATGCCTAAGGCAGGACTATAATTCCCAGTCTCCTGGTGATTGGCGCAAAGTCATCCAGCCAACTTTGATACCTAAGACAGGACTAGAACTCACCATATCCTGGTGATTGGCCCAAAGTCACCAACTAGCTTTCATGCTTAAGGTGGGACTAGAACTCCCAGTCTCCTGGTGATTGGCCCAAAGTCACCCAACTGGCTTTGATGCCTAAGGTGGAACTAGAACTCACAGTCTCCTGGTGATTGATCCAAACTCACCTATCTGGCTTTCATGCCTAAGGCGAGACTAGAACTCACAGCCTCCCAGTTTCTGGCCCACTACACATAACGTAACATCTCCACCCTCTTCAACTTTCCATTCTCCTCCACAACCCTGGAATTTTTGAGGGTCCCCCACTCCTCATCCAAACAGCAGCCACGTCGGACCTTCCTTCTTCGCCTTTCGAAGCCGGCCAAAGGCAGGGAGATGCGCTGACTCAGCAGCACACCTGTCCCAGGTACGGTACCTGCGCTCCCTCCCTCCCAGCCTATGACTTCCTTGACTCCAAAGTTTGCACCTAGCCTCAAACAGACTGATGGTGGCCCTCTGGGACTCGCGGGTTCTTTCGTTGCTCGAAACGAACGCGGCGCAGCACTTCTCAACCTTTTAACGGGTCCCCGTGTTGTGATGACTCTCCAGTTTTCTGGATGACGCCCCCACCCTGCTCCGCTTTGCCAGCCCAGCTGCCGCAGAGGCACAACAGAGACAGCGGCGTCAGCACAATCTCTCCAGCGGCAGCATCTTCCAAAATTACTACCTTTAATTACGCCCGCACAATCATTTTCCAGGACACGGACCCTGTCGCTCTCCTGCAGAGCCTCCAGGGGGCGCTGCGTTGGCGTGTCAAAAACCTAATTGGGAAGATTGGATTTTCGCATCGATTTTTTTCTTTTCTTTTCTTTTTTTTCTTCTTTCTGTCTGGGTCTTCACTGGGTTGGGAAAAAAGAAAAGACTTAAGGTCAGATCGTTCCTGCTACTGATCTTCATTTCTCCGGCACATCCTAAGAAACGTGGGGGACTTTGTTTATTTGTTTATTTATTTATTTTATTTCTATACTGCCCTTCTCCCGAAGGACTCAGGGTGGTGTACAGCCTGATTAAAAGCACAAAGACAGACAAAATTTAAAAATAATTAAAATTATTAAATGATAGGTTCAATTTTAAACCCCAAATTTAAAATCCCGTTTAAAATTTCCATTTCTTCCACAGGTGAAGGGGAAAAACGAAACAGGTTTTTTTCCAGGTGATAGGCCATAAAGAAGCTGCTATCAAAGGATCTGATTTATTTTCAATTTCAAGGATCTGCAAGCAGAATCCTGGAAGCCTGTCCCTCTGTTGGGTATGTCTAGTGAAGAGAAGGACCAGGGGAGACAGGAGAGCATCTTCCAATATTTGAGGGGCTGCCCAAGAGAGGAGGAAGGGCGTCAAGCTATTTTCCAAAGCACCTGAAGGCCAGACAAGGAATAATGGATGGAAACTGACCAAGGAGAGATTCAACCTGGAAATAAAGGAGACATTTTCCGACAGGGAGAACAATCAACCCATGGAACAGAAGTTGCCTTCAGAAGTTGTGGGAGCTTCATCATTGGAAGCTTTCAAGAAGAGACTGGACTGCCATCGGTCAGAAATGGTGTGGGGACTCCTGTTTGGGCAGTGGGGTTGGACTAGATGACCTACAAGGTCCCTTCCACCTCTGTTCATCTGTTAAAGAAGAGGGGGTCAACCTATTCTCCAAAGCACCCACAACTTCTGAAGGCACAACTTCCACCGATGAACTGTCCTCACTGCTAGGAAGTTTCTCCTTAATTCCAGATTGCTTCTCTCCTTGATTCGTTTCCGTCCCTTGTTGGCCAGGAGGATGCTAGGATGGTTGTAAGTGCGGAAAACGGTCATAAGTCACTTTTTGCAGTGCCGTTGAACGGTCACAAAACAAATCGTTGTAAGTCGGGGACTATGTGTATTCACAAAAACACTGCTTGTTGTCACCGAGGCGTCGGGAAAATAAGATAAACGACTGGCCCGTGAGAGCAGAAAACGTCTTGCTCGTGGCCTCTGTATGGCCCACAAGTTTCTAGTCCTCTTGAGAGGGTAGAAATGCCCGAGAACCGTAAACAGGGTTACCTGCTTCTCAGGGGTTGTCTGAATGAGACAGAACACTTGCATTTCTCAACGGGAACAAGGAGATGCTTGCAATAACCTTTAACATCATGGCAAGGATCGGTGTCTGAATGTATCCGGTCCTCTCACCTGCCTGCCTCCAACCTCCATTATTACTCATTGCTGAATACAAGAGTTTGTATTCCACTCAGGGCTTTCCAGAGATTTATAACCCATGACAAGGCGTGTTTCTTTCAGTGAGGGCAGGATATAATGGCCCTGCAATAAGTTAGCCACCGTTCTTTTGACGGGAGAGGTGTGAAAAACCTGCCCTGGAGACCAAAGAATCGATCTTCAGAATCCAGCCTAGCCAAGAAGTCTTCTTCTTCTTCTTCTTCTTCTTCTTCTTCTTCTTCTTCTTCTTCTTCTTCTTCTTCTTCTTCTTCTTCTTCTTCTTCTTCTTCTTCTTCTTCTTCTTCTTCTTCTTCTTCTTCTTCTACTTCTTCTTCTTCTTCTTCTTCTTCTTTTTCTTCTTCTTCTTCTTCTTCTTCTTCTTCTTCTTTTCCTCCTCCTCCTCCTCCTGTTCTTCCTCTTTTTCTTCTCCTTGTCCTCCTCTCCTCTTCTTCCTCTTCTTCTTCTTCCTCTTCCTCTCTTCTTCTCCTCCTGCTCCAGCTCCTCCTCTTTTTTCTTCTTCTTCCTCTTCCTCTTCTTCTTCTCTTCTTCTTTTCCTCCTCCTCCTCCTCCTGTTCTTCCTCTTTTTCTTCTCCTTGTCCTCCTCTCCTCTTCTTCTTCTTCCTCTTCCTCTTCCTCTCTTCTTCTCCTCCTGCTCCTGCTCCAGCTCCTCCTCTTTTTTCTTCTTCTTCCTCTTCTTCCTCCTCTCTTCCTCTTCCTCTTCTTCTTCTTCTCCTCTTCTTCTCCTCCTCCTCTTCCTCTTCTTCTCCTTCTTTTCTTCTTCTCCTCCTGCTCCTGCTCCTCTTTTTCTTCTTCTTCTTCTTCCTCTTCCTCTTCTTCTTCCTCCTCTCTTCCTCTTCTTCTCTTCTTCCTCTTCCTCTTCTTCTTCTTCTCCTCTTCTTCTCCTCCTCCTCTTCCTCTTCTTCTCCTTCTTTTCTTCTTCTCCTCCTGCTCCTGCTCCTCTTTTTCTTCTTCTTCTTCTTCCTCTTCCTCTTCTTCTTCCTCCTCTCTTCCTCTTCCTCTTCTTCTCTTCTTCTCCTTGTCCTCTTCCTCGTCCTCCTCCTCTTCTTCTTCTCCTTCTTCTTCCATATCCATCATTGGACATTGGCAATCATGTTGGCGATCCTATTTTTATCAACAGCTGCACGAAAAAGTGCTGCTGAGTTTGTCCAAATCAGTCGCTTTGATTTTTAAGCCATGATGTTCTTCTGCCTGGACCTCGATTGCCTTCAATCTTTCCCTGGAGGAATAAGTGAAGGATGCCATATTTTTCCGAGTGTCGCATCACCTGTCCGAAATATTCTAACATCTGCTTTTTAATGGTTTTGATGATTTCGCTTGCCTTTCCCAGGCGGCTTATCCCCTCCTCCTTTCCGATTTTGTTAACCCAGCTTAGACGTAAAAGCCGCCTGTAAATCCACATTTCAAATGCTTCTGGTCTCTTCAAGTGGCTTTCTGCCAAGAGCCCAACTCTCCCCTCCGAAGAGGTACCGTCCGAACAGCTTTATTATTCACGCCTTCACAAATCAGGTGGAAGGGGAAATGGGAAGAGAAAAGGAACCGGCGAGACATGAGTTTGGATCTGGTTTGAAAAGCTACCGTTTAATTTGCCCATTACGTTTAATTTGCCCATTAAGTTTAATTTGCCCATTACATTTTGTTATTAATGACCAAATTACTTGCCCGCCAAAGAGTTCACTCTTCAGATTTGTACGTGGAGAGTTTCTTGAAGGTGGAGAAATTAATAGAATAGAATAGAATAGAATTAGGAATAGAATTAAGAATAGAATAGAATAGAATAGAATAGAATAGAATAGAATAGAATAGAATAGAATTAGGAATAGAATTAAGAATAGAATAGAATAGAATAGAATAGAATTAGGAATAGAATTAAGAATAGAATAGAATAGAATAGAATAGAATAGAATAGAATAGAATAGAATAGAATCAGAGTTGGAAGGGACCTTGGAGGTCATCTAGTCCAACCTCCTGCATAGGCAGGAAACTCTACACCACTTCAGACAAATGGTTGTCCAACATCTTCTTAAAAACTTCCAGTGTTGGAGCATTTACAACTTCTGGAGGCAAGTTGTTACACTAATTAATTGTCCTAATTAATGGCATGAAAAGACAGGTCGTTTTCATGCCAGTCTCTATTAGGTCTGCCTTTCCAATAGGATGTGACAAGAGGGGGCACACTCTGGGGCCTGTCTGTTAAACAGGGTCATCTATTTTTTTTTTATTGAAAAGTTTTATAAGAAATACAAACATTTCCCCCCCACACCCTTTCCCCCTCCCCTCCTTCCCCCCACCCCCCTCCCTAGACTTCCCAGAACAGGCACAGGGTATAGCATTCACAAACATAAAGCTAAAATATGCTAACAAATTAGCATGTCTACGGCCTTGCTTCTGACAGACAGGTAAGCCCTTCCCCCCTCCCTTCTTTCCTTCCTTTTTCTCTTCCTCCCTCTTTTCCTTCCTCTCTCCTTCCTCTCGCCCTTTCTCTCCTTCCTTTTTTCTTCCTCTCTCCTTCCCTTCCTCTCGCCTTTTCTTCCTCCCTCTTCTCTCCTTTTTTCTCTTCCTCCCTCTTTTCCTCCCTCTCTTCTTCCTTCCTCCCTCCCTCTTTCCCTTCCTCTCTCCTTCCTCCCTCCCTCCTTTCCTTCCTTTTTTCTTCCTTCCTCCTTCCCTTCCTCTCCCCTTTTCTTCCTCCCTCCCTTTTCTCTCCTTTTTTCTCTTCCTCCCTCTTTTCCTTCCTCTGTTCTTCCTTCCTTCCTCCCTCCTTTCTCTCCTTCCTTTTTTTCTTCCTCCCTCCTTCCCTTCCTCTTGCCTTTTCTTTCTCCCTCCCTTTTCTCTTCCTCTTTTTCTTCCTCTCTTCTTCCTTCCTTCCTTCCTCCCTCCCTCCCTCCCTTCTTTCTCTTCCTTTTTTCTTCCTCCTTCCCTCCTTTCTCTCCTCCCTCCCTCCCTCCCTCCCACTCTCCCTCTCACTCTCCCTCTCTCCCTTTTCACAACATCAGTTCTTCAAACCAGACCTAAAAGGGAAACACTCCCCAGCCAGATCCCATAAAAGAAACATCCCAGTCTCTTTCCACGAACAAATGAAAACTCCCTTCTCTTGCTCGGCTGCAATCCCATCGTTTCTCTCCTCTTCCTCTCAAACAGGAGCTGCTCCCACCCACCCATCCACCCCCACCTCCAAAGGATGCAGTCAGCAATTCTCCTTATTTGCCCTCCTGCCACGGCAAAGAAACTTCCAGAAGTCTCATCAATCCCACCCACCTTGCAGTTAAGAGCTGCATTAACACCCCGGCCACCCACACACTGAGCTGAAACCTAGTTTTGGCCAAGACAAGACACCTCAGCTCACGATAACAAGCTTCATCATCACACCTCTCTCCTTTTCTTTTTTTTTTTCACGCAGGGTTTATTTTATTCTTGTTTTCTTTTTTGTGACACTCTGGTTCACACCAAATTGACCCCCCCCCTCCATCCGCCTTTGGGGGTGCAAACAAACTCCAGCGCGAAGCCACCGAAGGGTGTGAGCCCCCTCCAAGGTTTTTTATTTTGCCTTTGTCATTTCGGTCAAGTTGTCAACCCATCCGCCAGACAAGAACATTGGGGAGAGAAAAACCATCTGAATTGTCAGCGAGAGAACATGTTGCACACTACACGAAGCAAAGAACAAACCCATAATACAACGCACATCATTTTGGTTTTTTTTATATATATATATATATATACAGCAAGCTGCAAATGAGCTCCTGAAGAACGTACGTTGCGTCACCGGTAGCATATTGTCAGGAAAGAAATGATTTTACAAACGCTTTTGTTTTGCGGCTTGGATTTTCACGTTTCCCTCCCCCCACCTTATCTTCACCCATGCCAACTTTAAAATATATTGCAAACCCCAGATAAGAGGAAGCCTGAATCTCCTGAGCCTCCGAGCTTTAAAATCGTGAAATAGAGCTTGGGCCATCTGAGCTGACTCTGAATACAACTTCTGCTGAAATAAAAATCCATGGATAATTAAGACAGCCTTTTGCAACCTGGTGTATCCCTGCTCTGTATCTTTATGGAACAATGGCTCCCCAAATTTGCCTGCCTGCAGCAGCCGTCGATTTCCAACACCCTGTCTCACAATTAAAGCCTTCAAGCTGCAAAAAGCTTGATTTTTTTTTAATACGGGCGTTGGATGGAAACTTTCACTGTGGGATTCCCAGAAATAAAATGGCTGGTACTGAATTGAGATCTCTTAAAACCCACGGAATAATGGGGCAAACTTTTTCCCAGCTTCGAAACATATTATTGGGCCAGCAAAGCAGAGAATGAGGGCTCTGGATTGGTCTTTCCTAGCCTGCCCACGGTCTCCATCACAAGCCCCCACGGCTGTTCTGGGTTCTCCAAAACAACAGGAAAAGGTTCGGGAAGAGAAAATAAAGAGAGAACGTTTTGGAAAGGCACGGCCGGAAGAGAATATTTGTAGTTCGGGGTTGGACTGTGGGGTCCTTGGTGCTCTCTGAGCTTGGTGGTTTTTCTGGCAGACGTTTCATGACCCAGTTAGGGAACATCATCAGTGCTAGAAGGGAGTGGGGTTTGTAGAGAGGAGGAGGAGGAGGAGGAGGAGGAGGAGGAGGAGGAGGAGGAGGAGGAGGAGAACTGTGGGGTCCTTGATGCTCTCTGAGCTTGGTTTTTTTCTTGCAGACGTTTCATTACCCAGGTAGGGAACATCATCAGTGTTAGAAGGGAGTGGGGTTTTCTCTCTGTTTATATACAGTCCCTTCTTGCACTGATGATGTTCCCTAGTTGGGTCATTAAATGTCTGCAAGAAAACTACCAAGCTCAGAGAGCGCCAAGGACCTCACAGTCTTCCTTCCTTTTCCTCACTTCATTCCTTCTTACTCTTACTCTTTCCCTCCTCTTCCTCCTCCTCCTCCTCTCCACAAACCGCCCCAGCCCTGATGATGTTCCCTAGTTGGGTCATGAGACGTCTGCCAGAAAAACCACCAAGCTCAGAGACCACCAAGGACCCCTGCAGTTCATATGAACATTCTCTTCTATTGACATCCCTTCCTCCCTGCGAATCGAAAGGGATGCTGGTTTGTCTCCTGCTGGCTACAACCGCAAACCACAAAGATTGGCACCCAAGGAACCCAGATATCTGCAGGTATTCACCACAGGGAGTGGGGCTCTCTCTCTCTCTGTCCCCTTCCTTCCTCCATTCTCCAGGGCTCCGAAAGAGATGCCCTGCTTGGGGGGGCAGTCAGTGGGCTTGGAAAGGAAGAAAGGAGCTTTGGGAAGGACCAGGCTGGCATTCTTGGCTCCTTGAAAGCCAAACCGGAGATTTGAGTCACCCAGAGCCGCGCAGGCAGAAAAGTAGGTCATGATGAAGGATTAATAAGTCAGGACGAATGGAAGAAGGGAGGCTACGGGTGAGGAGGGAGGGAAGTGGGATTGGAGAGGGAGAATGGAGGGAAAAAGCCAAACGTCTCAGAAGAGTCTGTCTTTCCCTCCCCCCTTCCCTCCCCCCCCCTCTACTGTCTAAGCAATCCTGGTTACCTCCAGGCTGTGTCGGCCCTGCGCTGGGATAGATTTTATCCGAAGCACAATGTTGGGTTATTATTATTATTATTAAAATTATTATTAAATTTATTTTATTTAGTGTAGGGTTGGTCACACACAGTATTAAAGCACTTCATTTTTTACAGGTTTAAAAAACAATTAAAACAATAAAAAAAAAGCAGTAAGGAAACCTAAAAGGAAAACAGAAATAACATTTCAAAGTTTAATGTCGAGTTTGGAGAGCCAGTCAGTAGATTTTTTTTTATTATTTAAAAAAAAAAGAGGAAAGAGTCACCTCCCATTAGGCTCCCCGATAGACATCACGTCAGAAAGAAAATGGGGAGGGTGCCTCCTTTCTGGATTTCTTCAAACTTCCCCGACGGGATTTCTGGGTGGTCTCCTTTCCCCTCCTACGGTTTGAAATGCGTAGGCCAGCCCAAGCCTCCCCGATGCCGGGATTGCAAGGGGTTTATTTAACCCCTCAACATACACACATCCCTACCCCACCTCCGCCTTTTTTCCTAGACTTTTCCCAAGCGGGTCGAAGGAACATGGGAATCGGTCCCCGTTTTGACTCGGAGCCTGCGAGGGAAGGGCGAGGGTTTGGGGGGAGGGGGAAGGGGGTGGGAAAAAGGGGTCGAAAGGATCCGGCGCTTCATTTCCCACGTCTGCCCTAGTTTAAGAAACCTCACCCGGGGTGGATCGCTCCTGCTCGATCCCAGCTAAACTGGGCAAGGATCCTTGGGCAAAGAGCCTTGATAGTACAGGGGTTTAGTGCACCCTGTTATTAACACAGCTGCCTACAATTACTGCAGGTTCGAATCTCACCAGGCTCAAGGTTGACTGAGCCTTCCATCCTTTCTAAGGTAGGTGAAATGAGGACCCAGTTTGTGGGGGCAATAAGCTGACTTTGTATAAATATACAAAAGGATGAAGGCTATTGCTTAACGCATTGTAAGCCCCCCTGAGTTTCTGGAGAAGGGCGGCATATAAATCAAATTTAAAAAAAAAAAAAGATCCCTTCGGGTCGAGAAGCCTGGAAGGGGGCAACGAAGTCTGGTTAGAGGTGTGGGGGGGGGGGGAGGCGTCTCTACTCTCCCTCCCTTTCCATCCTCGGGTAGGGATCCATCCCCAGGTTGCTTATCGCAGGCAAACAGACTTCTCCTCCCCCCCCCCCAAGAAAGGGAGGGGCCGCAAAGAAAGGCTGGGAAAAGCGACTCCGTCGTTGTGCCTCCCTTCCTGGCTCGGAGCCGAGCGAGCCTTTCTTTCCCCCCCCCCCCCACCCACGACCCTTGCCCGCCCCAGATCTTGGGGGGAGGGGAGGCTCCACCCTCCCTCCCTCCTCCTCCCCCCTTCCCTCCCCACGCGCATCTGAGCCGCGGGCGCCAGGTTGCCGGAAAGGAAGGCGGTGGTGGTGGGTGCTTGGCCGAAGAGGGCGAGGGACCCCCCTCCACACACCTGGCCGCTGGCTGGGCGCAGAGAGGGAAGGGAGGGAGGGAGGGGAGAGACCCCCGCCGCCGCCTCCCCCCCCTCCTCCCGCCACGGCGTCCTCCTTCCCCGCCAGCAGCAGGCTGGAGGTGGGGGGGGGGTCTCTCCACGCAGCTGCCGACCCCCCCTCCGAGCCGAGGGAGATGGAGCCCGCTGCCCCGCAGGCGGACAAGCGAAGACTTACCTGGCCACACCTGGACGCCGCCGGCAACTAAGCGGTGAGTGCCTCCCCCCTCCTCCCCCCAGGCTCAGCCCGGGTTACAAGCCCCCTGCGTGCGACCCCCCTTTCCTGGCGCCCTCGGACTACAACGCCCAGGCTCCCCCGCCAGCCGACTACAACGCCCAGGCTCCCCAGCCGTTCCCGGAGCTGATGATCTCCCACGCGCCGCGTCTTCCCGGCGTTTCCAAACTCCGCTTCGCACGATCGGGGGTCTCTCTCGCGCTCTCCGGCGGCCACAGCAGCGAGACGAAGCCCCGGGAGGCTCACGAGTGGATCCGTTCGGATCCTTTCCTCTCCTCCCCCACACACAAGAAAGCAGAAGCCCCAGGCGATCACGAATGGATCCATTTGGATTCTTTCCTCTCTCCCCACCTCCAAGAAAGCAGAAGCCCCGGGTGGCTCACGAGTGGATCCATTTGGATCCTTTCCTCTCTCCCCACCCCCAAGGAAGCAGAAGCCCCGGGTGGCTCACGAGTGGATCCGCCTGGATCCCTTCCTGTCGTGACCCCCCCCCCCCATCCCGAGAAAGAAGAGGGAAGCGGTTTCTCTCCTTTGCTCGATTCCCTCTCTCCATTCACACGTTCCCCGGGATCCCCCCCTCCCACCCACCTTGACTCGGGGGTTCCTCCGTCACCGCCTCCCTCCCTGGTGGGAAAGTCGCCACGGGGGCTCCGTCGGGCGCGGAGTGGACCAAGCTCCGCCGTTTGTCCCGAGGAGGCGGGTGGGTTGTGTGAATGCTGGCCGGCTGGAGCGAAAACGCAGCCACGCGGTTCCGCTAAACCCGGGTTAGCAACCGCGCGTGGAACTCCGGCTGGAGCGGGCAGGAGAGGGAGACCGCGGTGAGTTTTGCGCGTCTTGGCGGGTCTGTGGGGAAACGCTCCGGGATCGGTTTGGATGCCCTCCGTCCACCTCGTGTCCCCCACCCCTTTTGTCACCAGAGACCCCCTCCCCAATTAGCCCACCCCGAAACCCGCTGACCGCTAGGCTGGCCGGTCAAAGCAGAGCCGCCAAGCCGCGTCTTTGCTACCTCGGGAGATTTTGACACTCTCCAAGCAGATGGGGGGGCTCAGAAGGATGGGGGGCTGAGGAGGATGGGAGACGGGGGTCTCTCTCCCCGTTTCCCCAAATTCTTGGACTTGGCTTCTTCCCTGGGGGAAGGAACCCACACTTGGGATCTTCTTGGAGCAAGAAGGCTCTGGGATGGCCCCATATTAAGCTAAGGGAGCAGGCAGGGGTATACTGAGGTCATCTATTCCACTCCCCCTTTGGGTGGTGATCCGTGGAGGATCACAAGCAAGGATTCTTCTGGGTTGATGAAGATGAGCAGCTTGGGGAGTCCTGGAGAACTGAGGACCAGCAGGGACTCTGTAGTCTCTCTGACCCAGCATGGACCAGTTTTTGGGGAAGGGGAAAGTGATACCCCCCCCTCAGTTTCCTTCCCTAAAATGACCCAAAAGCCCATTTCTCTTGGGCTTTTCATATCCTCTACCTATGCTCATTACAGCCAGCCCCATTTCACACAAACCCCCCACCCCATTCTTAGAATTTATTTATTTATTTATTTATTGGTTCCATTTATATGCCACCTTTTTCCCGAGACTCAGGGCGGCTTACAATGCATTAAGCAATAACCATCATACTTTTGTATATACCTGCTTAGTAGGGCTTTCACCCCCCCCCCCCCCGAGCGGTGTTCTTTTTTATACAAAGTCAGCTTATTGCCCCCACAATCCGGGTCCTCATTTTACCTACCTCGAAAGGATGGAAGGCTGAGTCAACCTGGAGCCTGGTGAGATTTGAACTTGCAGTATTTGCAAGCAGCTGGTGCTACTTAACAGTGCTTTAGTCTGCTGCGCCACCAAGGCTTCTTGCCAATTCTTGCCACCAAGAAATGGCAAGGGGTTTCCGTCGGAAGGTCTTTTAACCCTAAACCGATGAACAGCCAGCCGGCGGAACAGGCTGCCACTGGATAAGGCGAGGTCTTCTTCAATGGAGACCTTCGGTGGAGAGGCTGAATGGGCCATTTGTCGAATCCTGCCCGGAGCAGGGGTTGGACTAGATAACCTCTAAGGTTCCCTCCGACTCGGCTTTTATCCTTTCCCTGCTCCGGCTTGGATTGCAACTCCCTTTTTGCCCAGAGATGCCGTTGGCCATAAGGAATTTCAAGAGGTTGTTTTAATCGCCAGAGTGATCAGAAAAAGGCTATCTCATTTTAAGACTTGTGTTTGTTTGTTTTTGCAATATTTATAAAGTTTAAATGTATGTTTGTGACTGTTTTTTTCCTCCTTTGGCACTAATGCTGTTCACCAACGGTGCATGGGGGGGGGGGAGGGAGCTGCTTAAGGAGAAAACATCTCAAACTTAACTTTTTTGTTTTTTTTAAAACCCCTCCAATCATATCCCAAACTAACCTAAATGAAATCTGTACGGCCTGCAAAATCAACCCATTGCAACAACTAGTGACTAGTGTTATCATTTTAAGCCAGCATTCCTAGTCAGAAACGAGGTCTAACTGATGCTAGTCAGAAACGAGGTCTAACTGAGCTGCCCCATTCCTAGCCCTGTCAACATGACTAGGTGGCTCAGTGGCTAAGACACTGAGCTTGTCGCTCAGAAATGCCTTGGTGGTACAGTGGACTAAACTACTGTTAAAGTAATATTTAGCTGCCAGCTGCCTGCAATTACTGCGAGTTCAATTCTCACCAGGCTCAAGGTTGACTCAGCCTTCCATCCTTCCGAGGTAGGTAAAATGAGGACCTGGTTTGTGGGGGCAACAAGCTGACTTTGTATAAAATAGAACACCGCTGGGGGGGGGTGTGCAAAAGCCCTACTAAGCAGGTATATACAAAAGTATGAAGGCTATTGCTTAAAGGCACTGTCAGCCGCCCTGAGTCTCCGGAGAAGGGCGGCATATAAATCAAACTAATAAAACAAATAATAAATAATAAATAAAAGTTGGCGGTTCGAATCCCTAAGTACAGGCCTCTTGCCTGAGCTGGGGGTTGGACTAGATGACCTCGAAGATCCCTTCCAACTCTGTTCCTGACATAAATCTGAGTTTATTTATTTTAAATTTATATACCGCCCTTCTCCCTGAGGACTCAGGGCGGTGTACAGCCAGAATTAAAAAACATAAAATACAAATATTAAAAAACAATTAAAATATATATAAATTTGGCCCCAAATTAAAAATACAAACCAATTAAAACATTTAAAATTTCTTCTTTCGTGTTACGTCGGTGCTAGGATTGACTTTGGGTTGTTTTATTTTATTATTTTTTTGCCCCTGAGCAAATGACAACTATCTTTCACACTCTTAACGTTTTCACACAACCTCTTGTGCCGAGGGAGAAGTACCTTCGTGTGAATGGGGGTGGAGGAGAGTTTGGTTCCGGCTACGCCAAACAAATTTGTGACCCAACGCAGGCCGGCTAGGCTGCCCTGAAAACATTTGATTCAGACAAGCCTACATTGCTTGCCACGCGACGCCCCAAACTGCTATTCTCAGATCTATCCTGGTTTGATATTCCGGTTAGCAAATGACTTGCTTTGGAAGTTGATCCTCGCATCCGGTTTGATGGACCCACAAGCTCTCTTTCTCTAGATAGCGACAGGTGTTAAGGGAGGGGAGGGGGGGGGACAGGCGGTGGGGGAGGTTTTAACAACCCAACAAATACCCCGGCGTGTTTTTGGCACGAAGCCAAGAGGTTTTTGTCCTATTTTTACTTCTGTGAAATAGCTGCCGTACTCTGAAAAGCGGGAGGAAAAAAATCCGCTGAATACGTAAGCGCAATTAGCGATGCTGCAGGGAAGTGGGGAAGAAGAAAGAATAATAATAATAATAATAATAATAATAATAATAATAATAATAATAATAATAATAATAATGCCTTGGAGAAATTGCTGGCGATGAAGAGATGGCGGGGGGGGGGGGGAAACAAAACACTCCACAATTCGGCTTAATTCTCCCAGGAAATGATTTTCTGATGACTCACAAATTCCGCTCACCCTCCTCCTTTCTGGGCCTCTTAAGAAGTCAACTTACGGCCTGTGCCTCCTCCGGTGGCTCAGCTACCTGTAGCCCCGTCGCCAGGTGGCCGTGGCTTGATAGGTGCTTTACATACAGACACACACACACACACACACACACACACACACAGCCCCAACACAGAAAAACACACACGCAGACACACACTTCTGAAGGCCCCCCCCCCAGACAGTAAAAAGCAGGGGAGGTTATTGAATCAGATTTTGCTGGAGAGCAGATGGTTTCTGCTCACCCCCACGGATATTCCCAGAGAGCTTGGCTAGGCAAAGTAATTTTTCTATCTATCTATCATCCATCCATCTATCTATCTATCATCTATGCATATCTATCTATCCATCCATCCATCCATCTATCCATCCATCCATCATCTGCCTGCCTGCCTGCCTGTCTCTCTCTCTCTCTCCCTACCTATCTATCATCTCGATTTCTCTCTTTACCTACCTACCTACCTACCTACCGTGTTTCCCCGAAAATAAGACCATCTTACATTTTTTTGAACCCTGAAATAAGCGCTTGGCCTTATTGCCATGCACTCAAAAGTCCGATTGGGCTTATTATCAGGGGATGTCTTATTTGGGGGGAAACAGGGTATGTATCCATCATCTACGCATATCCATCCATCCATCCATCCATCCATCCATCCATCCATCCATCTACCTGCTTAGTAGGGCTTTCGCCCCCCCCAAGCGGTGTTCTTTTTTTATACAAAGTCAGCTTATTGCCCCCACAATCCGGGTCCTCATTTTATCTACCTCGAAAGGATGGAAGGCTGAGTCAACCTTGAGCCTGGTGAGATTTGAACTCGCAGTCATTGCAGGCAGCTGGTGCTACTTAACAGCACTTTAGTCTGCTGCGCCACCAAGGCTCTTAAATTTCCTAATGGTGAGAACAGTCGACCAATGGAATAGCTTGCTTTCATTTTATTTCATTGTACTTATTTTATTTTATTGTACTTATTTTATTTTATTGTGCTTATTTTATTGTACTTATTTTTTTATTTTATTTTATTTTATTTATTCATTCATTTATTATTTTATTTTATTTATTCATTCATTTATTATTTTATTTTATTCATTCATTCATTCATTATTTTATTTTAGGGTAGGTCTGATTTAATGAAAAGAAGGACCAGGGGTGAGAGGATAACAGTGTCCCAATATCTCAGGGGTTGCCATAAAGAAGAGGGGGTCAACTTATTCTCCAAAGCACCGGAGGGCAGGACAAGAAGCCACGGATGGAAACTAATCAAGGAGAGAAGCAACTTAGAACTAAGGAGAAATTTCCTGACAGTTGGAACAATTAATCAGTGGAACAACTTAGAACATAGAATAATAAGGGTTGGAAGGAACTTTGGCGGTCTTCTATTCCAACCTCTTGCTCGAACAGGAGACCCTAATACCATATGGTTGTCCCATCTCTTTTTGAAAGCAGACAAGACACTGTAATTTAACACCAGCTGCCTGCAATTACTGCAGGTTCGAATCTCGCCAGGCTCAAGGTTGACTCAGCCTTCCATCCTTTCTAAGGTAGGTGAAATGAGGACCCAGTTTGTGGGGGCAATAAGCTGACTTTGTATAAATATACAAAAGGATGAAGGCTATTGCTGAGCGCATTGTAAGCCGCCCTGAGTCTCCGGAGAAGGGCGGCATATAAATCAAATTTAAAATAAGTAAAAAAGCCTGCAGCAATGGAGCATCCACAACTCGGCTGCTCCATCAGCCATTTGTTCAGAATGCTATAAGCTTTACTGCTCAAGCAAAGGGTTGGACTAGAAGATCTCCAAGGTCCCTTCCATTATTATTCTATGTTTTGTGCTTCTTCTCCCAGCGTTCAGGCCAAGCCGAAGGAAAAGATTTTTCCAAAGCGTTGAGGTGTTGTTTCCTTGGCCAGGGCTTTGCACGGAAGCGAAGCTAAAATGAACATTCTCCAGGAACTACTCCAGATCCAAGCTGGCTGTTAATTCCTTTTTTTCTCTCCCTTCCCCTGTGCTATAATTTAAAGCCCTCTAGGAGTCCCACAGGAACAAAGTTGCACAGCTTGTACTGAGAAAGTTGAATTTTAATTTAACTGGATTTTGGCTTTGTGGGGGGGGGGAGCAGTGATGGCCAGGATTTGATTGCGACAGTAAATATATCTGTCCTTGTTTTGGGGACCAGCAGTGGGTATCATGGTTAGCCTATAATGGATTGTAATTTTAGTATAGTTAGACCAGTGATGGCTAAACTTTTCCGGACCGAGTGCCCAAAGCGCACGCCCGAACCCCAAAATGCAGTGCGCGCGTGGCCTCCTGTGCATGTGCCTCGCCCCCTGCGTGCACCCCGCCCCCGTGCATGCACACATGCCTCCCCACGTATGCCCTATGCATGCACAGCAGAGACCTGAAGACCAGCTCATTGGCGGGCGGTGGCCGCACATCAGTGGTGAAATCCAAATTGTTTTACTACCGGTTCTGTGGGCGTGGCTTGGTGGGCGTGGCAGGGGAAGGATACTGCAAAATCTCCATTCCCACTCCACTCCAGGGGAAAGGATATTGCAAAATCTCCATTCCCACCCCACTCTGGGGCCAGCCAGAGGTGGTATTTGCCGGTCCCAAGCTGGCTGGGGAATTCTGGGAATTGAAGTCCACAGGCCTTAAAGTTCCCAAGCTGGCTGGGGAATTCTGGGAATTGAAGTCCACAGGCCTTAAAGTTCCCAAGCTGGCTGGGGAATTCTGGGAATTGAAGTCCACAGGCCTTAAAGTTCCCAAGCTGGCTGGGGAATTCTGGGAATTGAAGTCCACAGCTCTTAAAGTTGCCAAGATGGCTGGGGAATTCTGGGAATTGAAGTCCACAGCTCTTAAAGTTGCCAAGATGGCTGGGGAATTCTGGGAATTGAAGTCCGCAGGCCTTAAAGTTCCCAAGCTGGCTGGGGAATTCTGGGAATTGAAGTCCACAGCTCTTAAAGTTGCCAAGGTTGGACTCCCCTGCTTTGGGGAACCACAACTGTAGTTCCCCACCCTTGGTTTAAATTTCCAGAATCCCCCTGACTTCAGAGGAATTCTGGGACTTGGAGTTTTGAACAGCTGGAGAGCACCAGATTGCAGGAAGTTGGTCGCGGTATTTTGGCAACCTGATGGTGCACTGCAGGATCTGTGTGTCAGTGCGAATGCGGCCAAGAAGGACTGAGATCTTGTGATGCCCGGGTGTGTATTTTTTGGCGTCGTTCTTTCAAGTGTGCTCTTTTCTCGTTTTTCACACAGCTGTCCTTTAGTGCTTAACCAAAGGTTAAGCATGTGAGTATGTGGGTCCCCCACTTCGTTGTCTCTGATGCTAGATTGATTTAATAATTTCTGGGCTTCCTCCCCCCTTCCTTTGTTTAAAAAAAGACAGTCTCCCTCCCCATACATCCCGCAGCTCTTTTGCTGCAAGGGAATCAATCCGTTCTTGATTGAGGAAAAACAAAATCAAAGGAAGGAACTCGTACGAGGAACATAAAGCATAGGAATTAGGGCCAAAACGGTTGAGCCGGAGATAATTAAAAGGAGCAAAGGGGGGGGGGGGTCTGGGGACAGGAAAAATAACTCATTCCTTAAGATGATCAGTAGCCAGAATACCTACAAAAACCGGAGGGAAACAAAAGAGCTTGCTAATCGATAAATTGCACTACTCAGTGTTAATTCTGCAAAAAAAAAAAAAAAAGCCATTTGGCTTCACATTTTCCATCTCATTTACCGGCTCGAGATAAGCACTTTGAAATGACTTAATGCAAACTGTTTGTAACTTCTGTTAGCAAGAGGCTCAGTTGGGGCTCATTAAATTCTCGAATCCGGTCTCTTTCTCGCCCCTGGTATTGGCTGTATGCTAGCATTCTCAGCAGCCTGTTTGAGAGAACAAAGCCCAGAGCTCACTTTTTAAATTTAGATTTATTTATTCATTGGCATCCTGCCTTTATTGTTATTAGAAATAACTCAAGGCAGCAAACATATGCGATACACCTTTCCGTCTGGTCCACAACAACATCCCTGTGAGGTAGGTTGGACTGAGAGAGAGAGGGGGGGACTGATCTGAATTCATCCGGTTGGCTTTTGTGCCTAAGGCGGGACTAGAACTCACCGTCTCCTGGTGATTGGCTCAAAGTCACCCAACTAGCTTTCATGCCTAAGGCAGATCTAGAATTCACCGTCTCCTGGTGATTGGCCCAAAGTCACCCAGTAGGCTTTCAGGTCTAAGGCAGATCTAGAATTCACCGTCTCCTGGTGATTGGCCCAAAGTCACCCAGTAGGCTTTCAGGTCTAAGGTGGGACTAGAACTCACTGTCTCCTGGTGATTGGCCCAAAGTCACCCAGTAGGCTTTCAGGTCTAAGGTGGGACTAGAACTCACTGTCTCCTGGTGATTGGCCCAAAGTCACCCAGTAGGCGTTCAGGTCTAAGATGGGACTAGAACTCACCGTCTCCTGGTGATTGGCCCAAAGTCACCCAGTAGGCTTTCAGGTCTAAGGTGGGACTAGAACTCACCGTCTCCTGGTGATTGGCTCAAAGTCACCCAACTAGCTTTCATGCCTAAGGCAGATCTAGAATTCACCGTCTCCTGGTGATTGGCCCAAAGTCACCCAGTAGGCTTTCAGGTCTAAGGTGGGACTAGAACTCACCGTCTCCTGGTGATTGGCTCAAATTCACCTAACTAGCTTTCAGGCCTAAGGCAGATCTAGAATTCACTGTCTCCTGGTGATTGGCCCAAAGTTATCCATCCGGCTCTCATGCCTAATGTGGGACTAGAACTCACAGTCTCCTGCTTCCTAGTCTGGTGCCTTAACTACTAGACCAAACTGATTTTCAAGAAGCCATGATACCACCATGGTCATCTACAAATATAAAGGGGAACCCTTTCCCAGATTGCTGGCTGGGGAATTCTGAAGAGTTTGAAGTCCATCCATCTTAAAGTTCCTGAGGTTGTGAAACACTGATTTACCTGATTTATAATGGATTTATAATTTATAAACACCGATTTATAATGGACGTTATAACCGTTGTGAACCAGTAGTAAAGGTAAGTAGAACTCACCCCTGATGCATAAGCGTCTGCAGTTCGTCAGCCCTCAAGATACTCTGCGCAGGCTCAGAGGTTAGATCCTCGCCCTCAAATCACAATTTAGGCAAATGGGGGCCTCCTTTCCCTAAAATTCGTAACTCCACACTTCAAACATGCCGCAATTTAAGCGCTGTTTTTAAAAGGGCAATTCGGTTGAAGAGCATCGAGACTTAATGAGATCCTGGCCTGACTGCCTACATGCACGGTTGAGTTACAAGCCATAATGGCTTGCTAAAGGAGAGCCCATCCCTACAAGTTGTTCTGTCCATCTCTATCGCTCCCACCACTGCAGGCAAAGGGAATGACGCAATCTCCACCCACCCCCAACTTGTCAGTTGCAATTAAACCATCATCTGTGCAAGTCAAACACAAGGCAGGCATGATTAAATACTGTACTGCCAGCACACACACACACACCACACACAAAAAATACACACGCCAGCCTCCCCCTTGGTGAATTAGGCGGAAAAGTCAGAATAGCAAAATAACAAGAGTTGGAAGGGACCTTAGAGGTCTTCTAGTCCAACCCCCTGCCCAGGCAGGGAAACCCTACACCACTTCAGATAAAATGGTTATCCAACATCTTCTTAAAAGCATCCAGTGTTGGAGCATTCACAACTTCTGGTGGCAAGTTGTTCCACTGGTTAATTGTCCTCACTGTCAGGAAATTTCTCCTTAGTTCTAGGTTGCTTCTCTCCTTGGTTAATTTCCACCCGTTGCTTCTTGTCCTGCCCTCAGAATCAGAGGTGGGTTTCAGCAGGTTCTGACCAAGTTCTGGAGAACCAGTAGCGGAAATTTTGAGCAATTCAGAGAACCGGTAGTAAAAATTCTGACTGTTGCCCCTACCCCATCTATTCTCTGCCTCTGATCGGGAGGAAAATTGAGATTTTGCAATAACCTTCCCCTGGATTGGGGAGGGAATGGAGATTTTACAGTATCCTTCCCATGCCACGCCCCCCCAAGCCACACCTACAGAATCGGTAATAAAAAAATTTGAAACCCACCACTGCCTCAGATGCTTTGGAGACTAGCTTGACTCCCTCTTCTTTGGGGCAGCCCCTGAGATATCGGAAGACTGTTATCATGTCTCCCTTAGTCCTTCTTTTCATCAGACTAGACATACCCAGTTCCTGCAACCGTTCTTCATATGTTTTAGCCTCCAGTCCCCTAAATTCATTTCTCAATATAAGCATTCACCAGTTGAACCCACTGGAATATTGGGGAGGGGGGGAGAAGCTTTTATTTTTGCTGGCAGGACCTTCGAAGACTTCTTAGTTTCCCCACAAATTCTTCGATCAGCAAAGCTGCATTTTCCTTCCCGGGAAGAAGAGGAGCTGGAGGTGGGTGGAAAGCAGCTCCCCCAACCCTCACCAGCAGCAACTCTTGTCCGTGATTTGGGTGCAAAAGGCAAGAGAGATTTTCCTGGGCCTTTTGTGTTTGCAAGGGGGTCTTGTTACACACCCACGCAAACCCATTTACACTCACTGCCACGTCCTCACTTGGACAATAATCTCCGAGCAGCATCTCCCATCCTGGCTGGTCTTTTCTCCGGTAGAGTCAGTTGTGGTGCAGGGTTTTAAGGATTCACAAGACCAACCACAAGAGGGGGAATCTGATAGGCCTTGTGACGGAGAAGCTGGGCAGGGGGAGATCAATCAAAGGGAGAGGGGTCTCTGTAGATGGAAGGGGGGGTTAAGAGATTTCTTTAATGGGAAGTGAATCATCTCCTCTCCTGGGGGGGGCGGATGAGTGTATCAGTTGCAAAGCAGAAGAGAGAGAGAGAGAAAGGGGAAAAAATTCTTTCTTATGGAGATTAGATCCCTTTTCGCCTTCGCAGAAGCTTAGCTTGCCTCTGAAATAGCAAAATAGAAAATCGAAACTCGGGGGACTCGGTGTTGTTTATGGATGGCTACGACGTGTTGCAACAAACGGAGCCCGATATATATATATATAATTCCCAGAACTCCCTGCTGGCTGCTGTTGGAAGAAATGTCCATCTGGGTTCAGTTCCAAGCGGGGAGAAAGACACTGGAAATACGGAGGCTGCTTGGAACGATGGTTTAATGGTGGATAGGACCACATGGTTTTAAGGTCCTGGGCAAAAAAAGCACATGGGTGAGAGAGAGAGAGAGAGAGAGGGAGAGAGAGGGAGAGGGAGAGGAGAGAGAGAGAGAGAGAGAGAGAGAGAGAGAGAGAGAGAGAGAGAGAGAGAGAGAGATATTTATACCCTCTGATGGACTTTGAGTTTGAGCTTGTATTCTGATTGGGTGTCAGACTCCCATGGGGCCATGCAGGGGTACCTTTGTAGGTTGTCTGTGTCCCAGGCTTAGTTGAGCCTTGCTAGGTGATGCAATCTCTCCAGGTGCCATGTGGTGACTTCTGTTGCTAGATAGGTAGAGGGCTAATCCTATCTTTTTTGAATCTTGGATGAGGGCATTTGTTTATGAATAGACCTAGCTATCTTTTTATCGTTTAAGTGCTGACATCTGCTGTGGGCTATTGAGGAGCGTGGGAGCTATTAAGAGTGAGTCTGCTTCCTGCCTCAAAAAACATGTTTCTCCATTTCTCATCCAGGGAAATATAATATTTTGCCTTTTAAATATTTCCTAGAATATTTCATTCTTCTAGGAGAGGGGTGGGTGCTAACTTCCTACACTGCGACTCGCAGAATTACTGCTATAAATCAAGAGGATGAATATGGATAATACTCTCCCTTTGAGGTGAGTTGGACTGAGGGACTAGTCCAAAGTCACCCAGATGGTTTTTATGGCTAAGGTGGAACGCACCGTTTACTGGTGTTTCATCCAAAGTTAACTAGCTGGCTTTTATACCCAAAATGGAACTAGAACTCACCATCTCCTGGTGATTGATCGAAAGTCACCCAGCCGGCTTTCATGCCTAAGGCAGGACTAGAACTCACCGTCTCCTGGTGATTGACCCAAAGTCACCCTTTGGGCTTTCATGCCCAAGATGGAACTACAACTCACTGTCTCCTGGTGATTGACCGAAAGTCACCCAGCTGGCTTTCACGAGTACAGCAGGACTGGAACTCCCTGTCTCCTAGTTTCTAGGCCAGCACCTTCTATAAGTGAAATAAGTCAGTTATAGCTGTACCGGCTAGGAATTCTGGGAGCTGTAGTCCCGGTGCTTCCAGAGGATGCCAGATTGGGGAAGGTTGGCCCTTTGCAACGGATGTCTCTTTCAAATTGCTTTTCCAGGTAACCGAAGGGCGAGGAGGACCACTTAAGCAAGAAGCACCCAGAATTTCCCCCACACAATGGAGAATATCCACGAACTACAACATCCGCTCCTGGGAAACCCCCCGAGCAAAACCCTGCTCCCTGGAGGGATGCTCAGCTGGGCCAGTCCCCAGGATCCCTCTGGATTGCTGTCCCACCGCATGCCATCCAACCTCTCCTGGCTCTCCCCTGGCACTGATCTTCTTCCCAAGCAGCTCCTGAATCCCCGCAGCCTGTCCAGGACCATCGTCCCCTCCTCCAACCTTCCTGAATCGAAGCTCTACCCAGAACTGTGGAAATGCAGCAACCCCCAAAACTGGAGGAAGAAAGATTATATCGAAACTGCCTTCGGGGACAGCAAAGCAGCGGGCGAACTGCCACGCAAGATCGCCCTCGAGACGGATATTCACACGGTTTGCTACGAGGTGGGGGACATGGAGCTGCCCGAGGTGGAGGTAGGAGCTGGGAGGGAGACGGGTCTATGACAATTCAGCATGGACAACTCTACCATGGCCAACTCCCCATGGCCAATTCCCCATGGCTAACTCCCCACGGCCAACTTCCCATGGCCAACTCCCCATGGCCAACTCTCCATGGCCAACTTCCCATGGCCAACTCTCCATGACCAACTCTCCATGGCCAACTTCCCATGGCCAACTTCCCATGGCCAACTCTCCATGACCAACTCTCCATGGCCAACTTCCCATGGCCAACTCCCCATGGCCAACTCCCCTTGGCCAACTTCCCATGGCCAACTTCCCATGGCCAACTCCCCATAGCCAACTCCCCATGGCCAACTCCATGGCCAACTCCCCACGGTCAACTTCCCATGGCCAACTCTCCACAGCCAGCTCCCCACATCCAACTCCCCACGGCCATAGTCAATCTTGCCCTTTCAGCGAACTCCCATGAACTTCTGCAGCCATTCGTCTATAGCAGGAATCAAAGCCTCCTTTCATTTTTGCGCATAGTCATCTGACAGGTTTTCCGAGCAATCCCCCTTCCTGTGCAAACGACCAATGTTTCGGTGGGTCCTAATTTTAATTTTAATTTTATTAATGCCGAATCGCTCTGATGAAAAGCCATTTATTCAGGCGGCTTTGTTATCTCGGTGATATTTTGCGAGGCTGACCTACTTCGGTTCGAGGGAGTAGCATTGGTGAAAAGTATTTTGGCTCGGCTTTTCAAGTTATCTGGCTTCCAGTTTGGAGAGGGGAGGGCCGTTTTGCTTAAGTGGGTTCTGTGCCCTTATTCGATTCTTTGCGCAAAAGGGAAACTGAGGCGTCAAACCCTCTCCCTCGACAAGAGGGGCAGGCCAGAAGGGGAGGAGAGGGGAAACGGGGCTCTGGTTCACAGGAGTATTGCAGTAATATTTCTTTTCTTTCCCCACCCCAGTCATTTTTAAAAATTAGTTTATAGTATAAAGTAATAAAGGTAGTCCTCAATGTACGACTGAAATTGAGCCCAAAATTTATGTTGTTGAGTGAAAAAAATCCACAACATCTGGAGGCAAGTTCTTCTGTTGATGAATTGATTCATGAACAACTTGCCTCCAGAAGTTGTGAAGTCTCCAACGCTGGAAGTTTTTAAGAAGAGATTGGACAGCCATTTGTCTGAAATGGTACAAGGTTTCCTGGTTGAGCAGGGGGTTGGACTAGAAGATCTCCAAGGTCCCTTCCAACTCTTATTCTATTCTATTCTATTCTATTCTATTCTATTCTATTCTATTCTATTCTATTCTATTCTATTCTATTCTATTCTCTATGTTCTATTCTCTATTTTCTCTATCTCTCCTCTTCTCTATATTCTTTTCTATATTCTATTCTATATATTCTATTCTATATTTTCTATATTCTATTCTATTCTATTCTATTCTACTCTATTCTATTCTACTCTATTCTATTCTATTCTCTATGTTCTATTCTCTATTTTCTCTATCTCTTCTCTTCTCTATATTATTTTCTATATTCTATTCTATATATTCTATTCTGTATTTTCTATATTCTATTCTATTCTATTCTATTCTATTCTATTCTATTCTATTCTATTCTATTCTATTCTATTCTACTCTAATTCTATTCTATTCTCTTTGTTCTATTCTCTATTTTCTTTATCTCTTCTCTTCTCTTCTCTTCTCTTCTCTTCTAAATTGTTTCACCATCAGGAAATTTCTCCTTAGTTCTAGGTTGCTTCTCTCCTTGATTCGTTTCCATCCGTTGCTTCTTGTCCTGCCTTCAGGGGCTTTGGAGAATAGCTTGACACTCTGTCCTCTTCTTTGGGGCAGCCCCCTTTCCTGGGTCATGTTCCAAATTATGCTCACAAATTGCTTTTGGAAATGAAAGTGTTCTTTAAAACGAGTGGAGCAGCAACTTGTTTTATTGACCAAGCCTTTGCTGCGAATCCCAAAGGATGACTCGGGGCTGATGATGTCATCAAAGGGTGACTTGGGGGCTGATAATGTCATCAAAGGATGGCTTGGGACTGATGACATCATCAAAGGATGGCTTGATGTCATCAAAGGATGTCTTGGAGGTGATGACATCATCAAAGGATGTCTTGGGGGCTGATGATGTCACCAAAGGGAGACTTGGGGCTGATGATGTCATCAAAGGGTGAATTGGGGGATCAGTGACATCATCAAAGGATGACTTGGGCTGATGACATCATCAAAGGGTGACTTGGTGGCTGATGACATCATCAACCCAAATTGCTATGACGTCATCGCACGCAGCATTTACACGAGGTCATCGTTACGTGGGGGTCCTCACTGAAAATCCGTGTCCTCCCCACCCCTCTCCAGAACGACTCCTCGAGCGACAGCGACACCGAGAGCGAAAACAGCTTCTCCATGTTGCAGCCTCAGGATTATCTGGGCCTGGCGGTTTTCTCCATGCTGTGCTGCTTCTGGCCACTAGGCATTGCTGCCTTCTACCTGTCGCAGAAGGTGAGTGTTAAGGACCGGGAAGGAAGAGAGAGGACAGAGGAGCTTCGGGAGGTGGACAGGACATCCAGACTGGGACCAAATGGGAGAGATCGGTCCTTCTAATCAAAGTTAAACCTGGAAAAGGGTAGATTATGAGTAGAAATTGCTAAACTGGGGGATATAATAATATTATTATGCTAAATTAGGAGTTATTATATAATGTTACAGTTGAATGTTATTTTGAAATGTATAGTATAAGGGGGATATAATAATATTATTAGAAAGAAAAGGTCAGCGTATGGGGGTGGAGCAAAGGGATGGTAAAGTATTATATAATCTGTTATGAATTTGGGTTTTATTTTGGAGAAGCCACAGGGGGAAGGGAGGGAGGGTGAGGGGGGGGGTTAGGGAGGAGGGGGGAAAAAAGGGGGAAAAATTTGTATTTGAAAAACTTTTTCAATTAAAAAAAAAAAAAAAGCTAAACCTGGAGGCCACATATCTCCACGAAGCTCCAGCAGAAATATTTTCTTCATTTATTTCCATCCCATTTTTCTTTCTTTTTTACAAATAACGCGAGGCGTCAAACATATCCGACACACCGTCCTCCTCCTCTTTTCCCCAGAACAACACCCTTGTGAGGTGGATTGGGCTGAGAGAGAGAGAGGGGATTGGCTAAAGATCACCCAGCTGGCTTTCATGGCTAAAAGCAGGACTAGAACTCACAGTCTCCTGGTTTCTAGCTGAGGTGCCTTCACCACTAGACCAAAGTGCCCAGGGGAAGCTGCAAAATAGGGATCTCAACTGTCAGGTCCTTGGTGCTCTCTGAGCTTAGTGGTTTTCTTGCAGACGTTTCATGGCCTAAGTAGGTAATATTATCAGTGCTAGAAGGCACTGGGGTTTGCAGGGAGGAGGAGGAGGAGGAGGAGGAGGAGGAGGAGGAGGAGGAGGAGGAGGAGGAGGAGGAGGAGGAGGAGGAGGAGGAGGAGGAGGAGGACAATGATGACGACAACTGTGGGGTTCTTGATGCTCTCCGAGTTTGGCGGTTTTTTCCAGACATTTTATTATCAAACTAGGTATCAACATCAGTCCTAGAAGGAGGAGCAGAAGGAGAAGCAGGAGGTCCTTAGTGTTCTTTCAGCTTGGT
The DNA here is from genome assembly GCF_029215685.1 of Pituophis catenifer annectens. Lineage (NCBI taxonomy): Eukaryota > Metazoa > Chordata > Lepidosauria > Squamata > Colubridae > Pituophis > Pituophis catenifer. The sequence goes on along the minus strand of NW_027256889.1, from coordinate 3,446,315 downwards.
TATCTTTCAGACATTTCATGACCCAACTAGGTAACCTCATCAGTGCTAGAAGGCAGCGGGGTTTATAAACAGAAAACAAACCTCACTCCCTTCTAGCACTGATGAGGTTATCTAGTTGGCTCATGCAATGTCTGCAAAGAAAGCCACCAAGCTCCGAAAGCACCAAGGACCCTCTCGGTTCAATCCTGAGCCACAAATATTCTGACAAATGAATACCAATCCAAATATTCTCTTATATTGGAGAACTCAACGTCTGGACTCAACTCTTCTATTGGAGAACTCAACATCTGGACACTAACTTGACGTTCTTCTTTCTCTCTCCCCTCCCTACTCCTTGCAGACCAACAAAGCTTCAGCCATAGGCGATTATCCCAGAGCGTGGACCGCCTCCCGTCAAACGTTTGCCCTGGCGGTCTTGTCCATCATCCTTGGCATTTGCACCTACATCGGTGCCGTGGTGGCACTCATTGCCTATCTCTCTAACAAGGCCCCCACCTAACCCTTTCTCCCCACCCCCTCAACGAGCCACCCGTCACCCTGTTCCTTGCCTCCCCATGGAGTAGGAAAGGGAAGGGGGTGACCGAATGCAGACATTATTACGACATGAAGACCTACTCCCATACCCTGGTCTTGTGAAGAAGGAAACCAACCCAACTGGGTTGAGTTGAGACGGACCATTTCTTGGACCCGAGAGGACACGGTGGCAGGTTCGCTTGCAAGAAACCGAAAAATGGACCGAGGAGGCTAGCAGAAACTTGGAAAAGAGCAGCTGTTGAGCTGAGGTTCAACTTCATGGGACCTCTCCAGTTGAGAGGCATCAACCAGTCCTTGGAGCTTTGAGGAGGGACTGTCCAGCCGAGGAGAACTCAAGGGACTTTGAAGAAGCAGGTTGAGCATTGATCTGGAGGAGGGCATCAGCTTAGAGATGTTTGTTTCGCTTGCCCGGACCCCCTTACGAAGCCCCCAATTATCTGTGCCCCTCGGTCATGCCTCCTTTTCTACTGAGCTACTCAATCCGCCATGCCTGTGATGGTCTGATCATCAGGGCTTCTCAATAAAGGGTCGAAGCCCTGCTCCCCCCTTTCCCAGTTCAGTGTCCTCGTTGTGCCGAGCAACACCCACAAAGCAAAATCTCTAGGGCCGTGATGGCGAACCTATGGCACGCGTGCCACCGGTGGCACGTGGAGCCATATCGGTGGGCACGCAAGCATTGCCCTAGCTCAGCTCCAGCGCACATGTGTGTGTCAGCCAACTGATTTTTGGGTCTTCCGGGCCCACAGGAAGTCAGGAAACGGGGGAAGGCTGTTTTCACCCTCCCCAGGCTCCCAGAAAGCCTCTGGAGCCTGGGGGAGGGCGAAAAACGGGCCTTCCGGTCCCACCATGCCATCGTGTGAAAAAGCGGGGGGAGCACGGAGGTGGGTTCGTATGCTCATGTGTGGGGGGGGAGCAGGGAGCATTGAATTATGGGTATGGGCACGCGCACACATGATCCCCCCACGCTTCCCCCGTTTTTGGCACGCGACGGCAAAAGGTTAGCCATCACTGGTCTAAGGCAAGGATGTCAAACTCAATTCCCGCGGGCCGGATCCAGATTACCGGGTGCTTAAATCTGGCCCTCAAGGCCAGCCTGCAACGCTGGCTGGGGGATTCTGGGAGTTGAAGTCCACCCATCTTCAAGCTTCCTAGGTTGAGAAACACTGGTCTAAGGGCTATTGCTATGAGTTTTGCCCTATTTTATGACCTTTCTTGCCAAGTTGTTAAGTGAATCACCGCAGTTGTGAAATTAGCAAGATGGTCATTAAGTGAATCTGGCTTCCCCCCTTGACTTCTCTCGTCACAAGGTCGCAAAAACCGATCATGTGACCCCGGGATACTGCAACTGTCATAAATAGGAGTCCGTTGCCAAGCGTCTGAATTTTGACCATGTGGTAATGGGGAATGCTGCAACGGTCGTGACTTATGACCGTTTTCCACAATTATGACCATTGCCGCACCCCAGGGTCACGTGATCAAAATGGAGACACTTGGCCATGGATTCCTATTTATGACGGTTGCAGTGTTCCCGGCGACCTTCCGACTAGCAAAATCAAGGGGGGAAGCCAGATTCGTTTAACGACCGTGTCACTAACTGAACAACTGCAGTGTTTCGCTTCAGAGGTTTGGCCCAGAAAGGCCGTAAAACGCGACGAAAACTCGCTTAGCAAAAGTCTTGCTTAGCAACAGTAATTTTGGCCTCGATTCTGGTCGTAAATCGAGGACTACCTGTAAGTAGGTCAGGAAGAAGAATCAACCCGATTCCTTCCAGGGGGATCTCATTCCTGCTGGGCCAGCTGGACGTGGTGAAGCCACCTAGGCAGAGCCAAAATCTCTTCCCCCTTTCTGTCTCCTTTCCTCCCTCCCTCCCTCCCTCCGTTCCGTTCCTTCCTTGTTCTCTCGCTTTTCTCCAAAACAGCTATGAATTATTAAGGTTGCTTTATGACGTATTTATGCAGGGTCCCCGAGCAGCTTTCTCTAGAACGCACAATCGTTTCCGTCACTGCTCAGATGAAAAGACGGGGGTATAAGGACAGAAAGCAAGAGGTCACCTTTTTTGGGGGGGGGTCTTCGGAGGGGGAGGCCGGCTGTTCTGACCCAGCTCCCCAAACACGACAAATCCTCTGTAGCTGAAGCAATGATTCCTTTATTAGGAGCGCCAGCAGCCCCCGGCAAAAAGTTTCTCACCGCAGGCTAACAAGTCTGTCCGGCAGGGGAGATGAATCGTTGTCTGCCACATCTATTCATCTCTGCCCCCTGCCTTTTATCCCCAGAGGTAGGGTGGGGTTTTGCTAGCAGCGGTGGCTCTTCCGTCCCAAGGACCGGCTCAGAGATTTCCACTGCTCTCCTCTCCTCTGTTGTCTCGCATCTGCATGTCAGGCACTGGACTCAGCTGTTTCTACTCTTCCTCATCCTCATCAGCCACCTCCAGACCTGGGGGCTGTTGACTCTCCATCTGTGTTCTGTCCCCGTCCCACTCACGCACCCCCACAGACGGCCCGGAGTTAATAAGCCGCACGACAAAATTCTTTGAAAATAAAGCTGGCAGCAACCCAGTGGCTAGCTGCCAATTCAGACTTTACTCACACAAAACAAAGATTAGACTGCCAGCATTCTGAAAAAACAGGCAGAGTGTCAACAATACAAGGATTAATCCAAATGCAGTCTGATAAAGCAGGCAAAGTCCAGTAACGCAGAGATCATGGAGTATTTCTAGTTTTTGCTCGTCACAAACTGAACCGGCCACCACACCCACATTTATACCCTGTGGCGTGTGGTCCAGTGACTCAGCTAATCTCTGGCACGTCTTCCCCTCTGCTGCGCACGCTTCTCCCTGCGCCTCTGGCAAGGGTCCAGCCAGCACTTATCTCCTTCATCGCTGTCCACCTGTAGCTGCGGGGACGTGCTTGGCTCTGAGCCTATCTTTTGGCCTTCGGTGTCCTCCGGAGACATTGCCAGAGAGGAGGGTCCTGGAGAGGGAGGCCTTGCCAACTCCTCTTCCTCACTCTCAGAGTCTGCATCTGTCGATAGCCCAGGCTCAGGCAACGGAGCCACAACAATCTGAGGGCTGACGGACGGCCCAGGCTGAGCCTCTGTCTCTCTCTCTCTGCCAGCTCCATTCCCTCTTCCTCCTCAGAGCTCTCAGGTTGCCTTGATGCTGACCCTGTCTCCCACGCCTCCTCCTCCTCCTCTGATTCGGCTGCTGGGGGGCTGGCAGCCAACAGACCATAACATCAACTTTTAATTTTGGGGGTTGAACATGTTAAAAGTGACCAAGGTCAAGAAACAACGGAATAGATAGTCTGAATGTGAGAAGGGAGCCACAGCTCATCAATGTTGATGCCTTTAAATCAGGGGTCTCCAACTCCGGGGCCAGGGCCCAGCAGCGGGCCACGGCATGCCAAAAACCAGGCAGCGCAAAGAAGCGAAGCCCCATCCGTGGGATGCAGGCAGCACGTGAAACCACGGCCCTTCCGATCCACTGAAAAACCGCTTTGCACGGAACTGGTCCCTGGTGCCCCGAAAGTTGGGGACCGCTTGCTTTAAATGGTATTTGAAAGAAGGCTGCCACTCGCCCGCCTGGTTTTTGCCAAGGTTGTTGCCCGCATACCCGCTACCGATTGCTCCAGACTCGCGTAGTTTAGGTTTCGTTCATTTAAATCTCCGTTATTGCTCTGCGTCAGGATGCAGCGGGCAGCGTTCACGGCGGCGATGGGCCAGACTGGATGCGAAATGATTTCATGCGACTGGATGAGATGATGCATTCGAGAAACGGCAGGGCGGGAAGACTCACAAACTAAATCTGGGTTTTGTTTGGGGATGGAAAGGGACAAGGTCACCCCGTCCTTTAATTGCGTGCAGGGTAGAAGGAACAAGTGGCTGGGCACACGCACACGTGAGGCTCTGTAAGAAGTGTTTCTGGCACCCCTGGCACCTGTAAAATGCGTGGATTTCAACTCCCACAAGTCCACACAGATGCCATGCTGGGAGCTGAAGCCCACGCAGCTTAAAGCATGCTGGCTGGGGAATTCTGGGAGTCCAAAGATCTTAAAACATGCAGACTGGGGAATTCCGGGAATTGACATCTATGCACCTTAAAACACGCTGGCTAGGGAATTCTGGGAGCTGAAGCCCATGTAGCTTAAAGCATGATGGTTGGGGAATTCTGGGAATTGAAGTCCATCCATCTTAAAACATGCTGGCTGGGGAATTCTGGGAATTGAAGTCCATGCAGCTTAAAGCATGCTGGTTGGGAAATTCTGGAGTTGGAGTTGGAGTTGCAGTCCATAGATCTTAAAACACGCTGGCTGGGGAATTCTGGGAGTTGAAGTTGCAGTCCATAGATCTTAAAACACGCTGGCTGGGGAATTCTGGGAGTTGAGCTCCACCCATTTTAAACATGCAGACTGGGGAATTCTGGGAATTGAAGTCTATGCAACTTAAAACACGCTGGCTGGGGAATTCTGGGAGTTGAAATTTCTGCATCTTAAAACACGCTGGCTGGGGAATTCTGGGAGTTGAAGCCCACCCCTCTGAAAAAGTTCCAAGGTTGAGAAACCCAACTTGTCCTTGTGAAAGAAACTTTGCAACGAGGTCAAAGCTGGCTTCAGCGCAGGAAAAACAGCTCTAATTTCATCCGTGCCGTGAGACTCATTAATTAAAAGCAAAGGATGGCTCGCCTCCCCTGGCCAGCTATGAAGGTGACAAGACGTTCAGGACTCTGAGAAGCAAACAGAGGTGGGGAGGGAGGGGGGAACGATGGGGAAAGAGAGATAAACAAGCTTGCCAGGGAGCTCTTGCAAGCCTGCCCCGGAGGTGAGGAGCTGTCAGTTTTAAGGCAAATGAGAAATGATATGCTTAACCAGAAGCTGCTGCAATCCGACACGGTTGCAGACGATATTCTACGCTTTAATGCAAGCGTATCTGTCGCACGACAGCCGAATTCTCCCTTTTTGGAATAGGGTAGAATAACAAGAGTGAGAAGGGACCTTGGAGGTCTTCTAGTCCAACCCCCTGCTTAGACAGGAAACCAGGGGTGAAATCCAGCAGGTTCTGACAGGTTCTGGAGAACCGGTAGCGGAAATTTTGAGCAGTTCGGAGAACCAGCAAATACCACCTCTGGCTGGCCCCAGAGTGGGGTGGGAATGGAGATTTTGCAGTATCCTTCCCCTGGAGTGAGAATGGAGATTTTGCAGTATCCTTCCCCTGGAGTGGGGAGGGAATGGCGATTTTGCAGTATCCTTCCCCTGGAGTGGGAATGGAGATTTTGCAGTATCCATCCCCCAGGAGTCGGGAGGGAATGGGGATTTTTACAATATCCTTCCCCTGGAGTGGGGTGGGAAATGGAGATTTTGCAGTATCCTTCCACTGCCACGCCCACCAAGCCACGCCCACAGAACCGGTAGTAAAAAAAATTGGATTTCACCACTGCAGGAAACCCTACAGCACTTCAGACAAAATGGTTATCCAATCTCTTCTTTAAAACTTCCAGTGTTGGAGCATTCACAACTTCTGGAAGCCAAGTTGTTTTGAGCAAGACTTTCCTCTTAAGGATTTGGGTTTGATGATTTGTGGCGGGTAGTGTCATCTTTAGCAAGCCATCATCGCTTGCCCGAGCCCTGCTGGCAGTCCTTGACTTACAACTGTCTGCTTAGTGACCGTTCAAAGTAATGACATCACGGAAAAAAGTCATTTTTTCACACTTATGAAAAGCACTGCTTCCCCACGGTCACGTGAATCAAAATTCAGACGCTCGGCAACCGGTTCGCACTTACGACCGTCGCAATGTTCCCAAGGTCACGCAATCCCCTTTCACAACCTTCCGGTGAGCAAAGTCAACGGGGCATTCACGGATTCCCTTCACATCCGGTGTGACTAACTTAACGGGAGCGATTCGCTTAACGACAGGGTCGTAAACATGGGACAAACCTCCCCGAACAAAATGTCTCGCCTAACGACAGAAATGTTGGGCTCCCTCGCGGTCGTAAGTCGAGGACTATCTGTATTTTTTCTTTTTGAGAAAAATCAAAAGGCCAATCAAAATCCAGGCTTCTCTTTTAAGGTCGAGGATGCTCGGTTTTGGGGCAAGGACTTCCCAAAACGGCTCTTAGAAGGAATGCAGAGAGGTCCAATCTTTCTACCGTCCAATGAAGTCTCTTGCAACTTTATTGCGGGGTGGGTAGGTGGTGATAAAGGGGTGGGGAGGGAATAATTAAAAAGCTAAAATGCTGCATTCAGCTAATTATTAAGAAAACATCCCTCCCCCTTCCTGGAAGGAGGAAAATATTCTTCTTTTCTAAAATCCGCAGTCCTGGAATTCAGGAAGGAGGCATTTTAGCTCTCCCCAAAACTCTAGCAGCGATTGGGGGGGGGGGGAGGCTGAAATATCGGATTTAATTCTTGGGGGAGGCGCCAGAGGGGTGGGTGGGTGGGAGTCCTTTGGGAGATCACAATTGCTTTCCTAGCTGCCCCTACCCCAGCCGTTGCCGCGTGCCAAGGCCATGATTGCAAAGCGGATTGCTCGTTGGCAACCGGCCCCCACGCTCTTCGCGCCCTGCTTGCCAAAAATGCCAAATTAAAAAAAAAAAAAAACCACACACAAGCTGGAAAGTTCCAGAGAATAATAATGAGCCAAATACGGTACAGAGATTCCAGACACTCCATCACAACTCACGGTTTTGTCATCAAGGTGACAAAGGGAGGGAGGAAGAGAGGGAGGGAGGGAGGGAAAGCTGGAGGAAAAATCTTCTGTCGGTGAATTGCAACAGCCGGATCAAAGCCACGAAGCAGATTCCAAACTCAGCAACGGATGAAAGTTGCGTTTGCAGGTTTCATGTTGACATCCAGGTAGTCCTCGACTTACAACCGTTCATTTAGCGACCGTCCAAAGTTACCATGGCACCGGGGAAAAAAAGGGGCTTATAGAATAGAATAGAATAGAATAGAACAGAACAGAACAGAACAGAATAGAATAGAATAGAATAGAACAGAACAGGACAGGACAGGACAGAACAGGACAGGACAGGACAGGATAGGATAGGATAGGATAGAATAGAATTCTTTATTGGCCAAGTCTTGGTGCCTATGCTCTCAGTATACATAAAAGAAAAGATACGTTCGTCAAGAATCATAAGGTACAACACTTAATGATAGTCACAGGGTACAAATAAGCAATCAGGAAACAATATCAATATAAATCTTAAGGATACCAGCAACAAGATTACAGTCATGCAGTCATTAAGTGGGAGGAGATGGGTGATGGGAACGATGAGAAGATTAATAGTAGTGCAGACTTAGTAAATAGTTTGACAGTGTTGAGGGAATTATTTGTTGAGCAGAGTGATGGTGTTCGGGAAAAAACTGTCCTTGTGTCTAGTTGTTCTGGTGTGCAGTGCTCTATAGTGTCGTTTTGAGGGTAGGAGTCGAAACAGTTTATGTCCAAGATGCGAGGGGTCTGTAAATATTTTCACAGCCCTTTTTTTGACTCGTGCAGTATACAGGTCCTCCATGGAAGGCAGGTTGGTAGTAATTGTTTTTTCTGCAGTAAAAAACTGCAATAGCACTTAAGACTTATATACCCCTTCATAGTGCTTTTACAGTCTAAGCGGTTTACAGAGTCAGCCTATTGCCCCCCAACAATCTGCGTCCTAATTTGACCCACCTCGGAAGGACGGAAGGCTGAGTCAACTTTGAGCCCGGTGAGATTTGAACTGCCAAATTGCAGGCGGTCGGCAGTCAGCAGAAGTAGCCTGCAGTACCGCACTCTTAACCACTGCGCCACCGTGGCTCATACCTTTTTTGTGGGACTGTCGTGGATACCAAACACATGAGATGAGAAAGAAATCAAGCTTCTCATCCTTGGGCTATTAGTCCTGAATTTATTTTGCCTTGTTTTCTGTAATCCTCGACTTACAACAATTTGTTTAGTGACCTTCGAAGTTACAACGGCACTGGAAAAAGTAACCCATGGCTGTTTTTCACACTTACGACCACATCACAGGATCAACATTGGCGACCGACTCGTATTTATGACGGTTGCAGTCCCCATTTTGCGACCTTTTGACAAATCATGGGGCAAGCCGGGTTCGCCTTCACAAGCGTGGCGAGAAAAGTCGTAAAATGAGGGCAAAGCTCACTTAAGAAATGTCTCGCTGAAGAACAGAAAATTTGGACTCGATTGGCGTCGTATGTCGAGGATTCCCTGTACTGAATTATCCTAATTTCAGGCATTTGGCCATTGCACAGAACTCTGCAGCAACCAAACAAGGTGGATTTGCATAAGGTGGTCAGCCAGAGAAAAACAAGGTAAAATGAAGAAAGCTCTCGCGGGAACCGGTTGCTGATAGATCCTTAAATAAACCCTGAAGGATAAACACAATCAGTGTCGGAATTCATGCATCACATCCCATCACAATTATGTTCTGCTCACAGCTTAGGGCAACGTTTCCCAACCTCAGCCACTTTAGAATAGAATAGAATAGAATAGAATAGAATAGAATAGAATAGAATAGAATAGAATAGAATAGGAGTGGAACTGAATTGAATTAGAGTGGAACAGAATAGGATAGAATGAAGAATTAGAGTAGAATAGAATAGAATAGAATAGAATAGAATAGAATAGAATAGAATAGGAGTGGAATTGAATTGAATTAGAGTGGAACAGAATAGAATAGAATGAAGAATTAGAATAGAATAGAATAGAATAGAATAGAATAGAATAGAATAGAATAGAATAGGAGTGGAATTGAATTGAATTAGAGTGGAACAGAATAGAATAGAATGAAGAATTAGAGTAGAATAGAATAGAATAGAATAGAATAGAATAGAATAGAATAGAATAGAATAGAATTGAATTAGAGTGGAACAGAATAGAATAGAATGAAGAATTAGAGTAGAATAGAACAGAACAGAACAGAACAGAACAGAACAGAATAGAATTAGAGTGGAACAGAATAGATTAGAATAGAATAGAATAGGAGTGGAACAGAATAGAATAGAATGAAGAATTAGAGTAGAATAGAATAGGAGTGGAATAGGAGTGGAATAGGAGTGGAATAGAATAGAATAGAATAGAATAGAATAGAATAGAATAGAATAGAATAGAATAGAATAGAATAGAATAGAATAGAGAGTGGAACAGAATAGAATAGAATGAAGAATTAGAGTGGAACAGAATAGAATAGAATGAAGAATTAGAGTGGAATAGAATAGAATAGAATAGAATAGAATAGAATAGAATAGAATAGAATAGAATAGAATAGAATAGAATAGAATAGAATAGAATAGAATGAAGAATTAGAGTGGAACAGACTAGAATAGAACAGATGCTTTTTAAAAGAAAAAAAAAAGCCTCTGATGATCGTGCGACTCAGCTGAGCATGGTGGTGGGGCACAGGGATTTTTGCTACCGGTTCTCCTAACCACCCGCCGCCATCGCTACCAGATCGGGCAATCCGGTCCGAACCGGGAGCTTTTCACCCCTGCTTCGGGGATATGGACTTAACAGACTATAACAAACGAGCGGTCCGAAGAGATTTCCGATTTATTTGTATGTTGGGGGGGATGCTGCAGTTCCTCTTTGGCGCGTGAGGGTCTCTGCGGAGAGCGGTTCAAAAAAAGGCAAGATGGCAGACCCGACATGTGACGGAGGCCCTGCCCCCCCCTTTTTTTAATGTGTCGTCATGTGTATAAAATGTGCACCACCACCATCACTTGATCTCACCCACCGTCGATCTGCCGTGGTCCGCAAAATCTTTCCAAGAGAACAAAGTTTCACTCCAAAAAATACAACAGGGCTGAGCTGAGATTTCCTCTTTGCTATTTTATTTGTGACATTCATTTCTTTACAGAGGCAGCAAAAGTCCAGAGTCCTCAATCAACGGCAGTTTTTTTTTCCTTCATTAATAGAGGGAGTCACAGGCCTGAAATTCTTCTGTTGGTGTTACAGCTCCCTCTACCGATTAGGAAAAGCTTTTTTTAAAAAATTGGAATTGGGGGGGAAGAGAAACAAAACTTAACAGGTCATTCTTGAAGTCCTGTTATCTGTTTCTCCCACCTTCAATAGCCCAAAATTTATTTATTTTTTTAAAAAATGGCTTGGAGATTTACGTCTCGAAAAGGGGTGCGAGCAAGATGACGTTTTTGCACAGAAACTGGCCCTTTCCAGGTGATCCATTCAAGGCTGGTGAACCTTGGCCCAGCATGCTGCTTCTCCAACCAAGTGGAATAGAATAACAGAATAAAGGAAGGGACCTTGGAGGTCTTCTAGTCCAACCCCCTGCCATCAAACCGGCCAATCAAAATTGGTAGTTTCCGGTGATGTATGAGCTAGACTAATAACTGACATGCAAGATATAAAAAAAAAAATGGCGAGCATTAAGCAAACGAGGATGAATTCTTCCTTTAAGCAAACCAGGATAAATTAAGGAAATCTTGATAAATTCTTCCTTTAAGCAATCCAGGATGAATTTTTCCTTTAAGCAAACCAGGATAAATTCTTCCTTTAAGCAATCCAGGATGAATTTTTCCTTTAAGCAAATCCAGGATGAATTTTTCCTTTAAGCAAACCAGGATGAATTTTTCCTTGGCTTCTTCCTGGTCATGGCAGGGAAGATGACGATGTGTGGCTGGCTTTGCCAAAACCCAGCCTGATAATTTCAGGCAGGAGACAAGGAGAAAAGAGAAATAGCGAAGAAGAGAACAGGATGGGCCGAATCAGTTGTGCAGAAAAAAATGTAGATAAAATCGAGCAAGAATCGAACTGGATCCGGAAACATTTTCTGGAGACAGGAAGGGGAGGTTTAACATGCGTTTTGGAAATCCTGGATGCTGAGGTTCGTCGGTGTTGGCCAGCATTCCTAGCTTGTTGGCGTCCCACCTGCCAGCTGCTTCTCCAACCTGGGTTAACAGCAGCCCACGCACATCTGGAAAGCAAAGTCCGCTGCTGGAAAGGTTTTGGGTGCGTTAGCCCCTCCTCTTTAGGAATGTCCCATTGCACTGGTGATGGTGGTGGGGAGCAGTTACCACTTCGAGTACTTCCTGCACGCGGCATCTCGGTAGAAGCGGAAGATGGTTTCAGCCGCTCGCTGCGCGGTGGCGATGCATTGCTGAAGCTGCAGAGATCAAGGGAAGGGGAGATGGTTAAAAGCAGGAAAGAGGGAAGGAAAAGACCCCTTCCAAACAGATTTGGGGTGGGGGCAGCACAGGCCATGCTCACTGCCTCTCCCTGATAGGACCACCGTCCCAGGTCTCAATTACGTCCATGGCACAGTCTTCAATTAAAGAGATAGTCCTTGCCCTACAACCGTTCAAAGTTTCAGCTGTCTTGGGAAAAGGGACTTACGACTGTTTTTCACACTTAACGACCATTGCAGCCTCTCCCACGGTCACGTGATCGAAGTTCAGATCACCTGACCCTATGAGTTGGTCACGAAGCATCTGATTTTTGATCACATGACCACGGAGAGACTGCAACAGTCTGGTGAAAAATGAGCACAAGTCGCTTTTTTCAGGGCCGCGGTCACTTCGAACGGTCGCTAAACGAACTGTTGCAAGTCAAGGACTACCTGTATGCAAGAACGGCCTCGGGAAACAGACAGATGCAGCCTCGCGTATGGTAAGATAAAAGGAGCCAGAAGCCCTCAGCTGCATAACAGACAGAGGAAAAATAAAACTCAGAAAAGATTTCCCTTTCCTAATCAAGTGATAAAAAGAAGAGTGGCGCAGTGGCCTAGAGGTGGAGCTCTCGCCTCACAATCAGGAGGCTGTGAGTTCGATCCTAGGTAGAGGCAGATATTTCTCTCTTTCTCGGCACCATGAGAAAATCTCTGCTGAACAAAAACTCCGCACTGGCGACAGGAAAGGCATCCGGCCATTAAAAAAAACACTCTGCTAGCTTCACTCAGTTGCCCAGTCTCTACCCCGCAATGATTTATGGGGTCGTTAAAAGATTATGATGATGGTGATGATAAAAAGAGACTTGTGGGAGATTGGTACTTTCAGGCTTGCAAGTTCTGTTAATGCAGCCTGACCATAAAGGACAATTAGCTCATCTTTTCCAATTTTCTTATCTGGTCTACTCGCCAGGCTGTGTTTTAATTAGTCAATTTATATGCAAAGGAAGCCATCCATTCTCCCCACTCCCACCTCCACCCCATGTATGGAGGGAACTAGCAATCCAGTTCTCCGTGCCACCCCCATCCTCCTCCTCCTCTTCCTCCATGTCAGCCAACGTGGAGCTGTCAAAAACTGTCTAGCTCGCTTACGCCTTTTCAGCTCAATTACCAGCGGCACACGGCATGGCCGGAGTGCGTGAGTCCGCAGCCGGCGGGAAGGCTGACAAGCGGCTACAAATAAGGAATCAGTTCAGCCCTCCTGCTCAATTCAACGGGCCATCAATCTACTCGGGTGCACGCGCCAAACAGGTGCGGTGATGCGGGAACCATCGCGGGTAAACGGAGAATTCTCCTCGCCGATCGGTCCTGCTCGGTCTTGGCCAAACCGAAATAATAATTGAAAAATCTCTGGAAGAAAACATCTTCCCGAGCGCAGAATTTTTTTTCTTTCCTATCCCATCCTCTTTGTCTTGTCGAGGCCGATGTGGTTTTTAACATCTCCGAAGATGGGTTTGAAACTATCCACATGAATTCCGGAAATTACGTTTCTGCGCAAAACCAGAATGGAAGAAAACTTGTGTGTTTCCACCGTGTCTCCTTTGGCTATGTTTTCCGATGTTTTTCTTACTGGATCAAATCTGGCAAGTAGGGATGAGTGGAGGGGTGAAATCTACTTACCTTCCTTACCGGTTCGGAAGAGACACTCTGCGCATGCACAGAGGGTAAAAAACACATTACTTCCTGGTTAAAACCAGGAAGTAACGACACCCAGGTGGGTGGGCGGAGCCTCGCACCGCCATCGCTACCGGTTCTCCGAACCACCTGCCACAATCGTTACCGGATCGCCCGATCTGGTCTGAATCGGGAATATTTCACCCCTGGATGAGCTGTAATACCCCTTTTGCCAACAGAGGAGAATATTTGTAGCTCGGGGTTTGAATTCTTTAAGTGTGCTTTTCAGACATTTCATGACCCAACTAGGTAACATTGTCAGTACTAGAAGGAAGTAGCGTTTACTCTCTGTTAATAACCCCCCCCTTCCTTCTAGAGCTGATGATGTAACCTAGTTGGGTCATGAAATGTCTGGAAGAAAATTATCAAGTTCAGAGAACTCCAAGAATCCCTCAGTCCTCCTCCTGCTTCCTTCCTCCACCTCCTCCTCACCGCAAAACCCATTCCCTTCTAGCACTGATGATGTTACCTACTTTGGTTGGGAAACTTCTGCAAGGAAACAACCAAGCTCGGAGAGCACCAAGATTATATCTTTGCCTTGGGAACACAAAGAGAGCATTTTGACACCCGAGGACAGCCAATGTCCGTGCATCGCCGCGAGATCACCAAACCAGAGTTTGCGGAACCAGAGTCCCATGAAAATACTGAAACCTCAACCCGCAGCTTCCCAACCACAGTGGAGTCAATTCACACAATACCCTTAATTGTGTAATAAACACGATGCAAACCGACTCTGGGCCCAGCACCTTGGTGGGTGAGACCACAATCCCGTGCTCAAAACTTTCCCAGCTGGCTTCTGACCAGCAAAGTCAGTGGGGGACAAAGCTGGATTTGCTTAACAACCGTGTAATCTGCTTAACGACTGTACCATTCAGTTAATGATCCCGGTTTTAAAAAAAAAAAAAAGAGCATAAAAAGATCATAAAATCAACTACATCGCTTAGCAAAACATGTTCCAGACTCAATTGTGGCTCCTGAGTCAAGAACCACCTAATCTAATATCCCCACGATTTGGGCAATGACTTTCCTCCAAGCAAAGGTTCGATAAAGCAGCAAAAACCTTGCACCATGTTGCATCAAGGGGTAAAATGCTCCCGGTTCGGACCGGATCGCCCAATCCGGTAGCGATGGCAGCGGGTGGTTCGGAGAACCGGTAGCAAAAATTCCGTTCCGTTTGGGAACGGAAGCTGTGACAAAAGCACATATTTTTGTGCCTTCCAGATAATGGGCAATTGCAGAAGCCAAATTAAATGTGCTGTGAAAAGCAATCCACCGTGTCCAGCCACCGGTTACCCCCCCCCCGTCCCCATTCCCCCCCCCCCACACACACTCCCGGCCCAAGGGCTTTGGCGTGGTCGTCTGGAACACCAGGCAGCCATGGAAGGAAACCCATTTCAAATAGCTTTGCAATTTGCAATTTGCACGAATGCTTTCCTCAACCCTCCGTGAGGGAGAAAACAGCCTACCCTGGAATCTGTAGGCCCCTCCAAAGGCTGGAAACGGGCCCATTTCCAGACTTCCAGAACTTCTGGGAGGCCCATTTTTCGTCCTCCCCAGCCTTCAGAGGGGATGGGGAAAATGGGGGGGGCGTAAATGTAAAACCGAGGCCAGACCTCAGACGCAGGGCGATGTTTGTCAGGCTTCCGCGGAGCCTGGCCTGATTAAAATGGACGCGTAGTTGTGCCCCCTCCGCTCTCCGTCACCTAAGTGCCGATTTTAGCCAGAGGCGCTGGAGGTTGTGATGAATGCTTAAAGAGGTGGAGACAATGCTGGCGAAGACCCCCAAAGGTGAGCTTCTGCTAAATGGGGGTGGGGGTGGGGGGGGAGAGAGGAAACATTACAGCAGGGCTCACATCAAGCCTGAAAACAATTTTTTTTAAAATAAAAAAAAAATCAAAGACCCAGCAGCATGAAAGCAGACAAATGGAGCAAAGCACGAAAGAACTGCAGAGTTTGACATTCATCGACAGCAGGGAAATCTTCCAGCTGATAGGCACAAAAAAAAAAGAAAACAACACTTTCACGAGAAAAACTACAACGGGTCCTTGATTTATGACCAAAATTGAGCCGGGAATTATGGCCGTAAGTCTACGGCAGTCATTAAGTGGATCACACCGCGTGATCAAGCTCAATTTTACGTCTTTATTAAAATTAGGAAGAAGAAATATTATGGTAAAAAAAAAAAGAATGTATAAAACTGCGTCAAAGATGAACACAAATTTGTAAACCTGTATGATTCAGAAAAGATGCATTGTATGTTGGTTTGTGTG
Source organism: Pituophis catenifer annectens (assembly GCF_029215685.1). Taxonomy (NCBI): domain Eukaryota; kingdom Metazoa; phylum Chordata; class Lepidosauria; order Squamata; family Colubridae; genus Pituophis; species Pituophis catenifer. Next base: position 3,430,666 of record NW_027256889.1, on the reverse strand, counting down.
TTTTAAAAATAAAAAAAAAACTTTTATTAAAAAAAAAAAAGCTCAATTTTATGTCGTCGTCACGCAAATGCAGTGGTTGTTAAGTGAGCACAGCTGTCATTAAGTGAGATTCCGGGCATTTTTTTTTTTTGCTGAAAACTATAAGCAATTCGGAAGGGGGGAATGGGGACTCTACTGCTGGCTGGGGAATTCTGGGAGAAGGAACAGGCCAACCTCAGCCCAAGAGGAACCTGATTTGATGTTCTTCCTAGGCTGCTGGCCAATAATTCTGTTTTTTTCAAGAGCCCCGATTTATTACAATTCAGCCCGAAATGAAAACGCAGCCATCTCCACCCTGACACTGGATCTAATTAATGGCGCCTGGCCACCTGCGCCGTTCAATAGCGCATTAACGTTCCTAATTGTCCCTTCGGAGGAGGACGGGCTCGGTGTTCGGGGCCATTTGCCGAGACGGTAATGAGAAATGACTCGGCGCGCCTCGCGTGGAATGCTAATGGCCTTTGGTCGATGTGTAGCCACAAGGGTACAAAAAAACACCACCACCACCACAAAAACCCCAGAACAGAATAACTGAGTTGGAAGGGATCTCGGAGGTCTTCTAGTCCAACCCTCTGCTCAGGCAGAAATATTATACCATTTCAGGCAAATGGTTGCCCAGTCTTTTCTTGAAAGCCTCCAGTGATGGAGCACCCACAACTTCTGGTGGCAAGCAGTTCCACTGGCTAATTGTTTTAACTGTGAGGAAATTTCTCCTTAATTCCAGGTTGCTTCTCTCCTGGATTAGTTTCTATCCGTTGCTTCTTGTCAGGGTGGATAAAAATAAATGATTTTTTTTAAAAAAAAATCAAAAAAATCGGATTTTTTGGATTTAAATCGGATTTTTTTGATTTAAATCGGATTTTTTTTAATTTTTATCGAATTTATTTTAATAAAAAACTTTGGGGGTAAAAATCTATCGTAAGATAGTTTTCTATTTAAGATACATAAACAATTTAGTTTATTCAGCATGAAATGGAGCTTAGTTATGGAGCAGGAGGCTGTCTATTCTGCAACACTGGGACTATCGGTGAGTCAACAGCGGGTCAAAGGAGGAGCAGAGATGACAGTTGCTCTTTAAAAATTATGATTTAAATCGAGTTGATTTAAATCAAGCCTTTTTACTAGTGATTTAAATCATGATTTAAATCGTGATTTAAATCGAGTTGATTTAAATCAAATCCACCCTGCTTCTTGTCCTGCCTTCAGGGGCTTTGGAGAATAGGTTGAGGCCAAGATGGCCTCCGTGACGGTGGAGGATGATTTTTAGGGGGTCCAGACTTGTGCTGAAGGCTTCGTTTGGCTAGGCCAGGGGTGTCAAACTCAGGGCCCAGATCCGGCCGGTAGAGTGCTTAGATCTGGCCCGCAGGGCTGTCCTAGAAACAGCGAAGGAACCGGCCCACGGTGGCTCTGCCAGTGAAAACGGAGCTCTGTTTTCGGCTGTGATGCCCTCCTGCAACCCTCTGCCAGCGAAAATGGCGCTTGGGAGGGCCACCACAAGCATCCCTGACATGAATTACGTCCATCTGGCCGTGCCCACCTGGCCTCCAGAGGTCAAACGCAACCTTGATGGCAGCCCTCAATGAAATTGAGTTTGACACATCTGGGCTAGGCAAAACCTCAAATCGGCTGTTCACCGCCCTGAGTCCCTAGGGGGAGAAGGGCGGTATATAAATTCAAATATAAATAAATAAAAAATAAATAAAAATCAAAACAAACGCCCCAAAATCAATTCAATTCAGAATCGTCTTCTACTCCCAACCCGCTGCTCGAGCATGAGACGCTATTTCAGACAAGTGTCTGTCCAGTCTCTTGTTAAAAAGCCTCCAGGTGATGAAGTACCCGCAACTTCTGGTGGCAAGTTGTTCCATTGGCTAATTGTTTTGAAATTTCTCTTTAATTCCAGGTTGCTTCTCTCTTTAAGTTTCTTAAGATTAAGTTAAGTTTCCATCCCGTTGCTTCTTGCCCTGCCTTCGGGGGCTTTGGAGAATTAGGCTGAGGTCAAGACGACCTCAAAACGGCGCAGGTTGAAACTTCGCCTGACTTTTAGATGCTCTTGTCTTGATATTAAAAAAAAAAAATCAAGAGCACCTAAAAGTCAGGCGAAGTTTCAACCTGCACCGTTTTTTTTAACCGTGCCCTACAGATATCCCTGACACACATAACGAGATTGGCGGATCAGTCCTCAAAGAGGCGATCATGAGCTGATGGATGGGGTGGCGCAGGTACTTCAGCCGATTCGGATGGATACCCCCAATTAAGGGGGTTGCCAGCAAGCTGAGACGCTTGCCAGAAAAACACACGGTCGGAGGGCGGTTGGAGGGGGGACGGAGGCGTTGTTGGAGGAAGAGAAATATTGACAAATTGCTTTGTCAAGCAACCTCGTCGGCGTGTCCAATATCCACAGTAACCACACACCTCCTTGTGCCAGGCGCTGATTTATTATTATTAATATTATTGAAATTATTTTGGCCTGCTTCTTCATATGAAGCAGCTTCTACGCCAGTGTTTCTCAACCTTGGCCGCTGGACGATGTGTGGACTTCAATTCTCAGAATTCCCCAGCCAGCAGAGCTGGCTGGGGAATTCTGGGAGTTGAAGTCCACACATCGTCCAGGGGCCAAGGTTGAGAAACACTGTTCTACGCAGTCGGAAATCCTTCAAAAACACACCCAGAGGAAAGGATTACGGAGGGAAATCCATTCACGATCCCACTGGTGTACAAAAACCCAGATTACATTTAAATCCTCATTTAAAAAAAAAATAAAATAAAAATTACAACACGTCTTTGGCCTTGCGGTTTCAACTGAACTGGCTTGTTTTTAAAAATTGGCCTAGAGATTTTTCCTCGCTTTGATTTTACACAGTTTTCCCAGCTCTGAATCCCTCAGCAATTGAAGAGCTGCGTTTTCTCACAATCGCGCGCTGTTTGGAGTGACAACGGCGCTCAAAAAATTGATTTATGACCGTTTTTTTAAAAAACCCTTACGGCCGTTGCAATGCGACCCATGGTCGCGTGATCGAAATTCAGGCGCTCGGGCAACCGACTTGCAGTTATGACGGTTGCAGTGTGATTTCCCCTTTTGTGACCTTCTGAGGAGCCAAGTCAATTGAGGAAGCTGGATTCACTTAAACAACCGTGGCAAGAAAGGTCGTAAAAATGGGGCAAAACTCACTGAACAAATGTCTCGCTTAGCAACAGAAATGTTGGGCTTGTCCGAAGGTCGCAAAAGTGGGTGCCATGAGCCCGACACACTGCCACCGTCATAAATGTGAATCAGCTGTCAAGCATCCGAATGTAAGGTAGGTGACCATGAGGATGCTGCGACGGTCATAAGGGTGAAAAACGGTCATAAGTTACTTTTTTTCAGTACCGTGTCAACTTCGGTCACTATCAGTGAACTGTTGTAAAGTGGAGCATTACCTGTACTTCTAGATTTTCGAGTTTCTGCAAACAGCACCTGAACTAATACACCTAATACAATGAACCTACATACACCTAATAATTAATTAATATAATAATAATTAATACACCTAATAAAATGAACTAATACAGTCCTTGACTGGACTACCTCGCAAAGCTAACCTCCAGCGACGCTGATGAAAAATTTGCAGGAGACAAAACAGATGTTGAAAACAAAACGCTCAACTAACACCCCCCTCAGACAAACGGGGGTTGAAGTCCAGATTTGGCCATACCCATCGGCCGTCACCCTCACCTGTTCTTCGGAACACGTCCCCTTCATGGTGGACATCAGGATTTTCTTCTCAACACTGTCGATGGCGAAGGTCAACACCGCAGGGGCGTCCTGCAGAAAGAAAGAACGTCGTATTCACTGAGGCCAAAGAATGTCTTAATTTCGATATCAGTTGGAACTGGACTTCCCAACCCTGGCCTGCTACAACACCCCTAATTCTCAGGAAAGCTGGGAACCATGAAAAATGCAGCTAAAATAATTAGGGTTATGTACGCGGTGGCTCAGTGGCTAAGACGCTGAGCTTGTCGATCTAAAGGTCAGCAGTTCAGCGGTTCGAATCTCTAGAGCTGCGTAACGGGGTGAGCTCCTGTTCCTTGTCCTAGCTTCTGAGAGGGAGGGAGAGGGAGAAAGGAAGAGGGAGAGAGAGGATAGAGGATAGAGGGAGGGGAAAAGGGAGGGGGAGACAGAGGGAGAAGGAGAGGGAGAGAGATAGAGAAAGGGAGAAAAGGAGAAAGAGAGAATGAGGGAGGGGGAAAAGGGAGGGAAAGACAGAGGGAAAGAGGAGGAGAGAGGGAGAGGGGGAGACAGGGAAAGAGAGGAGAGGGAGAAAAAGAGGGAAAGAGATAGAGATAGAGAGAAAGAGAGAAGGAGAGAGAGGGGAAGAAGTGAGGGAGAAACAGGGAAAGAGAACAAGAGAGAAGGAGAGGGAGAGAGATAGAGAGAGGGAGAAAGAGAGAGAATGAGGGAGGGGGAAAAGGGAGGGAAAGAGAGGGAAAGAGGAGGAGAGAGGGAGAGGGGGAGACAGGGAAAGAGAGGAGAGGGAGAAAAAGAGGGAAAGAGATAGAGATAGAGAGCAAGAGAGAGGGAGAGAGAGGGGAAGAAGTGAGGGAGAAACAGGGAAAGAGAACAAGAGAGAAGGAGAGGGAGAGAGATAGAGAGAGGGAGAAAGAGAGAGAATGAGGGAGGGGGAAAAGGGAGGGAAAGACAGAGGGAAAGAGGAGGAGAGAGGGAGAGGGGGAGACAGGGAAAGAGAGGAGAGGGAGAAAAAGAGGGAAAGAGATAGAGAGAAAGAGAGAGGGAGAGAGAGGGGAAGAAGTGAGAGAGAAACAGGGAAAGAGAACAAGAGAGCGAGAAAGGGAGAGGGAGAGGGAGAGGGAGGGGGAGACAGAGGGAAAAAGAGGGAGAAAGGGAGAGCGAGAAAGGGAAAGGGAGGGGGAGACAGAGGGAAAGAGAGGGAGAGAGAGGGAGAAAGAAAGGGCGGAGAGAGAAGAGAGGGAGAGTGGAAAAGGGAGGGAGAGACAGAGGGAGAGAGGAGACAGAGGAAGAGAGAGAGGGAGACGGAGAAAGGGAGGGAGAAAAAGAGAGAGAGAGAGAAAGGGAGAAGGAGAGAGAGAGAACGAGGGAGAGGGGAAAAGGGAGGGAGAGACAGAGGGAAAGAGAGGGAAAGAGAGGAGAGGGAGAAAAAGAGGGAAAGATATAGAGAGGGAGAAAGGGAGAGGAGAGGGAAAAAGGACGGGAGAAACAGGGAAAGAGAGAGACAGAGAGCGAGAAAGGGAGAGGGAGACAGAGGGAAAGAGAGGGAAAGAGAGGAGAGGGAGAAAAAGAGGGAAAGATATAGAGAGGGAGAAAGGGAGAGGAGAGGGAAAAAGGAAGGGAGAAACAGGGAAAGAGAGAGACAGAGAGCGAGAAAGAGAGAGGGAGACAGAGGGAAAGAGAGGAAGAAAGGGAGAGGGAGAGAAGAGAGGGAGAGAGAGGAAAAGAGAGGGGGAAACAGAGGGAGAGGAGACAAGAGGGAGAGGGAGGCGAGCGATGGAGAGCATCCAGCCAATGATTTAAACCCAGCAAAAAGCATTCAGAAAGGCTTACAGATTTGGTGGTCCAGAAGAAAGAGCTTTGATCGCTGCCAAGTCCGAAGAAGCAAATTACCTGCTGCGGCCCTTTGACTGGACTTGGCATCGTGACCAGACGAAAGATTGACGGGCCAAGTGCCCCAAAGCCAAGGCTTCCCTCCCTGGCAGCCGCACCAGCTCGAATCTGGACCACGGAAGGCCCACATTTCCCTACTGAATGCCTCCCACAGGGCTGGAGATCAGAGTTGGCCTCCGTTGCCGTACGGCTGGACTACAATTCCTATCCTCCCCAGCCGGCCTGGGATTAGACTTCCATCCTTCAGGAGGGGGCTGATGGTGCTACAAATCCAAGCGTGTGAGTCCATTGGGGTGAATGTTTCTTCACTTCTGCACCTTTAAGAGGAGCAGACTTCAATTCCCAGAATTCCCTAGCCAGCAACGCTGGCTGGGGAATTCTGGGAGTTGAAGTCCACTCCTCTTAAAGGTACAGAAGTGGAGAAACAATGGCTGTTCCGTTAGTGATAAGAGCAGATTTTTTACCAAATCTTTGCACATGTTGTCTTCCTGCCTGCTCCTTCCCAGTTCCCCCCCCCTTGGGGCCTTTGGTACTCCCTGCCACCAGCGTTTTATCCAGCCCGGAATGAACGAGGATTCCCACCTTTTCTTGCTTTGCGGTGGGGTCCAAGAGGATGTTTCCATCGGCATCCAAGGCGCAGGTCACGCCGCAGAACAAGGCGCTCATGGGCAGCCCCGCGTCCATCAGTCCCACGCAGGCGGCATTCAAACAGCTGGACAGCAGCTTTTTCGGGCAGAGATTTTGATTCAAGGAAAACAAGAACAATCCAACAGGTGCAGACAAGGAAGGGGCCTAGCGGATAAACCGGGCCGGATCTGCAATTCCCAGCTACCCAGTCTCGCCAGGAAATCGGATGGCAATATATATATTTTAATAACAATGTTCTGCAATTCCCAGCTACCCAGTCTCGCCGGAAAATCGGAAAATATATATATATTTTAATAACAATGTTCTCTATATGCAGACAAGTCTTCAACTTACGACCGTCCGTTTAGCGACCACTGATAAAAGGGACTTATGTCCCGGTTCTCATCCTGATAACCGTCATGCATTTCCACAGACACAGGATCAAAATGTGGGTTGCTTGGCAACCATCAAATTTATTAGTAACAGCTGCAGCATCCTGGGGTCTTGGAATAAGTCTTTTGCATCCTTCCCAGCTGGCTCCCATCAAAACAAAGTCATTGGTAGAAAGCAAGTTCACCTAACGACGGCACGATTCACTTAACAAAAAAAAAACCCCGTGTGACTCACTGAAGAACTGCCTTGCACAGCAAATGGAAATTCTGGTTTCAATTTTGGTCGTATGTCGAGGATTACCCTGTTCGGATTCCAGAATGGAAAAAGCTAGCTATCTCAAAAGGAAGGATCTTAATATTTTGATCTCGGGGCAATCCATTCTCCCTACTATCTCTCCATTTTCCCCCATCCCTGGGACGTATAAGGAATTTCTCTTTTCTCCTGCCAATTCTTCCTTCCGGCTTCAACTGCTTTCAAGGGGAGAAAGTGAGAGCCTGGAAGGGGGGGGGAATTGGGGAGGGGCGTGTGAAGGCAGGAGCCCTGCAATGCCAATTGCTCATCAGGCTGTCCGTTTTAACATGCAAAAGGGTTGCCAGCCTCTCTTCTCTTCGTTCTCAAGGTTTCCTGCTCTCTGCCAATGCTTCATTGCCCTCTGCGGGCTGCAGATAAGTAGCTACCTGTGGATTGACTGGCAAGGCTTTAAAAAAAAAGAGTTTTAAGGCCGCTGCTGCCCTCTGCCACCCTCTGCTTTGCCCAATTATTTCATCTCTGTGGCAGCCCAGAAACCTTTGGAAGTAGAAGAAGAGAGAAGAGGAAGAAAATCCTCAACCCACAGGGAAAATAAATAAATAAATAAAGGAGGTGAGCCTAACCTAACTCTCACAAGCCATCATGCCAGCAGGAGCCTGGCAGAGGGGAAACCGGGTTAAAGACAGGACAAGCCATATTCTCTCACCCCACGCTAAAGTCTCTTTATTGCCATTTTTTTTTTTAATGGCTTAGTTAGGTCAGGAGCTCCGGGTTAGTCCGGCTGTTTTTTTCCTTCTAATTGATTCAAATCACACCGTGCCTTGGAAAACAGACAAGAAGTCCCTTCTCTAGGCCGATATATCCCAGGGCTGGCTGGGGGTGATGGGCACCGTAGTTCAATGGATCTTGGAAGGTTCCCTCCCACCTCTGGGACTTCAACTCCCAGAATTCTCCAGCTAGCACGCATGAACTTCAACTCCCAGAATTCCCCAGCTAGCACGCATGGACTTCAACTCCCAGAATTCTCCAGCTGGCACGCATGGACTTCAACTCCCAGAATTCCCCAGCTAGCATATATGGACCTCCCCAGAATTCTCCAGCTAGCACGCATGGACTTCAATTCCCAGAATTCCCCAGCTAGCACGCATGGACTTCAACTCCCAGAATTCCCCAGCTGGCACGCATAGACTTCAACTCCCAGAATTCCCCAGCTAGCATATATGGACCTCCCCAGAATTCTCCAGCTAGCACGCATGGACTTCAACTCCCAGAATTCCCCAGCTAGCACGCATGGACTTCAACTCCCAGAATTCCCCAGCTGGCACACATAGACTTCAACTCCCAGAATTCCCCAGCTAGCACGCATGAACTTCAACTCCCAGAATTCCCCAGTCAGCAGGTATGGACCTCCCCAGAATTCCCCAGCTAGCATGCTAGAGCACTTTAAGAGGTGTGGACTTCGACTGCCAGGATTACCCAGGCAGCAGGCTGGCTAGGGAATTCTGGGAATTGAAGTCCATACATCTTAAAAATACAAAGCTGAGAAACATTATATTAACTAGGGGACAGATTGTAGGTAAGTACAAAGAAATTGTAATCCAGCCCCCATCGGAATTCACAAGTCCACACCAAGTGCCAATTGAACATCTATCCACATTTGGGTTTTGGGGCAGTGTGTGTATAACACAGAGCAGCAAAAAGTTCCCTCAACTCCCCCCCTCCCCTGCCATTTCCTGTCCCCCTTCAAAATACCTTTTTTTTTTTCTAAAAAGGATACAGATCCAGCATCTGTAATCACCTGGAGAACAACCGTAATAGAGGAACGGGGATGCAGGGTGCCCAAAATCACTGCCTCACAAGTTTTCTTAATCATCTGTTCTCTGCTTTTTTCGTAGACCCCTGCAAAAGAGGTATGTGTGTGTGTCAGAAGGCTTAGAAATTTGCTAAAATATCACAATACAGAAAAGAATCAAACAGAGGCAGCCCACGGCTTACGATCCAACAATGGGGACCAAAATTTCCTTTTTCCTAAGCAAGGCGGTTAGTTCAGCGATTCGTGCTCGATTTCTTTTTTTTTTACAACTTTTTCGATTATTAAGCAAGACACTGTCGCTCTTAAATGAATCACGAGGTCCTTAAGCGGATCCGGCTTTCCCCCATTGGCTTTGCTGGCTAGGAAGATCGCGAACGGCATTCACACGACCCTGGGATGCTATAATACTATTAGTCATAGTTATTACTTTCAATCCAATTTATATATTTCTAACAATAATACATATTTATATAAAGTGGCAATCTATCCTTACTCAATTATTCCATGTTTTCTCTTATTACTCTTATTTTATTATATTCTAATACAAATACGACTAATAGCATTAGTCATAGTTATTACTTTCAATCCAACTTATATATTTCTAACAATAATACATATTTATATAAAGTGGCAATCTATCCTTATTCAATTATTCCATGTTTTCTCTTATTACTCTTATTTTATTATATTCTAATACAAATAAGACTAATAGCATTAGTCATAGTTATTACTTTCAATCCAACTTATATATTTCTAGTAGTTATATATGTGTGTGTGTGTGTGTGTGTGTGTGTGTGTGTGTGTGTGTGTGTGTACAGTTAATATTTCGGGTTTCTTCCCGCGTAATTGTGAACATATCCCTAAAAGGATACCCTTTTAGGGATATGTTCACAATTACGCGGGAAGAAACCCGAAATATTAACTGTACAGACATATATACCCGTGAAAAATTACATAGACAAATATATATATATATTATATTTGTCTATGTCATATATATATATGAGAAAACATGGAATAATTGAATAATGAAAGATTGCAATTTTATATAAATATATATCACTATTAGCTTCTATCTTGTTTCCCCGAAAATAAGACCCTGTCTTATATTTTTTTGAAACCTGAAATAAGCGCTTGGCCTTATTGCCATGCGCTCAAAAGCCCGATTGGGCTTATTATCAGGGGAATGTCTTATTTGGGGGGGAAACAGGGTACCGTAATTTTCTGTGATCCAACGGGTGGGTCCGTAAGATCTTTCAGAAGAGCTTTTCTCGTTCCTCTACAAGGAAATAAATCCAGTTGTGTTTTTTTTCTCCAATGGCACAACTGCACAATTTTCAGCAAAGCCAGCTTCTCCAGAGACTCTGAGTGTCAGAATTGAAAAGAGTCTTGGAGAAGGGAATTTTTGCTTTTGTGTTTGTTTCCTTCTCCGCTTGCCAAAGATATTCTTTTGTCAGCTCCTGGCAGAGGGAACAAAATACCAGATGGCGTTCTTGCTGAGATTCCAGATGGCCTGCTTGATTAATGAAGATAACAGATCACTCACCTTTGGATCGTGTTCCCTTTAAGAAACAGGTGGGGGAGGAAGGGGGAAGGCGCCCAAGAATTTAAATCAGAGGAAGAGCTGGACGCAGCGGCCACACTCCAACAATTCACAAATGTAACAACAGCAGTAGCAATAGCGCTGAAGACTTATATACTGCTTCATAGTGCTTTACAGCTCTCTAAACGGTTTACAGAGTCAGCATCCTGTCCCCAACAATCTGCTTCCTCATTTTACCCGCCTGGGAAGGATGGAAGGCTGAGTCCAACCTTGAGCCGGTCAGAATCGAACTGCCGGCAGTTGCCAGAATTAGCCTTCAATGCTGCATTCTAACAGGAAGGAAGGAAGGAAGAAAGGAAGGAAGGAAGGAAGGAAGGAAGGAAGGAAGGAAGGAAGGAAGGAAGGTAGGTTGGTTTACAGAGTCAGCCTATTGCCCCCAACAATCTGGGTCTTCATTTGACCCACCTCAGAAGGATGGAAGGCTGAGTCAACCTTGAGCCGGTCAGAATCGAACTGCCGGCAGTTGGCAGAATTAGCCTTCAATGCTGCATTCTAACCACAAGGAAGGAAGGAAGGAAGGAAGGAAGGAAGGAAGGAAGGAAGGAAGGAAGGAAGGAAGGAAGGAAGGAAGGAAGGAAGGAAGGAAGGTTGGATGGTTGGTTTACAGAGTCAGCCTATTGCCCCCAACAATCTGGGTCCTCATTTCACCCACTTCGGAACGATGGAGGGCTGAGTCAACCTTGAGCCTGGTGAGATTCGAACTGCCAAATAGCAGGCTGCCTGCAGTCAGCAGAAGCAGCCTGCAATACTGCATTCTAACCACTGTGCCACCACGGTTCATGTTGGTGGCTCATCGTAGGTTATGTTACACCTTCCCTGGACTTGCATATCCATCCCTCCTGGGAAGCCAACCTAAATTACAGTTAGTCCTCGACTTACAATTGCAATGGAATCTGGAATCATGGTCTAAAATGCACGGCGGTTATTAAACAGATCACCCACGTGACTTAGTTAAAGGAGTAATATTCTTGTCTTTCTAATGTGCTTCTCAAGGATAAAATAAGAAAAGAGCATGAGCATGCGAAGTTCCAAATCTATACGAATTCATTTCAGTGAATACACACACGAGAATATACACATAGCAGCCCCAATAGTGCCAATAAGTGAAGCAGGAGACTGGGAGTCCTGCCTTAGGCACGAAAGCTGGTTGGGTGACTTTGGGCCGATCACCAGGCGATGGAGAGTTCTAGTCCTGATTTAGGCATGAAAGCCAACTGGGTTACTTTTGGCCGATCACCAGGCGATGGAGAGTTCTAGTCCTGCTTTAGGCATGAAAGCCAACTGAGTGCCTTTGGGCCGATCACCAGGAGACGTTGAGTTCTAGTCCCGCTTTAGGCACGAAAGCCAACTGAGTGACTTTGGGCCGATCACCAGGAGACGGTGAGTTCTAGTCCCACTTTAGGTACGAGAGCCGACTGGGTGACTTTGAGCCAATCACACACTCTCTCCGCCCAACCCTCCTCAGAGAGTTGTTGGGGGGAAAACAGGAGGAAGGCATGTTAGATATGTTCGTCACCTTGAGCTTTTTGTCAAAGTAATAAAGGCAAGGATACAAATACATACATACATATTGTACCCCCAGCATTTATCAGGCCAAAAAAACCCCCCTCAAAGAACCCACCCTTTGGGGTGATCTCTAACACAGGGTCCCCTCACCTGGCAGGCCGACCTTCGGTCTTAGCAGCACCTCCAGAGTCGCTTTATCGTAGATTTCCTTGCTGACCTTCACTTCTGTGGGTCCGTACACGCCGACTAACACAGAGGTATCCCCTGGAAATAATAATAATATAAAGGGAGGCTCTAAGCATACTACTTTCAGTTGAATTATAGAAAATGATAGAATTACAGAAATGTCTCTATTCTAAATCCCCCTTTTTGTGTGGGAGACTGGACTGCAGCACAAATATGTTGAATTGATAATAATGGGGGCAGGGGAGGGGAGGATGTAGCAAGATAGTTATCCAAAGCAGGGGTCTCCGACGTTGGCCACGTTAATCCTGGCGGACTTCAACTCCCAGAATTCCCCAGCCAGCAAAGCTGGCTGGGGAATTCTGGGAATTGAAGTCCGCCAGGATTAACATGGCCAACGTCGGAGACCCCTGATCCAAAGGTCTATGGAGATTCTTAAGTCACCCAGGTTGTAGTTGTCCCAAAAATGCTTTTTCAAGACCCCAACTGGACTTTCTGGTTTTTCCTTGAAGACATTTCGCTTCTCATCCAAGAAGCTTCTTCAGCTTCTTCGATGCAAACCCTTTCCATTCCGTACCCTCCAGTCAGAGTTGAAGAAGCTTCTTGGATGAGAAGCGAAACGTCTTCAAAGAAAACCCAGAAAGTCCAGTTTTGCCTCTTGGAAAAAAAGAAAAGCACTTTTGGGACAGTTATCCCAACTTTTGGCAATCCTCCATCATTTTTTTAAAAAAGGGTGTGTGCCGAGAATAACCCTGGGAGTTGAAGTCCACACCTCCTAAAATGGTCATGTTTGAGTAAAAAAAAAAAGTTTTAAATCAGGGGGTCTCCAAATTTGACCACTTTAAGAATTGTAGACTATGCTGGATAAGAAATTCTGGGAGTTGACGTCTACAAGTCTTAAAAGTGGCCAAGGTTGGAGACCCCTAGTTTAAACCAGGGGTGAAATCCAGCAGGTTCTGACCGGTTCTGGAGAACCGGTAGAGGAAATTTTGACTAGTTCGGAGAACCGGCAAATACCACCTCTGGCTGGCCCCAGAGTGGGCTGGGAATGGAGATTTTGCAATATCCTTCCCCCAGGAGTGGGGAAGGAATGGAGATTTTGCAGTATCCTTCCCCTGGAGTGGGGAGGGAATGGGGATTTTGCAATATCCTTCCCCCAGGAGTGGGATGGGAATGGAGATTTTGCAATATCCTTTCCCCAGGAGTGGGGAGGGAATGGAGATTTTGCAGTATCCTTCCCCTGGAGTGGGGAGGGAATGGGGATTTTGCAGTATCCTTCCCCCAGTAGTGGGGAGGGAATGTGGATTTTGCAGTATCCTTTCCCTGGAGTGGGGAGGGAATGGGGATTTTGCAGTACCCTTCCTCCAAGAGTGGGGTGGGAATGGAGATTTTGCACTATCCTTCCCCTGCCACGCCCACCAAGCCACGCCCACAGAACCGGTAGTTTTAAAAAAATGAATTCTACCACTGGTTTAAACCATCTTTTAACGCCAGGGAAAGAAATCAGCCATGACACATATCCAACCACAACACCCCTCTGAGCACCACTGGAATTGAACTCTACATTTTTTTTCTGGAATTAAAAGGAATTCTTCCAGAATTCTTCACAATGCCCCTGGCTCGGCTCCCATCCTGCCTGACACCGCACAGACCTGCGAGAATGGGAGTTGGAGTCCAGCCTATCCCGAAGGCGCCTGATTTATTGAGAAAGGTGATCCCAACCCCTACACAAAAAAAAAAAAAAAAATCCCGGAAAAAGCACCACGAGGAGATCAAGAGGAGGGTGGGGGAGGGGGGGCAGCTAGGAGGGAGGACAGCCAGCCGCGCTGCGCACCCTGCATCCAAGAGACGGAGCCGTCGGGACGGGAGATCGGCCCTTGCTCGCACACGATCCGGCGCAAAGAAGGCAGATCGCCGGAGTCGAAGCGCCGCTGCTCGAGCTCCATCCTGCCCACGTGGTTGCCTTCGCGGCACTTCCGCATCCGGGTTTTTTTCTTTCCCCCCCTCCCCCGAGCCTGGCGTAGGGACGGCTGATTGGCGGTTGGGCGCCACGCCACGCCCCCGCGCCCTGTAGGGCCCGCCCCCCCCGTGGCTTTTGCAACACAGATAGAAGTTCTGTTATTTTGTGGTTTTCCCTATTTATTTATTTTATTTTTATTCAATTTATGAGAGTTTCTACTCCAGAAGAGTCTCCCAATCTAACCGTTATATCTATGTAGCTTTATCTCTCTGTCTCCATTCCTATCTCTCTCTCTCTCTCCCCCGTTTTCCCCAAAATAAGACCTCCCCCGAATAATAAGCCCAATCGGGATTTTGAGTGCATGGCAATAAGGCCAAGCGCTTATTTCAGGGTTCAAAAAATATAAAACCGGGTCTTATTTTCAGGAAAACACGGGTATCTATCTATCTATCTATTTATCATCTCTATCTCTATCTATCTTTATCTATCTATCTTTATCCATTCCCTTATTTATCATCCATCTATCTATCTATCTATCTATCTATCCATCCATCCATCCATCCATCCATCCATCCATCCATCCATCCATCCATCCATCCATTTATTTATTTATTTATTTATTTATTTATTTATTTATTTATTTATTTATTTATTTATTTATTTATTTATTTATTAAATTTATGTGCTGCCCTCTCCAGAGACTCAGGGCGGCTCACAATACATTTAAGAAAAAAAACCATTCTAAAAACATTTAAAAGATTAAAAAACATTAAACCTTAGAATGCATTCACACCATTCATGGCCGGATCTCGCCAAATCGCAAAGCGAGATCAACGGCCCCATTTATTTATCATCTGTCTGTCTGTCTATATCTATCTATCTATCTATCTATCTATCTATCTATCTATCTGATCTCTATATCATCTATCATTTATCTACCTATCATCCATCTCTCTCTCTCTCCATTCCCTTATTTATTTATCATCTGTCTGTCTATATCTATCTATCTATCTATCTCTATCATTTATCTACCTATCATCCATCCATCTATCTATCTATCTAATCTCTATATCATCTATCATTTATCTACCTATTATCTATCTATCTATCTATCTATCTATCATCTATCTATCTACCTAATCTCTATATCTATCATCTATCCACCCACCCACCCATCTATCTTATCTATATCTATCTAATCCCCATATCATCGATCTATCCAATCTATCTAATCTATCTCTATCTGATCTCTATATCTATCGTCTATATCTCTATCGTCTATCAATCTCTCCTTTATCCCTCCCTCCCTCCCTCTTTCTAGATATCCATTTCTCCATCCATCCATCCATCCTTCATCTCCCCCTTATATATCGGCCTCTCTCTCTCTCTCTCTCTTGCAGGCTGGTGGGAGACTTGCAGAGGGGCGAAGGGGGCCCGGGGGGGGGGGGTGACGGGAGTCCATGCCCACCTTCCTCGCCCATCACCTGAAGGATAAAGGCTCCCATAAAGCCCCCCCCCCACACCCCTTCCCGCAGTCTCCCCCAACCGGGCGCCCTCCAGGGGCCTGGCACAATCGCCCCCACCGTCCCTAGAGGGGCTCCGGGGGAGGCTGCCAGGCGCCCCTGCTTTGCCCAGGACAGAGAAGGAGGAGGCGACTCCGCTCCGCCCGTTCCCGGGCGCGGCTTGCTGGCTCTCCGCCTCTCCGGCAAGATGGCAGCGGCGGCGGTGGGTCGAGCCGGGCTGGGCTTCCTGCGGGGGCTTCGACTCCCCGGCCCGGCCGGAGTCCGGGGGCTGCGCGCAGGAGGGGTGAGTCTGGGGAGGGGGGCTTCCTAGGGGAGGGGGCTTCCTGGGGGGGGGCTGCAATTGCAAGGGGGGGGTGTTTGGGGTGTCAAGGGCTCCAAGAAGTGGGGGGAGATGGGGGGGTCTCCATAGGTGGCCATTGGGTCGGTGGTCGTGGTGAGTGAACTGCCCTGGCCAGTGAATTGGGGGAGAGTTATGGGGGTGGGGGTGGGGCTTCCCCAGATGGGAGGGAGGAATGTTGGGGAGGGGGCTCCCCTTAAACAGATGAAGGGGGGGTGTTATTTGGGGTTCCCCAAAAGTCTTTGCAAAGTTCTTGACCGAGACCCCCCAGAAGGAGGGGGGGGAAATGACCTGACGTAATGAGAAATGATCCAATTTGGGATCCGAGGAGCGATTAGACAAGGCTGATGACCCATTGTCCCCTGGAGCAGAGGGACTACAGTCCCCACACTCCCCAGCCGAGGAGATTGGGTATTGTTTGTCCTGCAACCTTGGAGGGTACCACCTTGTGGTCAAGGGAGGGCCGGAATCTCTGCAAGATGAGATATACACACCCTTTCCCCCCCAAAAAAAGATCTGGCAAGACCGACCCCCTCATCTTTTAAAACAGAGCTGTCCAAACTTGGGAACTTGAAGACGTGGGGACTTCAACTCCCAGAATTCCCCAGCTGGCCAGCTGGGGAATTCTGGGAGTTGAAGTCCCCACGTCTTCAAATCCCCAAGTTTGGAGAGCCCTGCTTTAAAGAGAGGGAAAGGAGTGTGGGCTGGAGATCCGAGGACCCTTAACACCTCTGTGTGTAATGTGTTGCACGTATGTGTGCAAATGATGTGTTGCACATATGTGCAAAGGTTGTTTTTTCCCCACTGGCCGCTGCCCAGTGTCAGTTGTTGAGGTGGGCGGCTATACTGCAGAAATCAAACAAATAATTCCATAAATAAGAGAGATTGGGCCATCCGCCATCGATCTGGTGGAGAACACCTGCAAAGTTGGGCGTGAAACTAGATTTCCCAGTTCTTCAGCTCCCTTGTCCAAGACTTTAACCCAGAGTTTCTCAACTTTATAAGATTTATGGACTTCAACTCCCAGAATTCCCTAGTTAGGTTATTGAAAAAAACATTGGGTTAAGTAGATGGGGATGCAACCTCAAAGATAAATAAATAATCTCACAATTCTTGAGGTGGTGATTGAGAAGGGAGGCTTGTTTGAAATCAGATGCATGTAGCTCTGTGTGTTTGTGTGTATGTGTGTGTCCATGTACACATGTATTGTGTATGTAACCTTTCCTTATCTTTTGCCCTGAAGGCCTGTTGAATTGCAATGCCCCTTGTTCTACTAGATCCATGCAGCACAATTGATTTCGTTTATTTATAAATAACTCAAGGCAGTGAGCATATTTAGTATTTCTTCCTCGTGCTGTTTTCTCTACAACCTTGTGAGTTGGGTTGGGCTGAGAAAGAGGCACTACTGGACCCAAATCACACAGCCGGCTTTTCTGCCTAGGGCAGGACTAGAACTCCCAGTCTCCTGGGGATTGGCCCAAAGTCATCCAGCTGGCTTCCATGCTTGAGGTGGGACTAGAACTCCCAGTCTCCTGGGGATTGGCCCAAAGTCACCCAGCTGGCTTCCATGCTTGAGGTGGGACTAGAACTCCCAGTCTCCTGATGATTGGCCGAAAGTCACCCAGCTGGCTTCCATGCTTGAGGTGGGACTAGAACTCCCAGTCTCCTGGGGATTGGCCGAAAGTCACCCAGCTGGCTTCCAGTCTCCTGGTGATTGGCCCAAAGTCACCCAGCTGGCTTCCATGCTTGAGGTGGGACTAGAACTCCCAATCTCCTGGTGATTGGCCCAAAGTCACGCAGCAGATTTCCATGCTTGAGGTGGGACTAGAACTCCCAGTCTCCTGATGATTGGCCGAAAGTCACCCAGCTGGCTTCCATGCTTGAGGTGGGACTAGAACTCCCAGTCTCCTGGTGATTGGCCCAAAGTCATCCAGCTGGCTTCCAGTCTCCTGGTGATTGGCCCAAAGTCACCCAGCTGGCTTCCATGCTTGAGGTGGGACTAGAACTCCCAATCTCCTGGTGATTGGCCCAAAGTCATCCAGATGGCTTCCAGTCTCCTGGTGATTGGCCCAAAGTCACCCAGTTGGCTTTCATGCTTAAGGTAGGACTAGAACTCTCCATCTTCTAGACCTAGTCGCTAGGTTGGTCCTTAGACCACATCTCCTAGTCACTAGGCCACATCTGAATGGGATGCTGTTTGTCCCATCTCTGGCGCATTCGATGTGGCCTCCGATGTGCTGGCAGTCATGCAACCACAGGCAAAAACCAAAAACCCATCGGTTTTTTTGCACTGAATATTTGGATGAACTACCCTACCCTTTGCACGTGAGAACCTGCAATGGTGGACAGGCTTCCAGGGGGAGTGAGCCCCACTGAAATTCAGTGGGATTGGCTTCTGAGAAAGCACTGCCAACTGGCCCCGGGCTCAAGCGCACCCCTCCCATGCAAAAATGCAAAAATCAGTTTAACTCTGGAATTAGCGGAAGCCTTGTGCAGAAAATGCCCAGTTTGCTTTTAAAGAATGTCCTTTCCACAAAGGCATTTTCAATTGCAGGCAGGGGGTGTCACCCGCCGGTGGGCCAGCCTTGGGTTTCTTGGCAGAAGGGAGGAGGGGAGACGGTGCCCTTGGGAGCGCCTCCTGCGATGATTGGTCCGTTTCAAGGGGCGTGTTGGAGGCAGGTCAGGCTTCTCCCTGGCGCTACCCGGGCACCCACGATCGGCATCAAGCTTATTTACCGGACGGCAATCCAGCTTTTCCTGGTGGGAATGGAGAGAGAGGGTTTCCCCTTTGTGGGCATTTTTATGCCCACAAAGATGTTTTGGTTTGTGAATTCAAGATTCTGCCCTCCTGCAAGCGAAACTCTTCATCTGGAAAAACTGGGAGAGTTTTCAGTTTGGACGGCCTTGGGAGAGAATTTGGAGCAGGCTGAAACAATAGCAGACCTGTTCATCTAGTTTATAAGGTTGCGGAATTATTCTCATAGAGGCTGTCTTTCCAGTAAAAAGGATCAATCTTTCTCTTTTTCTCTTTCTTTCTTTCTTTCTTTCTTTCTTTCTTTCTTTCTTTCTTTCTTTCTTTCTTTCTTTCTTTCTTGTGGAATTATTCTCATAGAGGCTGTCTTTCCAGTAAAAAGGATCAATCTTTCTCTTTTTCTCTTTCTTTCTTTCTTTCTTTCTTTCTTTCTTTCTTTCTTTCTTTCTTGTGGAATTATTCTCATAGAGGCTGTCTTTCCAGTATAAAGGATCAATCTTTCTCTTTTTCTCTTTCTTTCTTTCTTTCTTTCTTTCTTTCTTTCTTTCTTTCTTTCTTTCTTTCTTTCCTTCCTTCCTTCCTTCCTTCTTTCTTTCTTTCTTTCTTTCTTTCCTTCCTTCCTTCTTTCTTTTTCTTTCTTTCTTTTTCTCTTCCTATCCTTTCCTTCTTTTCTCTTTTTCTCCCTCCCTCCCTCCTTTCCTCCCTCCCTCCTTTCTTTCTTTCCTTCTTTTCTTCCTTCCTTCTTCTTTTTCTTTCTTTCTTTTTTCTTTCTTTCTTTTTTCTTTCTTTCTTTCTTTCATAATAATAATAATAATAATAATAATAATAATAATAATAATAATAATAATAATAATTTTATTGTCATCGTACATGTATACACAGTATACCCATACAACAAAATTCATTTAACACCCAAAGACCAGGTCCAACACACATAACAATCCCCAAACACACTTCCACCCACCACAAATTCCCCGCCCCTAAACCACCCAAATATCCACACAACAGACCAAGTAATGCTGTCCAACAGCTCACTGATGGTGGCCCTTTAGTTCATTGTTGAGTGCAATTATAGCTCTGGGATAAAGAGCTATTCTTTCTTTCTTTCTTTCTTTCTTTCTTTCTTTCTTTCTTTCTTTCTTTCTTTCTCTTTCTTTCTCTTTCTTTCTCTTGCTTGCTTGCTTTTTCTCCCTCCTTCCTTCCTTTCTACCCATTTTGCTTTTTTCCTTCCTTCCTTCCTTCCTTCCTTCCTTCCTTCCTTCCTTCCTTCCTTCCTTCCTTCCCTCCCTCCCTCCCTCCCTCCTTCCTTCCTTCCTTCCTTCCTTTTTTGCTTCCTCCTTCCCTCCCTCCCTTTTCTATCTATCTCCTATCTAATCCTGATTAATCTTTTTAAAAAATCCAAGCATAGACTGACCTGGTTAAGGTTTGGATAGGATACCGTGCCATCACCAGCTGTTGAACTTCAAAGAATCTCTACTGAACTGGTTAGAATAAAAAAAATAAAATGAAAGCTAGCTTCTTTCATTCTGTCACAGCCCAAAGCTGCGTCTCTCAGCTTTGGCACCTTGAAGATGCGTGGTACTTGCAACTCCCAGAATTCCCCAGGCAGCCACAAAGCGAGCGGTCGTAAGGTCGAGGACTCCCTCTAAATCTGATCGGTGGGTCGCCCTCCTGAGCCAGTTGGGGGGCAGCTCTGCTCACCCCTTCATGCACACCTATTTCTGCTCTTTCCCCAGGGGGGTCTTCGGCAACAGGAATTCACCTCCCTGGAGGAGAAGCCCCAGTTCCCGGGAGCCTCGGCCGTGTTTATCGACAAGCTGGAATTCATCCAACCCAACGTCATTTCGGGGATCCCCATCTACCGGGTCATGGACCGGCAGGGGCAGATTGTCAACCCCAGTGAGGATCCCCAGGTGAGATCTAGGCCTCAGGGGTCCCCAACCTGGGCCACTTTAAGACTTGTGGCCTTCAACTCCCAGAATTCCTCAGCCAACCTTGGCAACTTTAAGACTTGAGGCCTTCAACTCCCAGAATTCCTCAGTCAACCTTGGCCAGTTTAAGACTTGAGGCCTTCAACTCCCAGAATTCCTCAGCCAACCTTGCCCACTTTAAGACTTGAGGCCTTCAACTCCCAGAATTCCTCAGTCAACCTTGGCCACTTTAAGACTTGAGGCCTTCAACTCCCAGAATTCCTCAGTCAACCTTGGCCACTTTAAGACTTGAGGCCTTCAACTCCCAGAATTCCTCAGTCAACCTTGGCCACTTTAAGACTTGAGGCCTTCAACTCCCAGAATTCCTCAGCCTACCTTGCCCACTTTAAGACTTGAGGCCTTCAACTCCCAGAATTCCTCAGTCAACCTTGGCCACTTTAAGACTTGAGGCCTTCAACTCCCAGAATTCCTCAGTCAACCTTGGCCACTTTAAGACTTGAGGCCTTCAACTCCCAGAATTCCTCAGTCAACCTTGCCCACTTTAAGACTTGAGGCCTTCAACTCCCAGAATTCCTCAGTCAACCTTGGCCACTTTAAGACTTGTGGACTTCAACTCCCAGAATTCCTCAGCCAACCTTGGCCACTTTAAGACTTGTGGACTTCATCTCCCAGAATTCCTCAGTCAACCTTGTCCACTTTAAGACTTGTGGACTTCAACTCTCAGAATTCCTCAGTCAACCTTGTCCACTTTAAGACTTGTGGACTTCAACTCCCAGAATTCCTCAGTCAACCTTGTCCACTTTAAGACTTGTGGACTTCAACTCCCAGAATTCCTCAGTCAACCTTGTCCACTTTAAGACTTGTGGACTTCAACTCCCAGAATTCCTCAGTCAACCTTGGCCACTATAAGACTTGAGGCCTTCAACTCCCAGAATTCCTCAGTCAACCTTGGCCACTATAAGACTTGAGGCCTTCAACTCCCAGAATTCCTCAGCCAACCTTGGCCACTTTAAGACTTGAGGCCTTCAACTCCCAGAATTCCTCAGCCAACCTTGGCCGTTTTAAGACTTGAGGCCTTCAACTCCCAGAATTCCTCAGCCAACCTTGGCAACTTTAAGTCTTGTGGCCTTCAACTCCCAGAATTCCTCAGCCAACCTTGGCAACTTTGACTTGAGGCCTTCAACTCCCAGAATTCCTCAGCCAACCTTGGCAACTTTAAGTCTTGTGGCCTTCAACTCCCAGAATTCCTCAGCCAACCTTGTCCGCTTTAAGACTTGAGGCCTTCAACTCCCAGAATTCCTCAGCCAACCTTGGCCACTTTAAGACTTGAGGCCTTCAACTCCCAGAATTCCTCAGCCAACCTTGGCAACTTTAAGACTTGAGGCCTTCAACTCCCAGAATTCCTCAGTCAACCTTGGCCACTTTAAGACTTGAGGCCTTCAACTCCCAGAATTCCTCAGCCAGCCACAAGTCTTAAAGTGGCCAAGGTTGGAGACCCCTGATTTAGAGCAGGGGTCTCCAAAGTTGTAACTTTGAAGACTTGTGGACTTCCACATGCTGGCTGAGGAATTCTGGGAGTTGAAGTCCACCAGTCTTAAAGTTGCCCAGGTTGGAGACCCCTTTTTTAGGCTTCCACCTCCCTCTTACCTGCTCCCTCCCCCCCCAAATAGCCGGCCTTTCACTTTTCACCCCGTCTTTCCTCCCTCTGCAGATTTCCCAGGAGGAAGTGCTGAAGTTATACAAGAGCATGACGCTACTCAATACCATGGATCGCATCCTGTACGAGTCCCAGAGACAGGTGGGAGGATGGCAGGGAGGGAGGGAGGGAGGGAGGGGCCAGGGCCGGGGAGCTTTGGATGGCCCCGCATGGCAACACCTCCCCCCCCCCCGTTTTTGAGATATTAGATTTTTAATTGTTAATTTTTAATGGGTTTTAGTCGTAAGGTTCTTAAATTTTTGGCCAAAGGGTATAATTCTTTTATATTTTTAAATTTTGTATTGGATGTTTTTTACTTGGCTGTGCACCTCCCTGAGTCCACTAGGAGAAGGGCGGTCTACAAATTTAAATAAAATAAAATAAAATAAAATAAAAACACCATTGGGGTGACAGTTTGCATCCAGGACCAAGACAAGGGGTTGGCGGTCCCGCAGAAAAATTATTTGCATTTTTTTATATTGTACTAAATACTATTTATCTTTTTAAAAAATGCATATTGGTGGTCCGTGGGATTTAAAATTAAGAATTTTGAGGTCCGAAAGGTGACCTAGAAAGCCTTACCTGGCATGGGGTCTGGGTGCCAAAATACAAACTGACAGCAAACTGCACTCCTTATTAGCACTGATAACGTTACCTGGTTTGGTAATGAAACGTCTGGAAGAAAACAAGCAAGGTCAGAGAGTAGCAAGGATCCCACAGTCGTCGTCCTCCTCCTCCTCTTCCTCCTCCTCCTCTCCACAGACACCACCCTCTTGTAGCACTGATGATGTTACCTAGTTTGGTAATGAAATGTCTGGAAGAAAACAAGCTCAGAGGGCACCAAGGACCCCATAGTCCTTCTCCTCTTGTTCCTCCCCCTCCCCCTCTCTTCCTCCTCCTGCTCCTCCTCCCTCTCCTCCCTCTCCTCCTCCTCTCCACAAACACCACTCCATTATAGCACTGATAATGTTACCTAGTTTGGTAATGAAACGTCTGGAAGAAAACAGTGAATCTCAGAGAGCACCAAGGTCCCTTTCATTCATGGCGCCCCTGAGCTCCCAATATTCTCCTTTATTAGCATCTTTTAGGCTTCGGATCTGAAGCCCTGGCCAGCATTCACAGCCCCGCCCTCTTTTTTTTTTATTCCCAGGGCCGAATTTCCTTTTATATGACCAACTACGGGGAAGAAGGGACGCACGTGGGCAGCATCGCAGCTCTGGATGACGCTGACCTGGTCTTCGGACAGTATCGAGAAGCAGGTGGTCCTTTGCAAGGCGTTTTTTTTTTCTTCTTCTTCTTCTTCTTCGCCCTTAGCTAAGCAGCCACCAGGGGGCAGCATTTCACAGCAGAGGACTAGAATCTTGGTTTTATGAGCTTGGTGTGGCCTGCGTATTTCCACCTTTTTTTCTTTATTCTGCCTGGTTGGTTTGTCTCCCGCCTTTATTATTTTGACAAATAAGGCAGCGAACGTCTCCAACACACCTTCCTCCTCCTATTTTTCCCCACAATGACAACCTTGTGAGGTGGGTCAGGATGAAAGAGAGTGATTTGCTGAAAGGCTTTCTTTTATGACTAAGGCGGGACTAGAACTCACCGTCTCCTGGTGATTGGCCCAAAGTCACCCAGTTAACTTTCATACCTAAGGTGGAACTAGAACTCACCCTCTCCTGGTGATTGGCCCAAAGTCACCCAGCTGGCTTTCATGGCTAAAATGGGACTAGAACTCACCCCCTCCTGGTGATTGGCCCAAAGTTACTCAGTCAGTTTTCATGCTTAAGGCAGGACTAGAACTCACCCTCTCCTGGTGAGTAGCCCAAAGTCACCCAGCTGGCTTTCATGGCTAAGGTGGGACTAGAACTCACCCTCTCCTGGTGATTGGCCCAAAGTCACCCAGTTAACTTTCATACCTAAGGTGGAACTAGAACTCACCCTCTCCTGGTGATTGGCCCAAAGTCACCCAGCTGGCTTTCATGGCTAAGGTGGGACTAGAACTCACCCTCTCCTGGTGATTGGCCCAAAGTCACCTAGCCGGCTTTCATGCCTAAAATGGGACTAGAACTCACCCCCTCCTGGTGATTGGCCCAAAGTTACTCAGTCAGTTTTCATGCTTAAGGCAGGACTAGAACTCACCCTCTCCTGGTGATTAGCCCAAAGTCACCCAGCTGGCTTTCATGGCTAAGGTGGGACTAGAACTCACCCTCTCCTGGTGATTGGCCCAAAGTCACCCAGTTAACTTTCATACCTAAGGTGGAACTAGAACTCACCCTCTCCTGGTGATTGGCCCAAAGTCACCCAGCTGGCTTTCATGGCTAAGGTGGGACTAGAATTCACCGTCTCCTGGTGATTGGCCCAAAGTTACTCAGCCAGTTTTCATGCTTAAGGCAGGACTAGAACTCACCCTCTCCTGGTGATTGGCCCAAAGTCACCCAGCTGGCTTTCATGGCTAAGGTGGGACTAGAACTCACCCTCTCCTGGTGATTGGCCCAAAGTCACCTAGCCGGCTTTCATGCCTAAAATGGGACTAGAACTCACCCCCTCCTGGTGATTGGCCCAAAGTTACTCAGTCAGTTTTCATGCTTAAGGCAGGACTAGAACTCACCCTCTCCTGGTGATTAGCCCAAAGTCACCCAGCTGGCTTTCATGGCTAAGGTGGGACTAGAACTCACCCTCTCCTGGTGATTGGCCCAAAGTCACCCAGTTAACTTTCATACCTAAGGTGGAACTAGAACTCACCCTCTCCTGGTGATTGGCCCAAAGTCACCCAGCTGGCTTTCATGGCTAAGGTGGGACTAGAATTCACCGTCTCCTGGTGATTGGCCCAAAGTTACTCAGCCAGTTTTCATGCTTAAGGCAGGACTAGAACTCACCCTCTCCTGGTGATTGGCTCAAAGTCACCTAGCCGGCTTTTATAGCTGAAGTGGCACTAGAACTCACATCTCCTCGTTTATAAGCGTTTCCTTAACCACTAGGCCAGTGTTTCTCAACCTTGGAAGCTTGAAGATGGGTGGACTTCAACTCCCAGAATCCCCCAGCCAGCGCTGCTGGCTGGGGGCTTCTGGGAGTTGAAGTCCACCCATCTTCAAGCTACCAAGGTTGAGAAACACTGCACTAGACCGAACTGCCCAACCTTGACCTTCCTTCCCCCTTACGTTGTTAGTATCTTGAGCCTAGAGATACGCAACGCATGGATCCGAAACCTAGAAGGTGTTTTGGAAGGAGGCATGGAAGGGTGCATGTAGTTACCAGCTGGCACCTCTTTAAAGCAGCCGCGTTTTCCATGATAGCCTCTTGAACCCAGGATAAAGGCTTGTTGGCGTGAGTCAATGTCAGAGGACTTCATATCTGTCATTGACCAACCTGGCTTGTTTTGAACTGAGGAGGTACCAGGAACGTAGAGAGATCAAACGCAGCGTGGCTTCCGATTGGCACCTTCTGAACCGAGATCTCTGTTTCCCGGAATCCAGCAGCTTCGTTTAGGGGGAAATGTATCCCCTCTTTAAGGAAGCGCCAACAGCAGAAGTTGGTGAATTACAGGCAGTTGAAAAGGGAGAGGCATTAATCGGGCAGCTAGTTGTTTTGGACAGGCTGTAGAGGGGTTTTTTGGGGGGGTTTCTAATAAGAGGAATTGCAGTAAATGTGTATGTATGCTACTCAAAGCTAGTAGCAATTGGGGGGGGGAGAAAGAAAAGGGAAAGGAAAAAGAGAAAGAAAAAGAAAGAGAAAGAAAGAAAGAAAGAAGAAAGAAAGAAGAAGGACGAAAAAGGAAGGAAAGAGAAAAAGAAAAAGAAAGAAAAAAGAAAAAGAGAAAAAGGAAGGAAGGGAAAGAGAGAGAAGGAAAGAAAGAAAGAGAAAGAAAGAAAGAAAAAAGGAAAAGAAAAAGAAAGAAAAAGGAAGGAAGGGAAAGAGAGAGAGAAGGAAAGAAAGAGGAAAGAGAAAGAAAGAAAGAAAGAAAGAAAGGAGGGAGGGAGGGAAGGAAGGAAGGAAGGAAGGAAGGAAGGAAGGAAGGAAGGAAAACAATAGAAAGAAAAAAGAAAAAGAAGAAGGAAAGAGAAAGAGAAAGAAAGAAAGAGAGGGAGGGAGGGAGGAAGAGAGGGAAGGAAGGAAAAAAAGAGATAGAAAAGAAAGAGGAAGGGAGAAAGGAAAAGGAAGGAAGGGAAGGGAAAAAGGGAAGAGGGAGGGAAGAAGAAAGAAATCTCAGCTTATTACTATTATTTTGTGATTTTTCTCTCATATATATCTTTTATTCTTTTGATTACTTCCCCTCCCTCCCCCTCCACAAACAAGTTGACCACAACACCTGGCACAGTGCCAATGCCAACCTAGTGCCAGAAGCCACCCGAAGCCTCTAACCTGGTCTCTCTTCCTTTCTCCCAGGCGTCCTGATGCACAGGGGGTACCCTCTGGATATGTTTATGGCCCAATGCTACGGCAACACCAGCGACCCCGGGAAAGGCCGCCAGATGCCGGTGCATTACGGCTGCAAAGATTTAAACTTTGTCACCATCTCCTCCCCGCTGGCCACCCAGATCCCACAAGGTGAGCCACCGTCAGAGGCCAGCTTCTTCTCAAGACCCCGGCAGCAGTGGTAGGATTCAGCCGGTTCGGCCCGCTTCATGCGATCCGGTTGTTAAATTGCTGACTGGCCACGCCCCTCCCCTCCCCTCCCCTTCCAGGAGTCCCCACACGCCCCGTTTTGGCTCCCAGGTAAGTGTAGGGAGGCCTACTAGGCCCAAAACGGGGTGCGGGAGGTACGGCGCACTCCCATGGCCCGTTTTTGCTCCCCACAGGCTGCAGGAGGCCGAGTGCTGGGCCCTGGCCACGCCCACCATGGCCACGCCCACCCAGCCGGTCATTAGGGCAGAGAACCGGTTGTTAAATTATTTGAATCCCACCATTGCCCGGCAGACATCCCAGCTCCCCCCCCAAACGGAGCAACCCAAGTCAAAGCAAGCTCTTATATTTGAGGAAACCCCCCCGCCCCAAAATTAACTCTCCTTCCCTTTCTAGCGGTGGGGGCCGCCTACGCCTTCAAGCGGACGAACACAAACCGCGTCGTCATCTGCTACTTCGGCGAAGGAACGTCCAGCGAGGGGGATGCCCACGCGGGCTTCAATTTTGCCGCCACCCTCGAGTGCCCGGTGATATTTTTCTGCCGGAACAACGGCTACGCCATCTCCACTCCGACATCCGAACAATACCGGGGCGACGGAATCGGTGAGGCGGCTTGCTTGGTCCCCGACTTACGACCAGCGTTGGGCCCGAAATTTATGTCATTAAGTGAGACGGCGGTTTGGTTGAGTTTTGCCCCATTTTACGCCTCGCCTCGTTTGTTAAGTGGATCCCCTGCAGTTCTTAAACTTCCCCCGCTGACGTGGCTTGTCAGAAGGTCGCCAGTGGGAGTATTCAGCCGGTTCGGTATTCAGTGGGGGTATTCAGAAGGTCACAAAAGGGGATCGCGTGAGCCCCCCGGGGACGCTGCCCCCATCATAAATGTGAGTCAGTTGTCAATCATTCGAATGCATGGTAAATCGCATGACTGCGGGGAATGCTACAAGGATCATAAATGCGAAAAATGGTCCTAGGCCCCTTTTTCTGGTGCCGTTGTTAACTTCAAACAGGTCACTAAATGAACTGTTGTAAGTCGAGGACGACCTGTACGTACACACAATCCTCATGATGTTACAGGTCGTCCTCAACTTACAACAGTTCATTCAGCGACCGTTGGAAGTTACAATGCCATTGAAAGAAAGTGACTTGGGACTCGCACTTATAACCATCGCAGCATGTGATGTGATCCAAATTTAGGTGCTTGGCAAACCGGCATGTATTTACGACGGTTATACAGCATCCGGAGATCATGTGATCGCCATTCGCAGCCGGCTTCGAACCGGGGAAGCCAAATTGGCTTAACGACTGCACGAGTTGCTGCCGTTGTTAAGTGAATTGGCTCAGTGACCGTGGCAACAATGATGGTAAAATTGGGCGCCGATGATCTAACAATCGTCTTGCTTAGCAACGCAAATTCTTGGTCTTAATTCTGGTCGTAAGTTGAGGACTTCTATCCGTGTTTTAAGTTGTGCCCGTTAATCCTAAGGAAGTTAGAAGTAGCCCTCTCTATGGCTGTGGGGATGCTGCAACGGTCGTAAGTGTGAAACAGGATCATAACTCCCTTTTTTCAGTGCCGAAAAACGGTCGTAAGTGGAGGACTACCTGAATTCTTGTTTTAGAAACCACTTCAGCCAAACCGGCTGAATCGTGAATCCGGAAACCTTCCTGGATCTAGATTTTAAGTTTAAATTTAAAAATGTAAATTAAACAAAAATTAGCAGGAGGGGTCTGGAAAAGACAAGAGTCCCAGTGTGGTGATAGCTCTTCTTGAAACCCCCCCAGCCGCCCGGGGTCCCGGTTACGGCATCCAGTCTATCCGAGTGGATGGCAACGACGTCTTTGCCGTGTATAACGCCACCAAGGAGGCCCGACGCCGAGCCATTGCCGAAAACCAGCCGTTCCTCATCGAGGCCATGACCTACAGGTAGGTTGGGAGGCGAAAGCTGGAATGGAGGTCAGTCCAAGGGGGTGGAGGGAGGTGGGGAGGGGTCCAGCCAAAATCTTCTTTGCCCCCACCGCCTCCCCTGGTTTGTTCTCCCAGGATCGGGCACCACAGCACAAGCGACGACAGCTCAGCCTACCGCTCGGTGGACGAAGTCAATTATTGGGACAAGCAAGACCATCCCATCTCGCGACTCCGCCACTACATGGCGAACCGGAATTGGTGGGACGAGGAGCAGGAGAAGAGCTGGCGGAAGAAATCGCGCAAACGGGTCAGTGGCTGAGCCGAACGTCCTCCCTCCCGTCCCGCCTGGGTACCGGTAGGGCCAAGGGCGGGCAATTAATTCCCCCAAAGTCCCAGATAATTCTCAGTCCATCCAGTTTTTTTTTTTAATTGAATTTGTATACCGCCCTACTCCCGAAGGACTCAGGGCGGTGAACAGCCATAGAATAAAACATGTAGATACAAAATTTAAAATAAACTAAAACGAATTAAATAATTTGGCTGAACAAATTTAAAACCCCAATAATTTAAAAACAAATTTAAAATTTCCATTTAAAAAGGGGAAAGACTTAGGTCAGGCCAGCTTGATGAAATAAGAAAGTCTTGAGCGCACGACGGAAGGTGCGCAGATCCGGGATCCTCCGTATCTCCGGGGGGAGCTCGTTCCAGATCGTAGGTGCCCCCACAGAGAAGGCTCTCCCCCTGGGGGCCACCAGTCGACATTGTTTGGCCGACGACACCCGGAGGAGCCCCTCTCTATGGGAGCGTACTGGTCGGTGGGAGGCTATTGGTGGTAGCAGGCGGTCCCGTAAAGAGTTGTCCCAAAGATCCTTTTTCAAGAGGCATCCCCTGGGAATAACCCCCTCCTCCCAAAAAAAGGAAGGTTACTTCAGCTGAATTGTAGAAAAATGAATAGAATTACAGAAATTTCTCTACTCTGAATCCCCCCTTTTGGGTGGGGGACCGGCCTGCAGCACAAATAAATTGAATTGCTAATAATGGGGGCAGGGAGAGGCAGAATGTAGCAAAACAGTTATCCAAAATTCTATAGATCAAGGGTGTCAAGCTCAATTTCATCAGGGCTGTGGTTGACCTGGGGTGGGGGAGGGGCGTGGCCGACTGGGTGGGTGTGGCCAGCTTGACACCACTCCCCAAACTGCTGGCATGTTTCCTCTGGGTAGGCGGGGCCGAAGCCAGGCTGGCCTGATGTTTCCTCTTCACATTGGGTAGATCCAGTGGTGGGCTGCTGCCGGTTTGGACCAGTTCAGGCAAACCGGTAGTTGCAACCTGCGGGGGGGGGGCATCCCCCCTCTCTGGCACTATGTCATCCTATTTAGCCGCATTTTTAAGCTATGCGCATGCATGCAAGCCGCAAGAGAGCGCAAAACGCCTGTGTGGGTGCTCACATTTTCTGTGCTGGGCGAACCGTTTGTTAATTCATGTCCCACCTCTGGGTAGATCGGGTTGAAGCGACGCTGGCCGACCCCTTACATTTTCCACGACGGCCCCGCGGCCCGGATCCGACCACATTGCAGGCTGGATCCGACTCACAGGCCTTGTGTTTGACACCCCTGCTGTAGAGATTCTCTGTCATCCAGGTCACAGGTTGTCCCAAAGGTGCTTTTTCCAAGCACCTATAATGCCCAGGTCTACTCTAAGGGAAGTTTTCCAACCTTGGTCACTTTAAGATGGGTGGACTTCAACTCCCAGAATTCCCCAGCCAGCATTGTTTCTCAACCTAGAAGAGGACTAGAAGATCTGAAAGATCCCTTCCAACTCTGTGATTTTGCTTCATTGTCACGTTCCCTCCACCCGTCTATCTCCAGGTGATGGAGGCCCTCGAGGAGGCTGAGCGGAAGCTGAAGCCCAAAGTTCAGCTCCTCTTCTCGGATGTCTACAGTGAGATGCCCTGGCACATCGCCAAACAGCAGACTTCCTTGGAGCGCCATCTGAAACAATACGGAGAACATTACCCTCTGGATCACTTCGAGAAATGAATCTCGGTGTCAGCGTCTCAGCACTGACATAGAAAAGGGAGGATGAAGCCTAGTGGGACGCTCTCCTCACGTCCCATTTCCCCCAACCCCGAGGGCTGGTGCCCCCCCTCCAGGGTGCCAGATGGGCCTGTTGGCATCTCCAGCACCCATCCCCAGTTGCCCCCCCCCCCCAAAAAATCTCTTTCCTTTCATTGTGGGGATGCCCACCCGACTTTCCATCCATCCATCCATTCTTCGTTTTTACTTTCGGCCGGAGTAATCTCTGCATCCCGCCGAGATTTTTCTTACGAAAGGGCCGCTTAGCTTTCTGTCGTTCGACTGCCTTTCATTTTTCTTTTTTTTCTTTTCCTTTTAAAGGCCAGCCCACAAGAAGAGAAACAGACCCCCATTCAGGGGCTTGGTGTGGGGCAAGAGACTTAAGTGGGGATTGGGGACCCCCACAGTTAAAAAGGATTGTTTAATGCATTGCTAGGTGCATTTTTGTACTTGCCCGGTGGGGCGAGGTGGACTCTCTCCGGCTATTGCTACTTCATTCTAACGCGTTCAAGGATTTAATTTAGAACTTGGGGGGGGGGGGTGTCCTTTTGGCCTGCTTTAATCTTCGAAAGATTTCGCCTTGAATTTGCTTTCTGGATCAAGTGACGCTTCGTCTCCTTCTGGGTTTGTTGGAAAATATAGAGATGGGCTGGCACTATTTGGGGTCAGAGAGATAGTCTGGTATTGGGGCACCGCCTGGCATTCTGTTTCTTGAGCCACATATTCATTTTTTTTAATGATTCAGACTGGCCCCTCATCACCCTAGCTGTCAATTTTTGATTGTTACTCCCATCTGTCTTCATGGGCCTTTAAGAAAATTTCCTTTCCCCCTAATTTTTAAAGCAAAGGGGAGTTTCTTCCTTGTAACTACTACTTTGTCACTATAGCAATAGTCAGAGGGCCTAACAGCAGTAACTGTGGTTAGGGGTTTTTACAGGAGGGTGGTGGGAACCGAGATTTAAAAATTAACATTCAAGGATTGAATAATCTCAAGTGATCCGGCATGGGTTATATTTTTTTGCACAAAAAGGTGGGGAAAGCCGCAGATACCTTCCTTAAAAGCACAGAAATCTCTCCCAGCTCAATGGAGATGGACTGCAGTTGCCTTAAATTTGCTGCTTTCTAGACTAAAGAGCCTTTCTGGGTTTTGACACGTTCGCAACCTTCCTCGCTGATCAGCCCTCAAAATTCAGCTAGCACATCGGGTGTCACCTTAAGCGTCCCGCTGTGGGAAAGGGTTAAATTTGTCCGATTGCTCTCCGGAGGGGAATGAATCTCTCTTTAGGAAAATCCATAGAGGGGGCTGAAAGCTTGAAGTCCCAAAGAATGGTATTTACTTACTTTCCCTACTGGTACGCAAATGTGAGTGCGTGCGTTTGCAGCCTCAAAAACCTGCCTCAATAGGATGGCATAGAGCCGGCGATTTCCGTTACTGGTTCGGGCGAACCGCTCCGAACCAGATGAATACCACCTCTGCGCCCCCTCTCCCACACATATTCCACTGTGGAAAGAGACATGATAAATTTATTTCTTTGCCGGGGCACAGAGATCGGCCTCGAATGAAGTGCCGGCTAATTTATCAAAACACTAAAGGGGTGTCTTACCGAGAAAACGGTTGTCAAGGATTCATGTTTGTGGATTTTCTTTGGGACGGAAATTACTTTGAGCAAGGGGGGAGAAGGCCGGAAAACTTTGCACCGGGGTGGGGGGGGTGGGGGGCTTTAGAAATGAATATGTTTGGAGTTGCGAGAACGTGACGCAGAGTTCGATCGTCTCCTTGTGGATGTTTGGTGCATTTTTTATTTTTCCAGCGCCCTCCTAAAGCGGAATTCACGCTGTTCTGTTACTCTTACTCAAAAGCTGTTACAACTGAAAATAACGATTATTGTGGGTGAAAAGGGAATAACGGGAAGATGCCAGCCTATCTAATCGCACATATGGGGCAAGTTGGAAAATCAATAAATATTTTTCTTTTGGCCAACGGCGCCCGTGTGTGAGAATACCTGTTGAGAGACACCATCTGCCCCGCGACGTATCAGAATGTTCTTCCCAGCGTGTTTTTTTTTTGTGTGTGTATGTGTTTTGGCACAGTTTTCCTGGCTGCCTCCATGGAAAAAAATCAGAGTTTTTACTGGAGATGCTCTGCAGGAAATGCAGGTAGTCCTCGACTTAACAACAGTTCATTGAGTGACCGTTCCAAGTTACAACGGCACGGGAAAAAAGCGACCGATGATCATCTTTCACACTTATGACCGTTGCATCATCCCTCATCCCCCTGGTCACGTGATCAGAATTCAGATTTCCTTGGCAACTGACTCATATTTTATGACGGTTGGAGCGTCCCAAGGTCTCGTGATCCCCTTTTGCGACCTCCCAACAAGCAAAGACAATGGGGAAGAAGCCAGATTCACATAACAACTGGGCGACTAACTTAACCATGGCCTTGATTCACTAAGATTCACTTAGTGGCAAGTGAAATCGTAAAAGGAGGGAAACTCGGATGTGTCACTTAGCAACGGAAATTTTTTAATGGTGGCCATAAATTGAGGACTACCTGTAATCTGCTGCTTTGAAGGATCCAAGCCCAACGTTTCCCCCAAAAAAAACACCTGTTCAAAAATCACCAGTCGACGTTCTCCAAGACCGACAGTACCCGAGTCACATTTTTATTACAGCAGGAGGTTGTTACAGTGTGGGTGGCGCACAGAGCCATATCTGTGGGCACATGAGCATTGCCCTTGCTCAGCTCCAGCGTCCATGTGGGTGCCGGCCAGCTGATTTTCTGGCCTTCTGGGCCCACCGGAAGTCGGGAAATGGGCCTCCGGGGGGGGTGGGGAAGGTCGTTTTCACCCTCCCCAGGCTCCTAAAAAGCCTTTGGAGCCTGGTGAGGGTGAAAAATGTGCCATCGTGTGCCAAAAGGGGGAGCACTGGGGGTGGGGCGCATTGAATTATGGGTGTGGGCACGCGCACCCCCCCACTCCACCTGCTTTTGGCATGCGACAGCAAAAAGGTTAGCCATCAGTGTTCTAAGGCATCCTCCGTAAGTAGAATAGTGGAGGCACAGAAATCAGCTGTGCCACGCGAATAGGCTGAGTCAGAATGAAAGAAATATAGGACAAGATAGGGCAGGAGTGGGTGGGCGGGGCCAGCTGATTATAACTAACGGTTCGGCTGAACCGGCAGCAGCCCACACTGATGTCGAAGTTTTCTGACCAATTTACAGATTCTCCCCTTTCCTATCTCAGCTTCTTAGACTTACAGAACCTGAACACTACATGAAACTCTTTGACAGCTGAAGGATAATATGGGTCTGGACCAGGGGTGAAATCCAGCAGGTTCTGACGAACCGGTAGTGGAAATTTTGAGTACTTCGTAGAACCGGCAAATGCCACCTCTGGCTGGCCCCAGTGGGGTGGGATGGAGATTTTGCAATGTCCTTCCCCCAGGAGTGGGGAGGGAATGGGGATTTTGCAGTATCCTTCCCCTGCCATGCCCACCAAGCCACGCCCATCAAGCTACACCACGCCCACCAAGCCACGCCCACAGAACCGGTAGTAAAAAAAAATTGGATTTCACCACTGGTCTGAATATCTAAAGTGCATGAACAAGGAATTTTTCTAGAGATGAGATACAGAAATGGTCAATGAGTCAAAAGGCTTAAGGATCGGTGGAACAGAGAAGGTGATCCTATCAGGCACCAAAACTATCCTGGGGTCCAAATTACATTACCAATAGCATCTTGGCCCCCACACCCAACAATCTGGGTCCTCATTTGACCGACCTCGGAAGGACGGAAGGCTGAGTCAACCATGAGCCGGTCAGGATCAAACTGCTGGCAGTCGGCAGAGTTAGCCTGTAATACTGCATTCTCGCCACTGCGCCGCCAAGGCTATCCTCACTTCCGATGATAATTCTACATGGCCTTATTTCCACTTTTCTTTCGCCACGTTGAAACACTCCATGGTTATTTAGAGTCGGCTTCATGCCTCAGTTTCTTGGTTTATCCAGTTATGGGAGGGGGATTGGCCCCCAAAGATTTGGGCCCCAGAGAAAAAAATAAAACACTTGTGGACAATACTCTCTGCAATCCAGGCAGGTTGGGCCAGCTAGCCAGGCGTTTCTCTTCCAGGATTCTCTATAAGTTGCCTTCAGATGTGGAGGAAGGTTCCACTTAGAAATCCAGCCGTTGCAGGCCTACTGGGAGGGCACTGGGTAGGGGAAGCAAACTTGAAGGCCTGGCATTCTCAGCTAAGGCCAGGTGGATGCTGTGGCCCTTTTCTGATCATAAGGACGGTTCTTAGATCTGTAAATGGCACTTCCTGGACTGTTGGTACGGTTCTGCCTTCCACCGGGATATCTCAGAAAGGATATCTCACAAAGAACAGCAATTTCAGAAGAGGCCCAAAGGGAGTGCCCATCCCCAGCTCCTGTCCTTCAAAAGTTGGGGTGTCCCCTCTGAAACATTCTGATGGGATTTGGGCCTGAGCATCTCCCCGTTGCAGTCCAGAGGACCGAAAAGTTCCACGTGGTCCATTCCCCAGTTTGGTCAAAATCCTGGCGGCTTCTCCGGTTGGGGGTTCAACGCCTCAGGTCCGCATCGGAGATTTGGATCGGTGATTTGCTTCCAAAGATGGAGGGTCTGTCGGGGGCTGCGCCGATGGACCAAGAGCAGCTGGCTGTGCACGCAGGGGTTTTCCCGGTCCTTCTCGGCGATATCGAAGGTCATGAAGCCGGCGTGGGGCTGAGGGGGGATGCCCAGAGCTTGGAAGCAGAGCCCCGTGTAAACGTCGTCGATGGGGTAGAAGGCCACGTGCTGAGAAATGAGGAGGAGCAACGGGGCCAGGGGTCCGGAGAAGATGTAGCCCCCACCTCCCGCATAAGCTGGATACGGCCCCACATAAAATGATTCTGGCACGTAGTATTTACTTTTCTGGAACCGAAAGGGAGAGGCGTTGGACATCACCTGCCCCGTGTAGAGAGGCTTGTTGGCATCCACCGAGCTTAGATACCCCAAGACTTTCGGGGTGTTGATAAACACGTCATCGTCCCCTTTGAGAATGAAACGGACATGCCGACAGTAGTCCAACGTCCAGTGCAGGAAGAGGGAGTCCTTCAGAGTCAGGTTGAAGAAAGTGTCCTCAAAATCCCACATCAAGATGTCCCCAAAACTCCGACTCTCGAAATGGACCAGGTGTTGCAGGTGGGGTCCAAACCGTCCCTCAGCCGTGCCCAGCAAGAAGACGGTACGGATGGCTAGCCCGCCGAGTTCTCCTTCTTGCCCCCAAGTGTCCCGC
Source organism: Pituophis catenifer annectens (assembly GCF_029215685.1). NCBI lineage: Eukaryota > Metazoa > Chordata > Lepidosauria > Squamata > Colubridae > Pituophis > Pituophis catenifer. Next base: position 3,394,554 of record NW_027256889.1, on the reverse strand, counting down.
ACGGCTTGGCGAGCGGCAAAATTGCCGGGCACGGATTTGATGGCCAAGAGCAAGAAGGTGTTGTTCTTCGTATCGGCACATTTACGGGGTTCATTGATCAGGAGGGAATAATTCCTGCAGTCCCCGTAGAGAATGAAATTCTTATAAAGCTCCGGATACGAGTTGAAATGTTTGATCTTGGTAGCCAGTTCCTCCACACTGGCACTGGGGCATTTATTCCAGGAAGCGTTGGCCACCGAACCTTCTTCCAACGCCCGGAAATGTTTGTATTGTTTATCGTTCCAGTAAGCTTTGGCCCGCGGGATGCTGTGGCGGAATTGTTGCAAGGAGGCGTTAAAGCGATGATAGACCAAGGACGGCGGGATTTCCTCGAAGGGCTGGAAGGGCGGGATGGAGACGCTTTGCCAACGAGTGATGTGGGGCATGGGGTATCGTTCCTCCTGCTCGGTCGTCCATTCGATGTAGGCCTTGAGAGCCACCAGGGTTAGCAACGCCGTGGCGATCGAGAGGCACCGGGAAATATTCATTTTTCTCTTCCTGGTGGGGGAGAACAAGCAGCCGACATGTAAAGAGAGAAGAAAGACAGATAATGAAATTCGCGTTACGATTAGAGACTGGGCTCATACAACCATATCAACAGTAAACTAGGTTAATACAGATAGTTAACTTACCAACCATATCAACAGTAAACCAGGGTTAATACAGATAGCCCTCGACTTACCAACCAGGTTGACAGTAAACCAGGGTTAATACAGGTAGTCCTCAACTTACCAACCAGGTTCACAGTAAACCAGGGTTAATACAGATAGTCAATTTACCAACCATATCAACAGTAAACCAGGGTTAATACAGGTAGCCCTCGACTTACCAACCAGGTTGACAGTAAACCAGGCTTAATACAGGTAGTCCTCAACTTACCAACCAGGTTCACAGTAAACCAGGGTTAACACAGATAGTCAATTTACCAACCATATCAACAGTAAACCAGGGTTAATACAGGTAGCCCTCGACTTACCAACCAGGTTCACAGTAAACCAGGGTTAACACAGATAGTCAATTTACCAACCATATCAACAGTAAACCAGGGTTAATACAGGTAGCCCTCGACTTACCAACCAGGTTGACAGTAAACCAGGCTTAATACAGGTAGTCCTCAACTTACCAACCAGGTTCACAGTAAACCAGGGTTAACACAGATAGTCAATTTACCAACCATATCAACAGTAAACCAGGGTTAATACAGGTAGCCCTCGACTTACCAACCAGGTTGACAGTAAACCAGGCTTAATACAGGTAGTCCTCAACTTACCAACCAGGTTCACAGTAAACCAGGGTTAACACAGATAGTCAATTTACCAACCAGATTGACAGTAAACCAGGGTTAATACAGGTAGTCCTCAACTTACAACAGTTCACTTAGTGGACTTTTCAACGTTACGACGGCACTGAAAAAAGGGACTTATGACCGTTTTTCACAGTTATGACCTTTGCAGCATCCCCCTGGTTACATTTGGATACTTGGCAACTGATGCGCATTTATGATGGTTCCAGTGTCCCTAGGTCACGTGATTCCCTTTTGCGACCTTCCAACAAGCAAAGTCAATGGGGAAACCAGATTCACTTAACGACCGGGTGACTAATTTAAGATCTGCAATGATTCACTTAAGAAATGTGACGAGAAAAGTTGTAAAAGAGGGGAAAATTAACGAATTTCTCACTCGGCAACCTACATTTTGGGCTCAATTGTGGTCGTAAATACCTGTAATCTGCCGTTACAAGGTTCACCTAAGAGGACGCGGGAACCTACAAAGTTGTTTTAAAATAAGTCAATTCTTCCTTGTCACTTTGGGGGATTCTAGGAATAGAATAGAAATGAGCTGGAAGGGACCTTAGAGATCTTCTAGTCCAGCCCCCTGTTCAAGCAGGAGAACCTGTCCTATACCATTTCAGACAAGTGACTGTCCAGTCTCTTCTTAAAAGCATCCAGTGATAGAGCGCCCACGATTTCTGGTGGCAAGCTGTTCCACTGGTTAATTGTCCTACCTGTTAGGAAGTTTCTCCTTAATTCCAAGTTGCTTCTCTCTTTGATTAATTTCCATCCATTGTTTCTTGTCCTGCCTTCTGGTGCTTTGAAGAATAATTTGACCCCCTCCTCTTCTTTGTGGCAGCCCCTCAAATACTGGAACACTGCTATCATGTCACCCCTAATTTTTCTTTTCTCTAACACTGCTGCTTAGCCCATAAAAGTGGTTTTTGAGAGAAGACTAAAGAGCTTGCAAGCAAGCTGCGATCCCATTACGCCTTCCTACTAACTCTCTCCACCCCAAACGTAGTCATTAAATGCAGGATGTCGTAACAGGAAGAATATTCTAATGGCTCCTTAAGCCAAGTTTCTTTGCTAAATGACGGTTACGTAACCATTAGAATATTCTTAATATTCTTAACGCAAACATCCGTTTCAAATGCAGCTTTGCCCCCACTTTTGGACAAGATCAGCTCTTCTCCAAAGTCGATCAAAACTTTTCCACCACTGTGGTGGCCCTCAGCCTCCGTCGAGTCAGTCTTGGCTAGAAGATTTTGCAAAAGCGAGAACCAGTTCCAGAGAAAACAATTAACTGGAATTCCACCTTCCTTAACAACTGTGATTATATCGTTAAAGTTTCGTGTTGCCAATTGAAAGCTGAATAGCCTCCTCCTACCCGTGCCAACATGGCACTCGACTGGCACAGATTTTAAAACTAGGCTTTTCTATAAGGTGAAGGCATCTGGTAAATTAACAGCAAATACATCTGAAAGAGCAAATTTAAAGAACAGGGAGTCCCCAACTTACAACGGTTCATATAGTGACTTCCGAGGTTACAACGGCACCGAAGAAAGTGACTTACGACCATTTTTTCACACTTAATGACTGTTGCAGCGTCCCCGTGGTCCTGTGATTTTATGTTCGGAAGCTTGACAACCGACTCGTGTTTATGACTATTGTAGCGTCCTGGAATCCTTCGGACCAGAAAAATCAATGTTGGGAAATCAGACTTGTTTAACAACGGTGTTACCGATTTAACAACTGCGAGGATTCCGTTGACAAATGCAACAAAGGTCACTCAACAGATGTCTCACTTAGCAACGTAAGTGTTGGGCTCCATTGTGGTCGTAAGTCGAGGACTAGCTGTACAGGAAGAGTTTTCGTAAAGTGGCTCTTTCCCAGAAAGAGTTCTTCCTTTTCTGAAATTTGGGAGAAAGTCTTACCAGAAGCCAGAATGAGATATCCAACTGTCGGTCTCTTTGATTCCTACGCATAGACCCAGTTAGACAAATATAACCGGAAAAGTTGGTTTCTATGTTGAAAAGCCCTGCAGCTTTCAGCCAAAAACCCACAGCTTGGTTCTCTCAGCTTTGCAAGAAGTATATTCCTTTTTCAACGGGACTGGCAACGTGGCCATTAAGCGAAGCAGTTGCTAAGTGAAACTGCCACTGTGCTTATGATCTTCCTTCGCTTTTACAGCGGTGCTTGTCAATCTCAGCAACAAAGAGGGGGGGACTCCAACTCCCAGAATCCCCCAGCCGGCTTCCATCTCAGCAACTGGAAGAGGGATGGACTCCAACGCCCAGAATTCCTCCACCATCTCCAATCTCAGCAACTGGAAAAGGTGTGGACTCCAACTCCCAGAATCCCCCAGCCAGCCTCAAATCTCAACAGCTGGAAGAGATGGCTGGGGAATTCTGGGAGTTGAAGTCCACCCCTCTTCCAGTGGCTGAGATTAACCAACGCCATTCTACAGACCTACGACAGCCGTAAAGGCGAGGATTGGTCGAAAAATTACTCCTTCCTCACCGTTGTAAGCAAGAACCGTTGCTAAACGAAGCTGGTATTCATTTAATATTCTCTGTGGGGGCACTACCCTCTGGAATCAGTTGCCCCCAGAGATAAGGAGAATCCAAGACCTTAGCGCCTTCCGCCGTGCCCTTAAAACCCACTTTTTCCAGCAAGCCGGGCTGGCTTAAGAAGAAATTTTAAATGTTTTAATTGGTTTGTATTTTTAATTTTGGGCCAAATTTATATATATTTTAATTGTTTTTAATATTTGTATTCCATGTTTTTTAATTCTGGCTGTACACCACCCTGAGTCCTCAGGGAGAAGGGCGGTATATAAATTTAAAATAAAATAAAAAATAAATAAATAAAACAACTGCTGCAAAACCAAAAAAGGTAAAATTATGGACAGTGATGTGATCCTTAACCGCTGACACAACTTTTGACCACAATTCTGGGCTCAATTACAGTTGTAAGTCAAGGATCATTTGTATCTTTCTTCCCCACCTCCCAAAGAGCTACGCCTATTTTTCCAAAAATGGAACCATCCCAGCTTATCTGCAGAATCCCTCCAGAGGCTGCTTGGTCCGAGTCGGCCTCCGATGCACACGGGCAGCGTTCTAAGGGCTGGTATCTGAGGGCACGGTGCCAGGATGGTGGGAGGGGAGCCCAGAGGAATCTGACAGGCGTCAAGGAAAAAACTTCCTATCAGGAGAGCTTTTTTGGGAAAGGAATGTGTCAGTGGGGGAAGTTTATGGCCAGCCAGATATCTTTCCTGGACATAAATAAAATAGGTCAAATTGAAAAGAACATTGGAACTGTCTGGAGAAGAGTTAAAAACCAACCAATCTTTCTGTAAATGAGTCTGTTGGACTTTGGATGGGTGGATGGAAGGAAGGAAAGAAGGGGAACAAAAACAGAGGGAGGGAGGGAAGAGAAGGAAGGATAGAAGGAAGGAAGGAAGGAAGGAAGGAAGGAAGGAAGGAAGGAAGGAAGGAAGGAAGGAAGGAAGGAAGGAAGGAGAACAAGAACAGAGGCAGAGAGGAAGGAAAGGAAGGAAGGAAGGAAGGAGGAAGGAAGGAAGGAGGAGAACAGAGGCAGAGAGGAAGGAAGGAGAACAAGAACAGAGGCAGGGAGGAAGGAAAGGAAGGAAGAAGGAAGGAAGGAAGGAAAAGGAGAACAGAGGCAGAGAGGAAGGAAAGGAAGGAAGGAAGAAGGAAGGAAGGAGAATAAGAACAGAAGCAGAGAGGAAGAAAGGAAGGAGAACAAAAACAGGCAGGGAGGAAGGAAAGGAAGGAAGAAAGGAAGAAGGAAGGAAGGAAGGAGAAGGAGAACAGAGGCAGAGAGGAAGGAAAGGAAGGAAGGAAGAAGGAAGGAAGGAGAACAGAGGCAGAGAGGAAGGAAGGAAGGAGAACAAGAACAGAGGCAGAGAGGAAAGAAAGGAAGGAAGGAGAACAGGAACAGATGCAGAGAGGGAGGGAAGGGGAGGAAGGAAGGAAAGGAAGGAGAACAAGAACAGAGGCAGAGAGGAAAGAAAGGAAGGAAGGAAGGAGAACAGGAACAGATGCAGAGAAGGAGGGAAGGAAGGACGGAAGGAAAGGAAGGAAGGAGAACAAGAACAGAGGCAGTGAGGAAGGAAGGAAGGTCATAAGTCACCTTTTCCCCTGCCGTTGTAACTTCAATCGGTCACTAAACAAACAGTTCTTGATGGAGAACTACCTATGTACCAAAGCAGGTCACGCTGGCCAAACCCATCACAGCCACCAAAGTGTCCAAACCCTTATTCCTGGATCTACCCTCACGCTCCTCCCAAACCCCAAATCAACCCCACCGCCTATCCGCGTGTTCCCCTTCCTGGAAGCGGCATAAAGGAACTGGACCTGGGCTGGGCTGGCACAAAGCATCTGTCTAAAAAAGCCGACTCTAATTCTTTCCCACCACTTTTCCCTCAGAGAAAGGGGCCTCCGAGGTTAATGGAGGAAGGAAAGTGGTGGCTGAATCAAAGGCTCTGCCTCGCCTGGAAGACGGTTGGGGTTGCTAAGTGCTCTTTGAGAAGTCATTTCCTAGCCTGATGGGACTTGGGATTTGGCCGTGTTTTGTTTTTCGTTCCTTGGCACGGGAACGGAATCCATCTCCAACGAAAACAACAAGCCCGAGTCCATTAGTCTGTTTCCCCCGTTCTGGGCCAGTACGGCTGCGAATACAGGAAAGTCCTCCACTTACGACCAAAATGGAGCCCAACATTTCAGATGGATGCTAAGTGAAGTATTGGTTAAGGGAGTTTTGCTCCAATTTGCGACTTTTCTGGCCATAGATATTAAGCAGGGGTGAAATTTACTTACCTTCCCTACCGGTTCGGAAGTGCGCGCTCCACACGCATTATGTGCGATTTTGGACCCTTTGCGCATGCACAGAGGGTAAAAAACAGGTTACTTCCTGGTTAAAACCAGGAAGTAATGATGTCTGGGTGGGTGGGCGGAGCCTTGCACTGCCGCCGCTACTGGTTCTCCGAACCACCACCTGCCGCTACCAGTTCGGCTGAACCGGTCCGAACAGGTAGCATTTCACCCCTGATATTAAGTGAATTCCCTGCAGTTGTTAAGTTAGCAACATGTTTACTAAGCAAACTCAGAGAGCACCAAAGACCCTACAATCCTCCTCCTCCTCCCTTTCTTATTTCCCATCTTTCTCCTTCTCATCCTTTTCCTTCATTCCTCCTCCTTCTCCTCCTCCTCCTCCTCCTCCTCCTTCTTCTTCTTCTCCTCCTCCTTCTTCTCCTCCTCCTTCTTCCTCCTCCTTCCTCCTCCTCCTTCTCCTCCTCCTCCTTCTTTCTTCTTCTCCTCCTCCTTCTCCTCCTCCTCCTCCTCCTCCTCCTCCTTCTCCTCCTCCTCTCCTCCTTCTCCTCCTCCTCTCCGCAAATCCCTTCTAGCACCGATGATGTAACCTAGCTGGATAATGAAGCGTCTGCAAGAAAACTCAGACAGCACCCACAAGTTCAACCCTTGACCTACGCATATTCTGCTTTTATTGCATTTTATCTGTTTATCAAATGTTTACTCCACCCATCTTCCCTTATGCAGGCGACTCCTTATAACCTCTTACAGGTTATACAACATGCATTAAACGGGGGCCGTATCTTCCCCCAGCGCACTGATGGCCTTTTGTGGGAAAGAACTTGGGACAATTTTAAAAGCCACTTCAAAGCCAGTTTTTGTTTCATTTCTCTCCCACGGAGCCTCCTCCTCCTCCTCCTCCTCCTCCTCCTCCTCCTCCTCCTCCTCCTCCTCCTCCTCCTCCTCCTCCTCCCGATGCCAAGGACGATGACTCCTCCCTGGCTCTGGAGAGGAAGACTCGGCAACCTTCATCATCGTCTTCCTAAGAAACCCAAGAAGCCTCTCCACTTTCCCTTCTACCTCCTTGGACCTCTCAAAGGTCAGGCATCTTCTGACATATCTTTAATTTCCCCCCCCCCGAGAGTTCCTTACCTCCACCAACTTCCTCCTCTCTCCGTCGAACGCAGGGGCTGTCTTAACGCATGATGGGCCCTTGTCCGTGGGCCCTAGGAGCCCCATACTAATCTGTGCATGTTAAACCCTTCCATGCACCTTGCATCATACAAATACAGCAACCTGTATTTGTAGAAATTAAATAGAAATTAAAAAATTAAAACCACCAACCTGTTTATTACATTTTACTGCACTTATGAAAATTCATACGGACTTGCCAATAAAATAAATACGTGTTTCATTTTATCGACCGTTTACATTTTTATTCCTGTGAGTAGTTGCCGTAGTAGGGGGTCCCAGACAGTACACTGATTTGCCTGGTTGAGGGGGGGGCATAATGCTGTTAAGACGGCCCCCTGCCTCGAAGAGAGCATCCTTCCCTACTTTCTGATCTCAGAAGCTCCAGCAGGTTCTGGATCTTTTGGTCTTCAACTTTAAACCTTCCCAGCTGGCCTTCTCTCTAATTTGGAAGGGGCTGGGGCTGGAGGTGGGGGGGTGGGGGGCTTCTTGAGAGACCCTCTCCCGACCAAGGAGGCGTCATGTCATCGTCTCTGGCATCACCAAGTCCAAAATAACGCTAAGCAGATCGGCTTCTTCCCATCCAAACCTCCCCCCTCTCCCAACCCATTGAAGGGTCTTCAGGCTGAAGACCACCCAAAATCGGAAAAAGCAAAGCAAAGCCTTGGTTTGGGGTCTGGGAAGGGGGTCTTTTCTGCAGGAACGGAGTAGAAGCCCCCCCCCCAGGTTAAAGTCCCCAGACTTACATAGTGGATGGGGCGGATTGATTCCAGAGCGGGTCCTTGCCCCTCCCCAGGGCTTGAATCCTAGGAGACCCGCCGGGCAGGGCTGCGAAGTGGCTCCCTCCGTCTGGCCGGCTGCCTTGTGAGCGCACCGCGCACGGAGGGAGTGGAAGGGAGAAGCGAGGGTGGGGCTCACCTGAATCGCAGGGAGAATCGGGGCGGTTGCGACGTCCGGGGCCCTCCTCCTCCTCCTCCTCCTTTTCCTCTTTTCTTCTTTCTCCTTCTCTATCTCCTTCCCCCTTTTCTACTCCTACCTTTTCCCCTTCTCTTCCTCCTCCTCCTCTCCTCCTTTTCTTTCTCTCCCTCCTTCTTTTCCTCTATTGTCTTCTTTATCCTTCTATCTACTCCTTCCTTTTCCCCTTCTCCTCCTCTCCTCCTTTTCTTTCTCTCACTCCTTCTTTTCCTCTATTCTTCTTTATCTTTCTATCTCCTTCCCTCTTTTCCCCTTTTCTACTCCTTCCTTTTCCTTCTCTTCCTCCTCTTCCTCTCCTCCTTTTCGTTCTCTCACTCCTTCTTTTCCTCTATTGTCTTCTTTATCCTTCTATCTCCTTCCCCCTTTTCCCCTTTTCTACCCCTTCCTTTTTCCCTTCTCCTCCTCTCCTCCTTTTCTTTCTCTCACTCCTTCTTTTCCTCTATTGTCTTCTTTATCCTTCTGTCTCCTTCCCCCTTTTCCCCTTTTCTACTCTTTCCTTTTTCCCTTCTTTTCCTCCTCCTCCTCTTCTTTCTCTTTCTCCCTATCTTTTTCTTTCTCCTTCCCCTTTTCCCTTTCCTACTCCTTCCTTTTTCCCTCCTCCTCCTCTATCTGCTTCCCTTTTCACCTTCTCCCCTCCCCTCCTCTTTTTCTTTCTCCTTCTCCTCTTCCTCTATTTTTTTTCCCTACCCTTCTCAACCTCCTTCCCCCTTTTCTCTTCCTTCTCTCCTTTCCTCCTCCTCCTATCTCCTTCCCTTTTTCCTTCTCCTCCTTCTTTCCTTCTCCTCCTCTTCCTCTATTTTTCTCTCTCCTTCCCCTTTTTTCCTCCTCCTTCCTCCTTTCTTCTTCCCTCCTTCTATCTCCTTCCTTTTCTCCTTTTCCTTCCTTCTCCTCCTCTCCTTTTCTTTTTCCTTCTCTTTATCTTCTGCTTCTCAATCCTTCTCTTTCTCCTTCTCTCCTTCCTTCCTCCTCCTCTCTATTTCCTTCCCTTTCTCCTTCCTTCTCCCTTCCTCTCCTTTTCCTTCTCTTCTCCTATCCTTCTGTATCTCCTTCCCCCCCTTTCCCTTTTCTCATCCTTCCTTTTTCTGTTCCTTCCTCCTCCTCCTCCTCCCCCCCCCCCGCTGCCTGAGCCTCTCCCGCAGGAATACCCTGGAGACGCGCTTCTGCCAGTACCGCTGCCGGGGCGAAGCTCCGATGCAGCCCTTCAAAGGGGGGGGGGACACACAGGAAACCCCCCCCCCGCCCCAGCCTTTGGGCGAAACATCTGAGTCTCTCTTGGGGGGCTCGCCAGACGTCGCGGGGGAACCTCCGGCAGCTGTTTAAAGCTGACCGGTTGGAATCTGGCGCTAGTCCTCATGATTACATCTGAAGGAGCAGAAAGGAGGGGGGAGCCAGGTGCCTGAGCTTGTAGAACAGGGGGGACAAGGCCAAATTGGTTCTTTAATTCATTTTTAGGAATTGACCCATGGGCCTTTCCAGTTCTAACTCTTTTGGGCTTAACTTGGAAGCACTCTGTACATACCCAGAAAAGCTCTTTCTCCTTATTTGACACAGCCTGCTGGTAAACGCCCACCCTTTAGAGTGCCAGCCACCAAACCAGAAGCCGAAGGAGCAAATTAAATAGGCCTTTCAAGTCAAGCTCAGTCAAGTAGTAGGAAAACAAACATTTTCTAATAAAGTTTTTGTTCTCTCTCTGTCCCAGCAAGAAGCCAAATTTGGACGGGCTCTAAGGTTAAAGCTGAGTCAAATGCTAAGAAAACAACATATTTTCTAATAGGCTTTCGACTTCTAAGTGCTCCTTTTCACACACACACACCCAAAAATAAACTTTCAAAAAGAAAACAGGAACATTCAACATTTAGTCCTCTTTCCAAATTAAGCCGGCCTTTGAGAAGGTAAATCCAGCAACAATCCGCTTTCTGCAATTAAACCACTGGAACAACTTGTGGATTCTCCATCACTGGAGGCTTTTAAGAAGAGACTGGGCAGCCCGTTGTCTGAAGTGGGTACAGGCTTTCCTGCCTGAGTAGGGGGGTGGACTAGAAGACCTCCAAGGTCCCTTCCAGCTTGGATATTCTATGTTCTATGCTCTGCTCAGAACCAAGTTCCCCAAAGCTGGGAAGAGGAGTGTTTTGTAAACCACGAGACCCTGAGTTCTACTCCCACCTTAGGCATGAGGCCAGTTGGGTGACTTTCAGCCAGTCACTCTCTTTCAGACCTAGGGAGGAGGCAATGGCAAACCAGTAAGGGGGAAAAAACCTGTTCCAATAAAATTGCAGGAATCTGTCCAGATAGTTGCCAGGAGCCTACACTGACTTGAAGGCATTAAAAAATGATATATATCTATATCATCCACCCACCCACTCATATCAATCTATCTATCTATCTATCATCTATCTATCTATCTATCTATCTATCTATCTATCTATCTATCTATCTACCTACCTACCTACCTACCTATCATGCATTCATTCCTCTCTATCCTTCTATCATCCATTCATCTTCCATCCATTCCTCTATCTACCTATTCTATATCATCTGTCTGTCTGTCTGTCTGTCTGTCTGTCTATCTATCTATCTATCTATCTATCTATCTATCTATCTATCTATCTATCTACCTATCTATCATGCATTCATTCCTCTCTATCTTTCAACCATCCATTCATCTTCCATCTATTCTATCTACCTATTCTAAATCTGTCTCTGTCTGTCTGTCTATCTATCTATCTATCTATCATCTATCTATCTATCTATCTATCTATCTACCTACCTACCTATCTATCATGCATTCATTCCTCTCTATCTTTCAACCATCCATTCATCTTCCATCTATTCTATCTACCTATTCTAAATCTGTCTCTGTCTGTCTGTCTGTCTGTCTATCTATCTATCTATCTATCTATCTATCTATCTATCTATCTACCTACCTATCTATCATGCATTCATTCCTCTCTATCTTTCAACCATCCATTCATCTTCCATCTATTCTATCTACCTATTCTAAATCTGTCTCTGTCTATCTATCTATCTGTCTATCTGTCTGTCTATCTATCTATCATGCATTCATTCCTCTCTTTCAACCATCCATTCATCTTCCTTCCATCCATTCTTCTATCTACCTATTCTATATCTGTCTCTTTCTGTCTGTCTGTCTATCTATCAATCATGCATTCATTCCTCTCTATCTTTCAACCATCCATTCATCTTCCATCCATTCTTCTACCTACCTATTCTATATCTGTCTCTGTCTGTCTGTCTGTCTATCCTGCATTCATTCCTATCTATCTTTCTATCAACCATTCATCTAACCATCTATCCATCTTCTATCCATTCCTCTATCTACCTATCCTATATCATCTATCTATCTATCTATCTATCTATCTATCTATCTATCTATCTATCCAGCCATCCATCTATCCAGCCATCCAACATCCATCCATTACTCTCTCTGTTTGTCTATCCTCCATCCATCCCTCCCCCTCTCTCCCTTTCCCTCCCTCTCTCTTTCTCTCATCTACCTACCGGATCATTCATCTATCTATCTATCATCTATCTATCTATCATCTATCTATCTATCTATCTATCTATCTATCTATCTATCTATCTATCTGTCCATTCATTCCATATCCACCCATGCCCCCACCCCCCACATTATTTTTAATTACAGCACCTGGCTTTTAATAGTCTTCTACAGGAGAACTATCTATCCACCAGAAACCGCAGAGACTGAGCCAAGCGTGCAAATAAAACTCCTAACCAAGTTTTTAGTTCTTATTTTTAGAGATTTCTTTTTTTTCCCCCGCCTAGAGAGCGCGACTTCTTCCTAACCACTCACAGCGTGGGAAGAACCTTTTTAGCAAGCCGCCTACTCAACCTGCTGGTTTCTTCAGAGTTGTGTGTCTGTTGCTATGCTGGTTTTGTCACGCAAGGGAGAGCGCCCCAGACGCGGCTTGGCCTATTGCCAAGGAATGGGCTCTGTCTCTTTCCACGGTTCGAGTCTGATAAATTCAATGTTTTAGATATTGAGGAAGTCATTCGGATATCAACCTTGAGCTGGTCAGGATTGAACTCCTGGCAGTAGGCAGAGTTTCCCTGCAATACTGCATTCTGATAGAAAGGAAGGAAGGAAGGAAGGAAGGAAGGAAGGAAGGAAGGAAGGAAGGAAGGAAGGAAGGAAGGAAGGAAGGAAGGAAGGAAATCCCCGGCTGGAGATTTTCAGGAGCCCTCAAAAATGCACCTATTCCCAAGCCAAACCATTCTGGAGGATTTTTCTTGCAAATTTCCCAGCATGAATTTCTTAAAGTCACTCGCTTACGGAATGAATTTCCCGTTTTCAAAAGTTAAAAGCCGGTATGTGTAATGTAATCCCTTGAACAAATCTTACGTAGCAATAGGATTAGCAATAGCACTTAGATTTATAGACCGGTTCACAGTGCTTATCAGCCCTCTCTAAGCGGTTTACAGAGTCAGCATCTTAGCCCCAACAATCTGGGTCCTCATTTTACCCACCTCGGAAGGATGGAAGGCTGAGTCCACCTTGAGCCGGTCAGGATCGAACTACTGGCAGTTGGCAGAGTTAGCCTGCAATATTGCATTCTGCCGGTTTTGTGCCTTTTCAGCAGGGGTGAAATCCACCAGGTTCTGGAGAACCGGTAGCGGAAATTTTGAGTAGTTCAGAGAACCGGCAAATACCACCTCTGGCTGGTCCCAGAGTGGGGTGGGAATGGGGATTTTGCAGTATCCTTCCCCCAGGAATGGGGAGAGAATGGGGATTTTGCAGTATCCTTCCCCTGAAGTGTGGTGGGAATGGAGATTTTGCAGTATCCTTCCCCTGCCATGCCCATGCACACAGAAGTAAAAAAGTAGTAAAAAAAATTGTGTTTCACCACTGCTTTTCAGCCAATTTCTAGCAAAAGCGCCCATAGGGATACATTGATTCGCTTAATGGCCACAACATTCATTTAACGACGACCACAAAAAAGTTGTCACATGGGTGCCTCGACTTACGATGGGAATTCTGGGCTCCATTAGGGTCGTAAGTCGAGGACAACCTGTCACGCGTTGCCAGGTAAGGTTTAAACTCTTATTATTTTGGAAGGAAAGGAAGCGAAAAGTCAAAACTGGTAGCCCACACTGAAATCCTGGCAGCCTCGCGGAGAACGCTTGCTGGGAATTTCCAGCAGAATTTCTGCCTGGAGAGATGGACGATCAGGGTGGACAATGCAGGAAAGACCGCAGGCCATCCGATTCAGTCAAACCAGTTGAGCTCCCCGGAGGCAGAAAAACGTTTCAGGAATTAAAAGGTCACTCTCGACTGCTCCCCCAACCATCCTGGCCCTAAAAGCTGGAGAACCAGATTTGCAAAAATCGTCTAGCAGAGATGGGGTAAAACAGGGGTCCCCAAATCCAGGACTCCACCCCACTGTTTGAAACCGGGTGCTCACCACTGCGAGCGCTTGCCACTCGCAAAACTTTGCTTGCCAGAAGTTCACGCAAAAAAAAATAAAATGGTTTTCATAAAAATCATAAAAAGAGGACCTGACCTGGGGGCGCTCACATTGCAGCACTGGTCCACAGGTGTAGAGCAACAGGTGTCGTTTTTAAACTATTCCAAAAAGCAAAACATCTGGGAAAGAAACGTAATTCCATCCCGATTCTGCGGTTAACTTTCCGCTTTATTCTGCTCTTTGGGATGACTAAGGAATCGATTGGTCATCACATTTGGGTTTCAGGATTTTTCCACCTGCCCAGTCATTAAAAATAAAGATGATCATCGGGCTAATTCATTCAAATTTTCCAATGATAATTAAGTATTGCGGAAGGATTTAGGATTGGGACATTCTCGTCAGCAACGGGAATGTGCCTCTTTCAGGGGTGAAATTCAGCAGGTTCTGACAGGTTCTGGAGAACCGGTAGCGGAAATTTTGAGTACTTCAGAGAACTGGCAAATACCACCTCTGGTTGGCCCCAATCTCAGCAACTAGAAGTGTGGACTCCAACGCCCAGAATCCCCCAGCCAGCCTCAATCTCAGCAACTAGAAGAAGTGTGGACTCCAACGCCCAGAATCCCCCAGCCAGCCTCAATCTCAGCAACTAGAAGAAGTGTGGACTCCAACTCCCAGAATCCCCCAGCCAGCCTCAATCTCAGCAACTAGAAATGTGGACTCCAACGCCCAGAATCCCCCAGCCAGCCTCAATCTCAGCAACTAGAAGAAGTGTGGACTCCAACTCCCAGAATCCTCCAGCCAGCCTCAATCTCAGCAACTAGAAATGTGGACTCCAACGCCCAAAATCCCCCAGCCAGCCTCCATCTCAGCAACTAGAAGTGTGGACTCCAACGCCCAGAATCCCCCAGCCAGCCTCAATCTCAGCAACTAGAAGTGTGGACTCCAACGCCCAAAATCCCCCAGCCAGCCTCAATCTCAGCAACTAGAAGTGTGGACTCCAACGCCCAGAATCCCCCAGCCAGCCTCAATCTCAGCAACTAGAAGAAGTGTGAACTCCAACTCCCAGAATCCCCCAGCCAGCCTCAATCTCAGCAACTAGAAGAAGTGTGAACTCCAACTCCCAGAATCCTCCAGCCAGCCTTAATCTCAACCACTGGAAGAGGTGGCTGAAGAATTCTGGGAGTTGAAGTCCACGTCTCTTCCAGTGGCTGATATTCAGGTTGGCTGGGGGTTTCTGGGAGTTGAAGTCCACCCCTCTTTTAAAGTTGCCAGGGTTGAGAAAACACTCGTGTGCTCTTGTCAAGCTTACCTCTTCATTTAGCTGTCCATCATCGAGTAATAAAACAAGACTGCCCGGATCTCTTATCAACCTTTAATTGTGTTCTTCCTCACACAAAGTGTGCGTTTGCAGTGTGTTATTTTGCTATCTCATCTGGAAAAAGACGCGAGCCTCCTAAACGAGGGCGAAAGACTTTGCCAAGAACTCTGAAAAGCACTTAGCGAATGCTTTATATATTTGCGTGATGAGGTTTTTATAGTGCTAAAAAGGAAAATAGATGGGAAAAATGGAGATTCCCAAGGGGGCCATGACAGATCAAGAACAGGGCATCGTAGTTTAGCAGGGTGGGGTAAGCAAGGACGAACCGGGCGATGAGATTGGGCATGATTCAGTTTAATGAGTTTAGGATCTTACTGTTTTATTAGATTTTTAGATCCTGCCTTTTATTGTTTTCTAAGTAAATCAAGGTAGTAAACATATATAATACATCTTCCTCCTCCTATTTTCCCCACAACAATGTTGTGAGGTGGGTTGGGCTGAGGGAGGGACTGGCCCAAAGTCACTCATTTACTTTCGCGCCTGAGGTGAAACTAGAACTCACTATCTCCTGGTGATTGATCCAAGGTTATCCAACTAGCTTTTTCTACCTAAAGCGGGACTAGAACTCACCGTCTCCTGGTGTTTGACCCAAGGTCACCCAGCTGGTTTTCATGCCAAAGATGGGGACTAGAAACAATGGCTTATGACAATTTTTCACACTTATGACCGTTAACAGCAGTCAGGTGATCAAAATTTAGCAGCTCGGCAACTGACTCATACTTATGACAGTTGCCGCATCCTGGGGTCACACGACCCCCTTTTGTGACCTGCTGATAAGCCAAGTCAATGGGGAAGCTGGATTCGTTTAATAACCGTGTGACTAATTTAACGACTCCAGTGATTCACTTAACAACGGTGGCACGAAAGGTTCTAAAACGGGGCCCCAAATCACTTAACAACCGTCTCACTTAGCAACAGGCATTTTGGGCTCGATTTTGGTCATAAGTCGAGGACTACCTGTATCACTCTTCCTGAGGAAAAATTGAAGCAGCTCTTCTAATGAAGAAATGCCCCCAAATGACAGAAACCAAGAATGACAACGAAGAGCTGCTTAAAGATGAATTTCAGAAGGTGCCCAGAACAGTCGGCAGAGACACTCCTGAGGAAACCAAGGAGCCGTGGGTGTGAGGTGTGACAAAAAAAATTCCATTTTTAGTGACTCGCTTTATTTTCCTGGCAAAACTTCACATATAACACATCTTCTTTTTTAAAAAAAGAAAAAAAAGAAAACCCACACAAACCTGTCAGCTGTCAAATCGCAGAAGGCCTGCTAAGAATTTTTAAAAAGAGAAAGAGAGAAAGAAAGAAGGAAAGAAAGAAAGAGAGGGAGGGAGAGAGAGGGAAGAAGGGAAAGGAGGAAGGACAGGGAGGGAGGGAGGAAGAAAGGAGAAAAAGGAGGAAGAGAAGAATGAAGGAAGAAAGGAAGGAAGGAAGGGATGGATGGAGATGGAAATAGGAGGGAGGAGGGAGGGAGGAAGGAAGGAGAGGGAAAAGGAGGAAGGACAGGGAGGGGAAGGAAGAAATTAGGAGGAAGAGAGGAAGGAAGGAAGGGATGGAGATGGAAATAGGGAGGGAGGGAAGGAAGGAAGAAAGGAAGGAAGGGAAGGGAAGGAGCAGGGAAAATCCATAAAATGGGAGTCCCACCTTGGGAGTTTGCATTGTCGAGCTGTGCAATGAAAGAGGCGTGTTTGTGTGGCAAGAACATGAAGAGGAAGAGAAGAAGGAAGGAAGGGATGGATGGATGGAGATGGAAATAGAAGGGAGGGAGGGAGGAGAGGGAAGAAGGGAAAGGAGGAAGGAAGGAAGGAAGGAGAAGGAAGGAAGGAAGAAATTAGGAGGAAGAGAAGAAGGAAGGAAGGAAGGAAGGAAGGAAGGAAGGAAAGAAGGAAGGAAGGACGGAAGGGAGCAGGGAATATCTGGAAAATGGGAGTCCCACCTTGGGAGTTTGCATTGTCGAGCTGTGCAATGAAAGAGGTGTGTTTGTGTGGCGAGAACATGTCTGGGCACACCTGAAGAGGAAGAGAAGGAGGAAAGAAGGGATGGATGGATGGATGGATGGATGGAGATGGAAATATAAGGGAAGGAGGGAGGGAAGGAGGGAGGGAGGAGAGGGAAGAAGGGAAAGGAGGAAGGAAGGAAGGAAGGAAGGAAGGAAGGAAGGAAGGAAGGAAGGAAGGAAGGAAGGAAGGAAGAAATTGGGAGGAAGAGAAGAAGGAACGAAGAGAAGAAGGAAGGAAGGAAGGAAGGAAGGAAGGAAGGAAGGAAGGAAGGAAGGAAGGAAGGAAGGAAGGAAGGAAGGAAGGATCCGAGGTCTCACAAGGCATCTGGCGGTCTAAGGCAGGGCGTGTGTCAGAGGAGCCACATGCTCGTTACACAATTTAATCACCTACAATTTTAACACCTCTATTTCAGAACCAGCCAGAACCAAAGGAGGCATTAAGAAGGACTGTGACCTGGGCAGGTGGGAGAAGATGCAGGCGGTTAAAAATAAGGGGTGACAACATTTAGCTCTTTCTCTAGAATGAGGGAGAACTCACAGCTCAAAAGGGATAAATCTATAACACACACACACACACACGATTAATCTTGCAGTGGGAATGCAGAGACCCAGAGAAGAGGGACTGGCATCATTTAGGGCAGGGCCGGAGAACTACAGAACTAATACAGTAGCAGTCCTCGACTCACGACCACAAGGGAGCCCAACATTTCTGTCGTCAAGCGAGACGCTTGTTCAGTGAGCCTTGCCCCGTTTTACGACCTCTCTTGCCACCGTCGTTAAGCGAATCACTGCAGTTGATTCAGTTAGCAACCCGGTTGTTAAGTGAATCCGGCTTCCCCGTCGACATTGCTCGTCAGAAAAGGTCGCAAAAAGAGAATCGTGTGAGCCCCGGGACATAAATATAAGCGTCATAATTCTGATCATGGGGAAGCTGCAACGGTCTTAAAAGTGTGAAAACCGGTCGTAACTTTGCTTTTTTCAGTGCCGTTGTAACTTTGGTCGCTAAACGAACGGTCGTTAAGTTGAGGACTAGCTGCAATTAAAAGCAATAGGAGCCAAGGAGCTCCAAGAAGCCCCACTAAGTCTTAATCATCACCTTGCAAGGTGGCTTAAATTGAAAAGCTCACCTGCGTACAGGTGATGCGTTGCCTGAAATGAGGAGGATTTCTGCAGGCTGAATCCACCCAGCGCCCCTGTCGTTACGGATTCTCCTACCTTCACGTATCCCACACGCCTCTGGGAGAGGAGACCGAAGCCGTGTGTGAAGTGTTGCACGCGTGTGTGCGTAAAGAACACACAGAATGGCATGCTCAGGCTACACAGCCTCACGCCTTCTCCCTTACTCCGCTGTTGCAAAGGGCAGATTTGTGCAAATCCGGCTGCTTGCCGGGCTGCCACCGAGGCATGTTCCCGCTTGCAAAAAAAAAATGGATTGTTTTCATCAACTGCCTGCAGCGGATGGCAGCTCAGGTGGTTTGCAGCTGCGGCTTTCCACCCCAGAGCTATCAACCAGGCCCCCTGATGGAAGCTTCCACCTGATGAAAATGACGAAAAGGGCAGGTCTTTGTAAAATGAGATGAGTAAAGCACGGATTATGTGTAGGGGGGGGGAAAGGGCAGAAAGGAGCCAGGATAAACAAGCAGCTATTTGCATATGTAAAAGAGCGAGGAAGAAATGAAAGCATTTTCCCTTCCCCAGGTAAGAGGGTTCAAGGTGAGTCAGCTGCTCCCAGCTGCATCCTGAAAAAGCAGCACTTGCCCTACCTCTTAACACCAGCTGCCAGCTCCTCCTCCGAGAAGAACCTCCTTATTCAGAGGGAGTCTACCTGCCAATCTGAGTCCTTCCCTGAGAGATAAAAGTAGATTCTGGGGGATTCTTTTTTTTTCTTCTTTAATTCTCTTCCAGCAAATTTCGTTTTTAAAAGTTCAAATCCAAAAGTGACGATCCACCGTCTTCGAGGACATTTTTCTCGTCTCCGTCTCTCTAGCTGTTAAGACGTCCGAAACTCATTCAATTCAGCCCATTTGGTAATAAGATACATTTGGGAATCGTTCAACTTTTCAGTTCATTAAATCAAAGGTGCAACATATATATATATATATATGTTGGGGAAAAGTGATCTGTTCAAAAAGTGGGAAACGAGCCTCTTCAGCGTTGACTCGCCACCTAAAGAGGGAAACCCCATTTATTATCCAGCTGCCATTAAAAAAAAAAAAATGAACTAATTGGCATCTTTTAGAAGTTCCTTCCCCTGGTGCCACATCAGTTGTGCCGACTTTGACTCATACAATCCACAACGAGCTCGGTCAACAACCGTCGGCTTTAAAACAACGGTGTCCGTGTATGTCTATCCAAGGAGTGCAGAGCAGGGACACGAAGGTTTAAAGCAATGTTTCTCAACCTTGGCCGCTGGACGATGTGTGGACTTCAACTCCCAGAATTCCCCAGGCTG
This sequence comes from Pituophis catenifer annectens, assembly GCF_029215685.1. Taxonomy (NCBI): domain Eukaryota; kingdom Metazoa; phylum Chordata; class Lepidosauria; order Squamata; family Colubridae; genus Pituophis; species Pituophis catenifer. Next base: position 3,374,971 of record NW_027256889.1, on the reverse strand, counting down.
GGGAATTCTGGGAGTTGAAGTCCACACATCGTCCAGCAGCCAAGGTTGAGAAACACACTGCTTTAAAGAATTATTTCGGTTTTGTCCGTTCCGTTTCAAGTGGAGAGCTTGCTGGGTGTCGGGAAAATCCACTCTTTTTCTCGTTCGGTGGGAGAGTCCGCGTTCTCCTGGTCGTCCATCCCCAAAATATAACACTGGGGCAACATTTCTTCCAGGAGAATCCGAATTAGCAGAGGATGAGAAACAGAAGGGAGGTTGGTGACATCCAAGCTTTCCAAACTTCTGCAAGAGAATGAATAGAGGGGTTTTTTCCCATTGCTTCCGTTAACCCCTCTTCCCTGAAAAGAGAAGCCTGACGTTTCCTTATTTACCGTATTTTTCGGAGTATAAGATGCTCCGGGCTATAAGACGCACCTACCTTTTTTGCGGGAGGAAAACAAAGGGGAAAAAAAATCTGCTTCTGCCTCCCAGCAATTTGCCTCCTTGCAGCAAAGAGCCTGTTTCATTTTCATTTTCAGCACAGCCTGATTAGCACAAGAAAAAAAAGAATCTGCCTCTTGCCTCCCAGCAATTTGCTTCCTTGCAGCAAACAGCAAACAGAGGGGCGCACGGAGGCAGCAATAGGCTATGGCAATCCCTGCAGCCTGAAACAGCTGATGGTTGGGAGGCCGATCGAACCAACAATCAGCTGCTTGTTCTAATCAGGCTGTGCTGAAGCTGAAATGGGCTGTTTGCTGTTAGGAGGCAAATTGTTGGGAGGCAGAGGCCAAAGGGTGGGGGCCGGCGGGTGGGCGGGGCTACGTTCAGTGTATAAGATGCACCCAAATTTTCACCCTCTTTTAGGGGGGGAAAAAGTGCGTCTTATACTCCGAAAAATACAGTGATTTTTATTTCTAGCCTGCCTGGTGATTGGCTCAAAGTCACCCAGCCAGTTTTCCATGCCTAAAATGGGACTAGAACTCACCAACTCCTGGTGACTGGCTCAAAGTCATCTACCTGGCTTTCATCCTTAAGGTGGGACTAGAACTCCCTGTCGCCTGGTGATTGGCCCGAAGTCACCAAAATGTCTTTCATGCCTACGGCAAGACTAGAATTCACCATCCCCTGGTGATCGGCCCAAAGTCCCCCAGCCGGCTTTTATACCGAATTGGTAATATTTAGCCTCGCCCCCAACTTGGCGTTTCTTCCAAAATTTTCAAAAGTGAAATATCAGAGCCCATTCTGAACTAGTGGTAAAGGCACCAGGCTAGAAGCCAGGAGACTGAGAGTTCTAGTCCTGTCTTAGACATGAAAGCCAGCTGGGTGACTCTGAGCCAATCATCAGGAGACTGGGAGTTCTAGTCCAGCCTTAGGCATGAAAATCAGCTGGGTGACTTTGGGCCAATCACAAGGAGGCTGTGAGTTGTAGTCCCGCTTTAGGCATGAAAATCAGCTGGGTGACTTTGGGCCAATCACAAGGAGGCTGTGAGTTGTAGTCCTGCCTTAGGCATGAAAATCAGCTGGGTGTCTTTGGGCCAATCACAAGGAGGCTGTGAGTTGTAGTCCCGCCTTAGGCATGAAAATCAGCTGGGTGTCTTTGGGCCAATCACAAGGAGGCTGTGAGTTGTAGTCCCGCTTTAGGCATGAAAATCAGCTGGGTGTCTTTGGGCCAATCACTAGGAAGCCGGGAGTTCTAGTCCCGCCTTTGATAGAAAAGCCAGCTGGTGACCTTATGCCAGTCCCTCCCTCTCAGCCCAGCCCACCTCTCAGGGTTGTTGTGAGGAAAACAGGAGGAAGCTGTGTTGGATATGTCTGCTGTCTCGAGTTATTTATAAAAATAATAAAGACGGGATGCAAAAAAGAAATAATCTAAATCTCCCAGAGGTGCCAGAGTGTACCCCTCTGGCTCACAGACTTGAGTTTATGCTGGAAGACTTCAAAATTCAAGATGAGTCTGTTGCAGTGGGTGCGGAATATTGGGTTGGACTATATGACCTTTAAAGCTCCCTTCCAACTCAAGGACGCAGTGACTCACGCCACCATCTCAGGTGCTTGGAAAAATCCCAGCTCGGCTTCTCTCTCTCTCTTTTCCCAGCCCCGGAGTGAAGAAGGCAGTGGTGGGTTCCTCCCGGTTCGGTTCGGTCCGGTTCGGCCAAGCCAGTAGCGGTGACGATATGATGTCACCGAACCGGTTCTCCCCACCCCCCCACCCCCCCACGTTCTTCTTACCTTTTATTTGGCCCCACCCCCAATCTATTGCTGCCTCCTGAGTCCCAGCTGATGACTAGAGGGGAAAAACCTGTTTAAACTCTTGCCCCAGGGCTTCAAAGAGCCGTCCTACAGCTGATCAGTGTTAAAAGCAAACAAATGAGTTGGGTCGTAAGTGCGAGGACCTTCCAGAAATGACTCTGACCAGCTAGCCACGCCCACCTAGTCACATGACCTCCAAGCCACGCCCACAAAATAAGCCACACCCACAGAACCGGTAGTAAAAAAATTTAGAACCCACCCCTGGAAGAAGCTCCCCCTGGGATGGAGACCAGCTGCTACTCGGCCACACTTACTCAAAGTGGTGGAGACAAGGCAGCCCTTTCTCCGTGATCCGGGGACAGCCGGCCAAAGACAAGGTTTGCAGGGTGCCCGCAAAGGGATGCAGCTGGGTCAGGCACCAGTCGTCGATGAGGGGGCATCTGCTCAGGTCCAGATGCTTCAGACCTCTCAGGTTCGCTGCGGGGAAGATCCAGGAGATTGAAGGAGATTGAAAAACGGGCACGGAATCCAACACATGAAATCCAGCAGGTTCTGGAGAACCCGTAGCGGAAATTTTGAGTAGTTCGGAGAAGCGGCAAATGCCACCTCTGGCTGGTTCCAGAGTGGGGAGGGAATGGGGATTTTGCAGTATCCTTCCCCCAGGAATGAGGAGGGGATGGGGATTTTGCAGTATCCTTCCCCCAGGAGTGGGGGTGGGAATGGGGATTTTGCAGTATCCTTCCCCCAGGAGTGGGGGTGGGAATGGAGATTTTGCAATATCCTTCCCCCAGGAGTTGGGAGGGAATGGAGATTTTGCAGTATCCTTCCCCCAGGAGTGGGGAGGGAATGGGAATTTTGCAGTATCCTTCCCTCAGGAGTTGGGAGGGAATGCAGATTTTGCAGTATCCTTCCCCCAGGAATGAGGAGGGAATGGGAATTTTGCAGTATCCTTCCCTCAGGAGTTGGGAGGGAATGCAGATTTTGCAGTATCCTTCCCCCAGGAATGAGGAGGGAATGGGGATTTTGCAGTATCCTTCCCCCAGGAGTGGGGAAGGAATGGAGATTTTGCAGTATCCTTCCCCGGCCATGGCCACCAAGCCACACAACACCCACCAAGCCACGCCCACAGAACCGGTAGTAAAGAAATTTGGATTTCACAACTCAAAGCCTGGGATAATTTGCGTTAAAAAAGAAGATACAGGGCAAAGGTTGCAGATGGCCCTATAACTCACAGAGGGCAGAAGAATGAGATGTAATTAAAGTTTATGGTGTTACCCCACCCAGCTAGGGTGTCGTAAAGGCTGTGGTGCCAGGCTGGGAGTGGCACCCCCACCCACCCCTGCCATGAAAGTTTAGCAAGTGAGGTCTGAGCTGTCATTCTCACTGTCATCGCACCTCACAAAGACGCTGCAGGGCGTAATAAAGAATGGGAATCTGCTACGTAAGCAGGGTATAAAATCAATGAATCAGAGGAGGAGGGGGGAGAAGGAAGAGAGAGAGGAGGAAGGGGAGGGGGAGGAGGGGAGGGGGAGGAGGAGGAAGGAAGGAACGGGGAGGGGGAAGAGAAGGAGGGGAAACAATGGAAGGAGGAAGAGGGGTGGGTGGGTAAGGAGGAAGGAGAGGAATGGGGAGGGGGACAAAGGGGAGGGGGAGGGGGAGGAGGGGCAGGAGAGGAATGGGAGAGGGAGAGGGAGGAAGAGGGAGTGGAAGAGGAGGAGGGAATATAGGAAGGAAGAAGAGGAGGGGAGAGAGAGGAAGAGGGGAGGAGTGGCAGGGAGAAGGAGAGGAATGGGGGAGGGGGACAAGGGGGAGAGGGAGGAGCGGGGAGAGGAGGAGAAGGGGGAGATATGGGAAGGAGGAAGAGATGAGGAGATGGGGAGGAGGAAGAGGGGGAAGAGGAGGGGCAGGGGGAAGGAGGAAGGGGAGGAAGGGGGGAGGGGGACAGGGGGGAGAGGGAAGAGGAAGAGGGGGAAGAGGAGGGAAGGACGGGGAAGAGAGGAGGGGCAAGGGGTTACTGCCACCCAAACTTTCCTAGGCCCCAAACGGAACGCCGATTTCTCACCGAGGTTTTTCAGGCCGATGTAACTGACGAAGGAGCCGCTGAGATCGATGGCTTCCAAGGACTTCCCACAATACTCCTGAAAATCCCTGCTTTCTTCCTCTTTAGGGTTCGTGCGATGCCAGTCCATTTGGTCCTGGAAACTAGAGCAAAATAAATCTCTATTGCATGGTGTGAGTGGGAATAATAATAAAAATAAAAATCTCCTGATCTCAACACAGGCTCTCCTCGACTCCCGGCCCCAATTGAGCCCCAGATGTCTGTTCTTAAGGGAGACATTTGCTAAGTGAGTTTTGTCTCATTGTCCCAAAATTTGATCATGTGAGTGTGGGAGTGGCGCGACGTTCGGAAGAAAAACGTTTGTAGGTCCCTTTTTGCAGTGCCGTTGTTTTAACTTTGAACGGTCACTAAATGAAGTGTCGTAACTCGAGGACGACAAATTGCAACTCTCCAGACATTTGGGGCTGCTGGGATACGAAACCCACAAGGCGTCTGGAAGGGAGGAAAGGATACAACCCTCCCCGCAATGCAGTGGTGGATAAAAATAGGCGTTGCACATACCGAATGGCTCCTTGCAGCTTCAGGACAAAGATGGCGGCTCCGATATCACTGCCATAATGCTCGTGTAGTTTAGCGTCATACCTGTGCATGGAAAAGGTATATCAAAAACCACCTTGAGAAACTCTCGTCGGTTATGGAAGACTTCCATATGGCATGGGTGGAGTTCAATTCCCAGAGTTCCCCAGTCAGCATGCTTAAAAATGCCTGGACTTTAATTCCCAGAATTCCCCAGTCAGCATGCTTAAAAATGTCTGGACTTTAATTCCCAGAATTCCCCAGTCAGCATGCTTAAAAATGCCTGGACTTCAATTTCCAGAATTCCCCAGTCAGCATGCTTAAAGATGCAAGGACTTCAATTTCCAGAATTCCCCAGTCAGCATGCTTAAAGATGCAAGGACTGCAATTCCCAGAGTTCCCCAGTCAGCATGCTTAAAGATGCAAGGACTGCAATTCCCAGAGTTCCCCAGTCAGCATGCTTAAAGATGCAAGGACTGCAATTCCCAGAATTCCCCAGTCAGCACACTTAAAGATGCAAGGACTTCAATGCCCAAAATTCCCCAGTCAGCATGCTTAAAGATGCAAGGACTGCAATTCCCAGAGTTCCCCAGTCAGCATGCTTAAAGATGCAAGGACTGCAATTCCCAGAATTCCCCAGTCAGCACACTTAAAGATGTAAGGATTTCAATGCCCAGAATTCCCAAGTCAGCACACTTAAAGATGCCTGAACTTCAATGCCCAGAATTCCCCAGTCAGCATGCTTAAAGATGCAAGGACTTCAATTCCCAGAGTTCCCCAGTCAGCATGCTTAAAGATGCAAGGACTGCAATTCCCAGAATTCCCCAGTCAGCATGCTTAAAGATGCCTGGACTTCAATTCCCAGAATTCCCCAGTCAGCATGCTTAAAGATGCCTGGACTTCAATTCCCAGAATTCCCCAGTCAGCATGCTTAAAGATGCAAGGACTTCAATTCCCAGAATTCCCTAGTCAGCATGCTTAAAGATGCCTGAACTTCAATTCCCAGAATTCCCTAGCTAGCATGCTGGGATCTAATCCATCTCTGTCCAACGGAAGAATCCACAACTACAGCAAGAATTATAGGGAGATTCTTAGATTCCCCCCAGGTACACTTACTTGTTTCCTTTTTCCATTTTCCATCTTTTAAACTTCCGGCTGACTTCGACAAAGGTTTCAATGTCGTAGAAGCGGCTGGACAGATATTGAAATATCCCACCTTTCCGGGGATTTGAAGAAAGGCCTTCGGAAGTGCTGCCAAACCGACAGTTGATGTATAAGGACATCAACTGTTTGCTTTGCCGGAGCTGGAAAGAAAACGAAGCAGAAGCAAAAATTTCTACCAAAAAGGAAACTCTGGTTTCTTGAGCTAAGAAGTGGCAGGAAAAGCTAGTTCCGTTTTCTTAAATCACACACCTCCTGCAGGTCTCTAACCTCGTTACGGGTAGTCCTCGATTTACGACCACAGTTGGGATCATAGTTTCCACTGCTAAGCAAGGCAGCTCTTCGGTGAGTTGTGTGTCTGATTTGACAACCCTTCTTGCCTCTGTGGTTAAGCGTTATCGCTGCCGTTGAGTGAACCAGGTAGTCGTTAAGCGTTAATCTGGCTTTCCCCCTCGTGGACTTTGCTTGTTGGAAGCCAGCTGGGAAGGTTGCAAATGGGGATCACATGATCCCAGGGCAGAGGAACTGTCGTAAGTACATGCCAGTTGCCAAGCAAGGTCAATGGGGGAAGCCAGATTCATTTAACGACGGTATGATTTGCTTAACAACCACAGCAAAAATAGTTGCACTGATAAAGGAGAATACTTGCAGCTCAGGGTTGAAATGAGGGATCCTTGGTGCTCTCTGAGCTTGCAGACGTCTCATTACCCAACTAGGTAACATCATCAGTGCTAGAAAGGAGTGGGATTGCCTCTCATTTTATCATCAAGGAATCACCAAGAACACTCCCACCAATATGGACAGGGATACTAGATACAAAATGAGAGCAAACTTCACTCCCCTACTAGCATTGATGATGTTGCCTAGTTGGGTTATGAAATGTCTGCGAGAAAACAAGCAAGCTCAGAAAGCACCAAGGATCCCTCAGAAATAGTTGTAAAATTGGGCACAGTCATGTATGAGTTTCTCTTGAATGGTGCAGTGGCCTAGAGGTGGAGCTCTCGCCTCACAATCAGGAGGCTGTGAGTTCGATCCTAGGTAGAGGCAGATATTTCTCTCTCTGGGCACAATAAGAATATCTCTGCTGAACAAAACTCCGTATTGGTGACAGGAAGGGCATCCGGCCAGTAGACACTCTGCTAGCTCCATTCAGTTGCCCAGACGCCACACCACAAGGGATTATGGAGTCGTTAAATGAAGATAACGATGACTCACTTAACAACTGCATTATTTGGGATGGAAGTTCCAGCCACAATTGTGGTGGAAAGTCAAGGACTACCTGTATCCTGCAACAGGTGGGTTTTGTGGTTGTGGAACACACATAGGAGGATAAAGGATACAGCAACTACAAATTGGACGCAACCCTGCTTGGTTTCAGGCACAGGCTGCCCTCGGCTTTGACACTGAATTTTCCTCGAATTAACAGCACCACCAGCTGGTCAGCAATTTTAGCTACACAGCAAGTAAATATCGATGGAGATTCCCAGTCATCCAGGTCAGGATTGTCCCAAAAGTGCTTTTTCCAAAGGCAACTGGACTTTCTTGCTTTTTTTTCCTTGAAGACATTTCACTTCTCATCCAAGAAGCTTCAGAGCCAAAGAAGCTTCTTCTTGGATGAGAAAGCGAAACGTCTTCAAGGAAAAAAAACAAGAAAGTCCAGTTGCCTTTGGAAAAAGCACTTTTGGTACACAGCAAGTATTCTTGGAGCTCCACAAATCACTAATTTCTAGTCCCACCACAGGCACACAAAAAAACAGCTGGGTGACTTTGGGCCCCTCACTAGGAGACAGTGAGTTCTAGTCCCGTTTTAGGCACAAAAGCCTACTGGGTGACTTTGGGCCAATGACCAGGAGATGGTGAGTTCTAGACCTGCCTGAGATATGAAAGCCAGCTGGGTAGCTTTGGGCCAATCACCTGGAGATGGTGAGTTCTAGTCCCACCTTGGGCATGAAAGCCAACTGGGTGACTTTGGGCCAATGACCAGGAGATGGTGAGTTCTAGTCCTGCCTGAGGTATGAAAGCCGGCTGGGTGATTTTGGGTCAATCACCTGAAGATTATGAGTTCTAGTCCCATTTTGGGCATGAAAGCCAACTGGGTGACTTTGGGCCAATGACCAGGAGATGGTGAGTTCTAGACCTGCCTGAGATATGAAAGCCAGCTGGGTAGCTTTGGGCCAATCACCTGGAGATGGTGAGTTCTAGTCCCACCTTGGGCATGAAAGCCAACTGGGTGACTTTGGGCCAATGACCAGGAGATGGTGAGTTCTAGTCCTGCCTGAGGTATGAAAGCCGGCTGGGTGATTTTGGGTCAATCACCTGAAGATTATGAGTTCTAGTCCCATTTTGGGCATGAAAGCCAACTGGGTGACTTTGGGCCAATGACCAGGAGATGGTGAGTTCTAGACCTACCTGAGATATGAAAGCCAGCTGGGTAGCTTTGGGCCAATCACCTGGAGATGGTGAGTTCTAGTCCCACCTTGGGAATGAAAGCCAGCTGGGTGACTTTGGGCCAATGACCAGGAGATGGTGAGTTCTAGTCCTGCCTGAGGTATGAAAGCCGGCTGGGTGATTTTGGGTCAATCACCTGAAGATTATGAGTTCTAGTCCCATTTTGGGCATGAAAGCCAACTGGGTGACTTTGGGCCAATGACCAGGAGATGGTGAATTCTAGTTCCGCCTTAGGCTCCACGCACACTCGGGATGCCTGAATTTTGAAGCAACACACACACACACAGAGACACATAAATAAAGGCAAAATAAATATCTAATAATGCAAAATATCTGTGGACAAGGAGCTAAAGGAGAGGTTGACACCCCTGGGAGTCCTTTTGCTTCATTGCCCTTCATCGAAAACCGAGGTACCGAGTTCAAATCCGGTCTATTTGTGCTGAAATCGGTTTGCCACGAAAAGCAAAAATAAAAAATAAAAAAATCCCACTATAAACTACTCACCAGCATGGGGGCCGCCATCTTGAAGCGAGTCACGTGACTCCCGCCGGGCTCAAGACGGCCGAAAGGACCTTGCCGTGACCGGCTGAGACTGCGCATGTGTATGTATATCTTCGGGCATGCTCAGTAGTGAGAGGTGAAACTCCTCCCGCTCTTTCCTTGCCCTTACGTGGCATTAGCGCCTCTTGCGGCCTAACATTTGAATTGTTGGAATATGTGCATTCCAATAGCATTGAAAAGCGAAAGATAGTCCTTGATAATAATAAAAAAAAAGATGCAAAGCTAAATTAATCACATTGCCTTAACATCTAAGAGCAGCAATAAAAAGAAATATACCGTTCCTTCTAGTTACCCTAAATCAGGGGTCTCCAACCTTGGCAACTTTAAAGACTTGTGGACTTCAACTCCCAGAATTCCTCATCCAGCTTTGCAAACCTCGGGGATTTTGCAGTATCCTTCCCCCAGGAGTGGGGTGGGAATGGAGATTTTGCAATATCCTTCCCCCAGGAGTGGGGTGGGAATGGGGATTTTGCAATATCCTTCCCCCAGGAGTGGGGTGGGAATGGGGATTTTGCAATATCCTTCCTCCAGGAGTGGGGTGGGAATGGAGATTTTGCAATATCCTTCCCCGCCCCCCCCCCCGGAGTGGGGAGGGAATGGGGATTTTGCAGTATCCTTCCCCCAGGAGTGGGGTGGGAATGGAGATTTTGCAGTATCCTTCCCCTGCCACGCCCCACCAAGCCACGCCCACAGAACCGGCAGTAAAAAAATTTGAATTTCACCACTGCTTTGAACCATCCTTAAGCGAACTGTTGTAAGTTGAGGAGTGCCTTGTCCATGCACCCAATAAATCAACGAATCTGCCATTGTCCCTTTCTAGCTCTGAAAGGACTTGCTCTCCATGCATATCAAACAATCCCTTCTTGAGCCCTTGGCATCTTGGCATTCGGCGGCCGCCTGCATTCCTTTCAACCAACCATTCCTCTTTTGTGGTGTGATTATTCATAACTTTTTCCTTTTACTTTTGAAATTTATCGCTTTTCGCGTAAGATGTCCTTCCCTTCTCGTACAATGCAAGAGTTGTACTGCTTGGCACTGCCATCCTTCTGTCCTGCAACCTGGGGCGACTCCGCTCTCTCTCTCTCACACCTGGGAACCTGTGAACTTTGAATTAACTGCTCTGCTGGCATCCACGGAATTAGGTGTGGATTTTCAAAAGCACACAGAGGCATTTTCAGGACAAGCCCAGCAGGTAAACAACTCTCCAGGTTCAATGAAAGGTGAGTTTAGGTTGGTTGCTATGAGTAAGTTACCTGCTCAAATATAATTCCCCCATCTCTTCCCCTCCCAGTTCACTTTCAGAACTGGAGACCTTTAAGCAGGCTGTTCTTTCTTCCACAGCTAACGCCAGCGTGAACGGGGACCCCCGAATCCAGCCTCTAAAACAAAAATTAAATTAAATTAAAAACGGGCTGCCAGTTTTGACCACTTGGTTACTTCCTCTGGGAAAACGATTCCTGGGTTTGTTTGTTTTTCGGAGGGTGAAAATAGCTGAACATCCCATCCTGAAGAATTTGATGGGATGTCCTAAAATGGAATGAAAAGGCAAAGAATGGAATTGGGAAGGTAAGTTCTGATGGGTCAGAGCTGGGAAGCTTCAGAAAATCTTGCTCTATAAACTTTTGCTGAAGAGGAAATGAGGAATTTAGGAATTATTAGGGGTTATTTTAGGATCTCAAAGGGGTGCTTTTTTTCCCTGTCTTTCAAAAGGTAACTGGACTGGGTTTATTTAAGGAAGGAGAGGAAGACTAAATGCAACCGAACGCAAAAAAATTCACCCATCAGTTATAATTGGGGTGGGAAAGCACCTTTGAGACAAGCTAGGACCTGGATTACTAAGAATCTCCATAGATTATTTTAGGAATTTTCCTCTTTAAAAAACCCTCAAAAGCAGGGTCAAAATGGTGGCCACAACAGTAAGATTGAAACTCCAATTTTGGGGAGGGGGAGGGATCATGTGACAATCTACACAGGTCTCTTTGGCTTGGCAATTTCAGACAAATCCATATTAGGAATTTAATGTGGAATTATGATCCTTTGGCCATTGATTATTTTTACAGGGCATTCACCCTATGGCTCGCCTTATCCATTTTCAGCAACTGATTTTTTCCCCAAAAAAATGTTTAGGTGGTACCAATAAAGGAGAATATTTATTTATTTATTTATTGGTTCGATTGATATACCGCCCTTCTCCGGAGACTCAGGGCGCCTTACAATGTGTTAAGCAATTGTTAATTTGGGTTGAAATGAGGAGTCCTTGGTTCTCTCTGAGTTTGGTAGTTTTCTTGCAGACATTCCATGACCCAACTAGGTAACATTATCAGTGCTCTGTTTTTCGGTGGTCTAACTCTAACTAATCCAGTAATTAAATATCTAAAGGAGTGGAATTGTAGGCAGGTTGAATTGTTGTAGGACTGTAGCTTCGATCGGTACTGTAATAGGCATTTTAACAGATTAACAGAGTTGGAAGGGACCCTGCAGGTCATCGAGTCCAACCCCCTGCCCAAGCAGGGGATGCTACATCTGCCTCTACCTAGGATCGAACTCACAACCTTCTGATTGTGAGGCAAGAGCTCCACCTCTAGGCCACTAAGTCTTAAGTCCTTTTGGGGTGGAGAGGCAGTATCCTGTCACTCCAGAGTTGTGTGTGCGTGCGTTTTTGCAGCATTCACCTTCCTTTTGTTCCTTTGGTTAACTGAAATAAGAAACCAGCTCTGATTATAATGAAGTCATAATTATAGCAACAACCTGAGGAAGGGCTTTATAACAATCATGCAAGTTCTAAAAAGGCTGGGCCAAAAGAACGCACAAGTCACCGTGAGGTTAGCAACGTGAGGATGCTTTCCTTCAAAAATTTGCTAATTTGCATTTCTTGGCTTGTGTATGTGTAGGGTTAAGAGAAAGGATGGGAATTTTTAAAGAATAATAAGAATAACGCATTTTTTAAAAATAAGGATTTACTGCTCTGTTTTTCCACAGTTATTTCTGTCTCCCTGGGTGGATTTATTTGTTTTTCTTTTTTGCAGGGGAATAAAATCCATTAGGGAAGGAAATTCAGTATAGTGTTATTCCAGGATGTTTTCTCAACCTCCCTCTTCGGCCTTGGCATTTCCGGGTGGTTTTTAAGTTTGCTTATTCCAAGCCAACCAAATTTAGATGGTGCTGGCATTCATGTAAGGTTTGGCTTTTTCTCCTAAAAAGCTTCTTCCGTGTCGTATTTCATCATTGGAAGCTTTCAAGAAGATTGGACTGCCATTTGTCAGAAGTGGTGTAGGGTTTCCTGCTTGGGTGGGGGGTTGGACTAGATGACCTAAAATAGTGATGGCTAACCTTTTTGCCATCATGTGCCACCAGGATGGTTGTCTCCATACAGAGAAGGTTCTTCCAAAGAATGAACAACTTCTCTTCTCAGGTTGCTTTGAAAGAGGAACCAAACCAACCCATCTCGATGGACACCTGGACCAGGGAAGAAGAGGCACCTCCCTTCAAAGGGCTTCCCCCCTTACCTAAAGTGTTTTGGGGGGCTCCTCTGTCTCAAGAACCTCTCCCTGAGATGGCAGAGCAGGAAGAGACCGATTCCCCGGAGGGGGACCACATCAGCCTCCATGGAAAAATCTCCTGGCTGCAGAGAGAAATGGTGAGCTTCTCCACTTTCCGGTGGAGGCCTGAGAAGATGTTGTTTTCTAGAAGTCTTTTGATTGACCAAGTCAGTGTCTTCTCATAGCAATCATACAGGTAGATACCTGACTTAATAGCAGTAACTTGGTAGTACAGCCTTGGTAGTACAGTGGTCTAAAGCACCCTGTTATTAAGACCAGCTGCCTGCAATTACTGCAGGTTCGAATCTGGCCAAGACTCAAGGTTGACTCAGCCTTCCATCCTTTCTAAGGTAGGTAAATTGAGGACCCAGATTGTGGGGGCAATAAGCTGACTTTGTATAAATATACAAAAGAATGAAGGCTATTGCTTAGCGCATTGTAAGCCGCCCTGAATCTCCGGAGAAGGTGGCATATAAATCAAATTAAAAAAAACAACTGTGAGAGGGATCTTGGAGTCTTAGTGGACAACCAGTTAAATATGAGCCAGCAGTGTGCAACGGCAGGCAAAAAGCCAATGCAATCCTAAATTGCATGAACAGAGGGATACAATCAAGATCAAGGGAGATACTAATACCACTCTATAAAGCCTTAGTAAGACTACACCTAGAATACTGTATCCAGTTTTGGTCACCACACTACAAAATAGATGTTGAGACTCTAGAAAAAGTGCAGAGGAGAGCAACCAGGATGATGAGGGGGCTGGAGGCTAAAACATACGATGAACAGTTGCAGGAACTGGACATGGCTAGTCTAGTGAAGAGAAGGACCAGGGGAGACAGGATAGCCGTTTTCCAATATTTGAGGGGCTGGACTATTGTTTTACTATCTACTACTTTATCTGTGTATGACCTGGACTGTTTATTGGACTGTGCCTTACTATTTCCTGAAAGTAAACACAACTCAGTGTATCTGTATGTTGGCTGTGTTATTTCCTAACTACTTTCAATCGCTTTTCATTTGCACACCCTTGCTACTCAAGGGTTGCTCTGCGAATTCCTCAACAAAAACAACAATAAAAGTTATTCTTTCCAGAGAAGACTCCCCCCCCCCAAAAAAACCCCCACATCCCAGTCCTTGGTGAATAATAAAAGCTGTTTTGTTTGACCCCAGCTGCGTCTGCGAAGGAGTGACTTAGCCCTTTTCCGTCATCTCTACGTCCTTGCCCTGGAGATCCAAGATCTCAGCGAGTTACATCAGGAGATGGCGAACTTCTCAAAAGAGGAGCTGGCAGGAGAGGATGCCAACCGAGCCGGAGAGAGGAAAGCAACGGGGCAGAGCCAGCAGGAAGCAGCTTTTGAACTGACCATTTGAAAAAAAAAAAAGACACAGCTTCCTGTTTGAACCCACTGGACAAAACGTAACTGGACACCTACAGGTAGTCCCCAACTTGCAACAGCTTGTTGAGTGGCCATTCCAAGTTACAACGGCACTGAAAAAAGCGACTGAGGACCAGTCAGTCAGAGTGATGGCCAAGACCAAATGGAACTGGTATCCGGGTAGGGGTCCAATAAAGCTTTAACTACGGTTTTATCAAATTTATTTTTTTATTATTGTTATAAATGTACGTTTTGTCCCAACGGGCTGGGTTTCACACACAATGTAAATGAAAACCAACCCAACGAGGACTTCGTGCCGCAGGCTAAGTTAGCCGAGATCCACAGAGTTCATCTAATCTTCATTTTTTTTTAAAAAAATGTGCATTTGGAAAGCAGTGTGTGTAGTTTTTTTTAAAAAAAGTTTAAAAAGCAAGCCACGGTGGGCAAAAGAGGTAGTTTTGATGTGTGGCGAAGGAATTTGGTGAAAGTCTCTAAGTGAAGCTAAGTCCAAACAGCTTTGCTTTGTATCACTAGCTATACAAAATAGTCCAGCTACTTTTCTTTCTTGTGCACGGAGATTATCTCAGTGAATTTTTGCTAAATTCAGCCATTTGCCAACCCAGGAGGTAATTTGCTAAAGAAAGAAAGAAAAAGAAAAAAAAAAGAAGCAATTTTTACTAACTTCAAAGAAATATGAGTTTGTCTTCTCTGCCGATTCTTTGCCAATCTTCTCTTCTTACTTCTTTCCTCCTTTATTTATTCATTTCTGCCCCGTCTTTATTCTTTTTGATAAATAACTCAAGGCTGGGCAATATACAGAATACTCCTTCTCCTTCCCCTTTTCCCCAAAACAACAACCCTGTGAGGTGGCTTGGGCTGAGAGAGAGTGACTGGCCCAAAGTCATCCACCTGGTTTTCATGCCTAAGGCGGAACTAGAACTCTCACTCTCCTGGTGATTGGCCCAAAATCACCCAGCAGGCTTTCATGCTTAAGGCAGGACTAGAACTCACCATCTCCTGGTGATTGGCCCAAAATCACCCAGCTGGCTTTCATGCCTAAGGCAGGACTAGAATTCATGATCTCCTGGTGATTGGCCCAAAGTCACCCACCCGGGTTTCATGCCTAAAATGGGACTAGAACTCACCATCTCCTGGTGATTGGTTCAAAGTCACCCACTTGGCTTTTGTGCCTAAGGCGGGACTACAACCACTGTCTTCTATTTTTCTGGTCCAAAGCCACCCAGCCAGCTTTCATGCCTAAAGTAGAACTAGAACTCCCAGCCTCCCAGTTTCTAGCTATTTGAATAACTTTTATTACTTATTTTAATTTGGGAAAACTTCATCTTGCCCCAAATTGAAACCCTGATGGGAACACCTCACAAGGGTCTCCATTTCAGGCCGATTATTGATTGATTGATTGCTTGATTAATTATGCCACCCGCTGCATTTTCCTCTCACCTGTCTGGCCCGGATAAGAGACAAAGGATCTTCGAATCCGGGAGAATACATGTTGGCACAATGCGAAGTACCGTTGATTAAAATGGCCGGTTCGGAAGGGGACTCGTCCTTGAGGACGCTCAGGGGATACCAAGGATCAATGTCACCTGGGAAAGATTGGAAAAGAAAGTGAACGAAAGGGGGAAAAAAATCAGTCAGTCTCAGGCAGGGATTCTGGGCTCAATTACAGCCGTTAAATCGAGGACTGCCTGATGATACCAGGCATGAAATACATCTGGTACTGTGTTGGAAAACAAAATTGCTCGAAATCTGCAAAGGTCTCTTCCACACTGTGTCTTTTAGTGTTTTTTTAATGCTGATTTGAAGGGTCCTTGGTGGTCTCTGAGGTTGCTAGCTTTCTTGCAGACGTTTGTTTCATGACCCAAACTAGGGAACATCATCAGTGCTAGGAGTAGCACTGATGATGCTACCTAGTTGGGTCATGAAACGTCTGCAAGAAAACAAGCAAGCTCAGAGACCACCAAGGACCCCACATTATTCCTCCTCCTCTCTGCAAATCCCACTCCCTTCTAGCACTGATGATGCTACCTAGTTGGGTAATGAAACATTTGCAAGAAAACTACCAAGCTCAGAGACCACCAAGGACCCCTCCCATCAGCCCTGAGCTACAAATATCCTCCTTTATTATTAGTGAGCTGATGTGTTCTCCATTCTTAGCAAAATAAAATCCACTCTAGACATCAAGTTTGGCTGCTGGCAACTTCCCGTCCATCTCGGTGTCCATGCTGCCATGTCTTGGCAGAAAGGGTTTTTCAACCTTCCTAGGATTTCCTAGTGGTCTCCTCTCCTAACGTTCGCCGGTTCCAAAATCCCACTTAGCTTTTCAAAAGCAGAGGTCGCCCTTGGCGACTAACCCTCATACCGTTAACGAAAAGGACCCGGCTGGCTCTGGGATGGTCGGCCCCGTAGTAGTCGTTGGTGAAGGAGACGCCTTCGCTGATATTGCGATAGGAGATGTTGAAGACTTGAGTGCAGATATCCAACTGGGAGGCCAAGCTCATTCGGGGAGAGAAGGGGCAATCTGGGTCTTCACAGGTCTGGTCTGAAACAGAAGGAAAAGCCGTTTTGAAAAATGTTTACTATGCAGTTACACTGAGGGATAGAATCAAGATCAGGTGTTAGTATTATTATAATAATATAATAATTTATCATTATAATTTAAAATAATTTACAATTATAACAATTGATTATATACCCTGTTTGCATCCAGTTTTGGTCTCCACAATATAAAAAAGATGAGATTCGACAGCGAGAGGTAGATGTGCAGGCAAATGAAATATTGAGATTAAATATGAGGATAGAGGGTGGCTGAAAGGATGGCAAAAAATCAGAATTCTTTAAACACTCACAATAGCCAAATTCTGTGCAGGTCTGGAAGTACCATTGTCTCTCATTCAGATACGACATCTCAATACTGGTGTTGCGTAACTCCTCCAGAATTTCCTCGCGAGAGTTCTGCAGACACGGCATTCCCATATGGTGCAGGATTACCTACCCCAAGTAAGACCCACCAGTATCCTCGTGACTTAAGGACTGTCGGAATTCGGCCTCCGGGTTTGTTTTATCTATTCAATCGGTATCCCTCTTTGTTTACATCTACAAATAACTCAAGGCGGGGAACGTATCCAACACACTTTCTTCCTCGTCTTTTCCACATGACAACAACAACCCTGTGAGGGGGGGCTAGGCCGAGAGTGACTAGCCCAAAGTTACCCAGCTGGCTTTCATACCTAAGATGGGTCTAGAACTCCCAGTCGCCTGATGACTGGCCCAAGGTCATCCAACTGGCTTCTATGCCTAAGGCGGGACTAGAACTCACCGTCTCCTGGAGATTGGTCCAAAGTCACCCACCCACCCAGCTTTAATGGCTAAGGTGGGACTAGAACTCCCAGTCTCCGGGGGACTGGCCCAAGGTCACCCAGCTGGCTTCTATGCCTAAAGCGAGACTAGAACTCCTCATTTCCTGGGGATTGGTCCAAAGTCACCTAGCTGACTTTCATGGCTAAGGTGGGACTAGAAATCCCAGTCGCCTGATGACTGGCCCAAGGTCATCCAACTGGCTTCTATGCCTAAGGCGGGACTAGAACTCACCGTCTCCTAGAGATTGGTCCAAAGACACCCACCCACCCAGCTTTAATGGCTAAGGTGGGACTAGAACTCCCAGTCTCTGGGGGACTGGCCCAAGGTCATCCAGCTGGCTTCTATGCCTAAAGCGAGACTAGAACTCATCATCCCTTTCTAGATCGGGACTCCCTACACACAGTCACTCATGCCCTTGTCACCTCTCGTCTGGACTATTGTAATGCTCTCTACATGGGGCTCCCCTTGAGGTGCACTCGGAGGCTCCAACTGGCGCAGAGTGCGGCCCGCGCAGGTGGTTATGGGAGCAACGTGGAGCTCCCATGTAACACCTCTCCTGCGCGAGCTGCACTGGCTCCCGGTGGTCTTCCGAGTGCGCTTCAAGGTTCTGGTTACCACCTTTAAAGTGCTCCATGGCTTAGGACCTGGTTATCTACGGGACCGCCTGCTACCACCAATAGCCTCCCACCGGCCAATACGCTCCCATAGAGAGGGGCTCCTCCGGGTGCCGTCGGCCAAACAATGTCGACTGGCAGCCCCCAGGGGGAGAGCCTTCTCTGTGGGGGCACCTATGATCTGGAACGAGCTCCCCCCAGAGATACGGAGGATCCCGGATCTGCGCACCTTCCATTGCACGCTTAAAACGTTTTTATTTCATCAAGCTGGCCTGGCCTAAATCTTCTCCCTTTTAAAATTTTTAAATTTAAATTTTAAACACTAATTTTAATTTGTTTAATTATGGGATATTTTTAAAATTTAGCCAAATTGTTTAATCTGTTTTAATCTATTTTAAATTTTGTATCTCTGTGTTTTATCTTTTGGCTGTTCACCACCCTGAGTCCTTCGGGAGAAGGGCGGTATAGAAATTTAATAAAATAAATAAATTTCCTGGGGATTGGTCCAAAGTCACCTAGCTGACTTTCATGGCTAAGGTGGGACTAGAATTCCTCATTTCCTGGTCTCCTGGTTTTTAGCCTGGTGTTTTAACCACTAGCCCAAACTGGCTCTCTCTGCCCACGCTCATTACTGGTTCCACTGAAGTCACCAGTCAGGACCCAGGCCGTGGCCTTCTCTGTGGTGTCTCCCTCAGAAGTACAAATGCCTTACGAGATTGGCGACAACAAGCCTCCGATATGGAGAGCCGATGCTGCTGTTGGTCATAATGCTGCAGACACTGGCTACGGTGCCCCACTCGAGGGCTTCGTAGTTGTACTGCACGGCTCCCATGAAGATGTCGGCTAGGTTGGTGACCAGCACTTGGCAGTCCCTTTCCCCTTGCAAAGGGCTGCAGGAGTGGAAATCTATGCTGAGTTTTGCCAGCCATCCAGCATGCATCATGCGGTCCACGGAAGCGAAGGCCTCTCTCACTCTTTGCAGGCACTGCAGGAGAAAGCAGAGAAAGCCCCCAACCCAAGTTAGGAGGGTCCTTGGATGTGCGGGGGACATTCACGCATCCAGCAGCACAACTGGAGAATGCGCACGGAGTTAGGAGAAAAATTTGAGATCCGCACCCTGTCAAGTTTGCATTGCTGAATGGTGAGTTTCTAGCTAAATTTGGCTTCAGGAAGTACCGTATTTTTCGGAGTATAAGACGCACCTTTTTCCCCCCCAAAAAGAGTGAAAATCTGGCTGCGTCTTATACTCTGAATGTAGCTCCACCCAGCTTCTCAAACGGAGGTTTCAGAGGCTGAAAAAAGCATCAGAAACAAAGCTTCAGAAAAGAAGCCCCCAAACAGAGCTTCAGAGGCTTTTTTTCTGAAGCTGTTTCAGAGGCAGGAAAAAAAGTTTTTTCTGAAACAGAGTTTCAGAGGCAGAAAAAAAGAGCAAAAAAAAAAGCAAGGCACAGAGCTCACAACCAAGGAACCTGTTGCTAAAATTCTGGGAACAGCTGATTGGGGGTATTCCGAGAGGCAAATCCACCTGCCAATCAGCTTCTTTCTTATTTTCCTCCCCAAAACCTAAGGTGCGTCTTATACTCTGAAAAATACGATATGCTAAGCCATCGAGCTGAGCTAGCAAGCCAAGAGGTCTGGGTTCTGGGTTCAAATGCTGCGGAGGGTTCCGTGGTTGGAGGACAAAACACCATATGCACCGTCTTGTCAATTTGGACGCTCCTGCAAATACCCCTGTTGAAATTGCAGGTTTAGGTGTCAGGTGCGAATGGAGTTAAAGGATTCTAGTCTCGGTTTCCCTAGGATGCCAGATGGAGCAGCAGAAAGTAGATTGAGGGAAGCTAGTGAGAAATAGCCTTGCCAACCTCTTGAGATCCAGGGATATTGGGATCACAACATTCCTTGCCTTAAAAGTCAACAGGACCGTAAGTGATAGGGAATGTAAGCCCAGAGAGGCAAGAGTCAGACTTGTCAATTTGTTTGCTTTTGACTTTTTGCTGAAAATTGGGGGAAAAAGATGAACTTGTACTTTAGGGGTTCAGTGATTAGAAATGATTCTAATCATTTCAGATTAGACTATTGAAAAAAGGGGACCATGATGTATGCTTAGAAAGAAAGGTTAAAATATAAATGTATTTATATCTGCTGTAAAGAAGATTGGAAGCCCTTCCTTCCTGCCTGCCTTCCTTCTTTCCTTCCTTCCTTTCCTTCCTTCCTTCCCTCCTTCCTTCCTTTTCCTTCTTTCCTTCTTTCCTTCTTTCCTTCCTTCCTTCCTTCCTTCCTTCCCTCCTTCCTTCCTTTCCTTCCTTCCTTTTCCTTCCTTCCTTCCTTCCTTCCTTCCTTCCTTCCTTCCTTCCTTCCTTCCTTCTCCTTCTTTCTTTCTTTCCTTCCTTCCTTCCTTCCTTCCTTCCCTCCCTCCCTCCCTCCTTCCTTCCTTCCTATGCTGCCTGTCTCCCCAATAGAACAATTCCTTCTCTTCCTTCCCTCATCCCTTTCTCTTTCTTCCTTCCTATCACTTTTACTTCATTGTCTATTTCCTTACATTGGTATTGTTCTTACTTTACAAAACCCTTCTTAAAATAATTTTCTTTTAAAAATGTATTTTTTTTAAAGACAACTGACCTCTGTGGAGCCTTTGACCACTGGATTCGACAGACTTGCAGCGACAACCTAAAGAAATGGAAGCAAAAAAGGAAAAGTGACATTTATGGGATATCTCAAATGTATGATATATATTATATATATATAATCTCCTTTTCATAAAACTCTGCAGACCAGTCTGTTAATTTCTGATCAGCTGGGTTTAACCTCCAAATGATCACTTCAAAATTCAGAAGTTATTTTTTTTTGGGGGGGGGGCAGTAAAAGCTGACCTTGTTGTAGCCGGTGAAATCCATCTGGGCTCTAACTGGAGCGGATGATGCGATGGCAGCAAAGACCAGATGGGGAAACTGCAAGAAAGGATGGATGGAAGGAAGGTCAAGAAAGGAATGGAAAAAATATTGCCCTCTACGTTTTGGGATTCTTGGTGAGGGAAGAGAGGTGGCCACTTCAACTAACTCGGTTTCCCTGGCCCTTGACCTCCATAAAGCTGTTTCTGATGTGTAGAAGGAGCCATTAAGGTGCCCTCTCCTTCAATATTCCAGTTTCTGCAAGAAGAGTTTGATTCCCTACAGCTATAGGTGGTACTCAGCCGGTTCGGACCGGTTCACTCGAACCGGTAGCAGAAATCGCAGGTGGGCCCAGCCCTCCACCCCATTTGAGTCCATGTGCATGCGCGGAAGTGGCGCGTGTGAGCAAAGCGAGTGAATTTGCAAACCGGCAGGGAAAGTAAATGAATACCACTCCTGCCTACAGCAAATCCTCATTTAACGACCACAATTGAGATTGCAATCTCAGTCATGGAGCAAAGCAGTTGTAAAGCAAAATGTCTCGTGACGGCTTCCCTCAACGATCACAATCCCGGCAATTCTCTTGCAGTCGTTAAGCGGTCTCACGGATGGTTAAGCGAAGGGAGTCCTGTTATTTCGGCTGCTTTCCAGATCCTACCTTCAGCCTAAACCAGGCAGCCAAGGAACCAGGATACGAGCCTCCAAAGCAAATCCAGGTGTGATTTGCTCTCAGGTTGTACTTCTTGGTGATAAAATGGCGGAAGGCAGCCAGATCAGAGAGGCTGAAAGTGAGAAGGTTTAAGAGAGTATTAGCAAGACGGGACGGGTGTTTCTCCACCCCAAATCTTCCTGATTTTGTCTGGCATCCTAGACAAGGTGTTTAAGCTCTTCCTGCCCCCTGAAATGCTGCCTAAACTGGGCCTAAGTTCAGATCAATGCAATAAGCAGTTGCCAACAAAGCGCATCAAGTTTCTAGACCTCAAGGCAGTAAAAATAGACTTGAACAGACTGTTTAGAGCAGTGTTTCTCAACCTTGGGAACTTTAAGATGTGTGGACTTCAACTCCCAGAATTCCCCAGCATGGCTGGCTGGGGAATTCTGGGAGTTGAAGTCCACACATCTTAAAGTTCCCAACGTTGAGAAACACTGGTTTAGAGTCTGGTCAGAATAAAACAAGGCAGAGATGCTGAACTTCAAATCTGAAAACCAGGAATTGCAGAATTATAGTCCGGATATTTGGAGTTCTTTCTACACACATATCTAGAATAAGTCAACGTGTCCCATAAGTCAAATGACAGCAATAAAGGTTTTTAATTGCTGCAGGATTTTGATTATTTTGATGCTTTTTTATCATTTCATTTTGTGTTTTTAATATTGTTATAAGCCGCTTAGAGCCACTTGTCACTGAGATGGACAACATATAAATTTAAAATAAATTTATATATATATATATATATATATATATATATATATATTTATGTAGGTCTTTGGTTATTCGGGTTTTCTCCCGCGTAAAATTGGAGGTTTCTTGGCAACGTTTCGACGAAGTCTCATTCGTCATCTTCAGGCTGGTGTCTTCGGCTTCGTGCTTCTAGGAGCAAGTTTTTTATATTTTATATAAATTTATAAATTTATATAAAATAAAACAGCCTTTTTCTTTTTTTGCAAATAGACCAAAATAGAGAACCGATTGAGGATTTCTAGCTGTTTAAACCAGCATGTCCCAACCTTCCAATTTTAAGATAGGTGGACTTCAACTCCCAGAATTCCCCAGTCAAAAAAAACATGGCTGGCTGGGGAATTCTGGGAATTGAAGTCCACCTATCTTAAAAATGGCTCATGTTGGCAAACCCTGGTCTAAAACAGTCTAGCAAACTCCAGAAGGAGGATGAGGAGGAGGTTAGCCAGCCCTTCAAATGAAAACTGGTGAATCTGGGGGCAACTCACGCTTGCTGGCTAGACAAGAATTGAAGATTTTCATCCTGCAGACCATCAGGGTTAAGGCTGGCCCCGTAAAAGCGATGTTCCAAAGATACCACCATGGCTTTGTACTTCTGGGCCAAATCTACGTGATGGCCTGAAATCAGAATAAAATGCCAACAGGATAATGGGACAATTCAGCAGGGTCTCCTCACCCAACTGCAGCATCCAACCCAGAGGCCCAGAGGTGCTATTCAGCTGGTTCTGACCGGTTCTGGCGAACTGGTAGCAGAAATTTTGAGTAGTTCGGAGAACCGGCAAATACCATCTCTGGCTGGCCCCGCCCCCATCTATTCTCTGCCTCCCGAGTCCCAGCTGATCAGAGAACCAGCTGATCGGCTGAGTCTTCTTTTGTTGCCCTGCACAGGAGAATGGAGCTGGAAAGCAGGCTAGTGGGGTGGGGTGGGAATGGGGATTTTGCAGTATCCTTCCCCTGGAGTGGGGTGGAAATGGGGATTTTGCAGCATCCTTCCCCTGGAGCGGGGTGGCAATGGGGATTTTGCAGCATCCTTCCCCTGGAGTGGGGTGGGAATGGGGATTTTGTAGCATCCTTCCCCTGGAGTGGGGTGGAAATGGGGATTTTGCAGTATCCTTCCCCTGGAGTGGGGTGGGAATGAGGATTTTGCAGTATCCTTCCCCTGGAGTGGGGTGGGAATGGGGATTTTGCAGCATCCTTCCCCTGGAGTGGGGTGGGAATGGAGATTTTGCAGCATCCTTCCCCTGGATTGGGGTGGGAATGGGGATTTTGCAGCATCCTTCCCCTGGAGTGGGCTGGGAATGGGGATTTTGCAGTATCCTTCCCCTGGAGCTCCCCCTTGGTGCTCTCTGAGCTTGATGGTTTTCTTGAGGACGTTTCATTACCAAACTAGGTAACGTCATCAGTGCTAGAAGGGAGGGGGAGGAGGAGGAGAATTGTGCACAAGAAGGGGTATTTTCTTCCCGCACCCCAGGAGACTCTATGATAATTCTATGAGGCCCCTCCTGTATGAAGCCTCTCCTCTACAGGGCAGCTGGGAACTCTGCAGGGAAGGAGTCAAAAAAGTCAAGATGGCGGCCACAACGACATGATTTAAGTTTGCAAAGCCCGGGGGAACCTGCACCTTTCCCCGGCTGCCCATCCCAGCTTCGCTTCTTCCCAGGCAGAGAAAGCCAAGCTGAACGTTACTCTCCAGAGAATGGCCGCGTGGCTGCCACCGCTCAGCTCGACTCACTTACCGTCCTCCACAGAGAACTCCGAGAGGCTGCCTTCCCCTCCGATGTAGAGGAAAACGGGGCCTGTGGGACGCTGCCATAATTGCTCATTAATCCAGTAGCGCTGAAATTCAGAAAGGAAGGCAAAAGGGAACCAAATCACTGAATATGAAATTAGTAGTCAGGAAAAGCCGCTGAGAATTAAGAATGGGGCACTGTTCAAATTTGCATCCAATACTGCAGGGGTCTCCAAATATGGCAATTTTAAGATTTGGGGATTTTCAACTCCCAGAATTCTTCAGCCAACATAATTCTGGGAGTTGAAGTCCATAAATCTTAAAACTTCAATAGTACACTGGTTGGGGAATTCTGGGAATTGAAGTCCACATATTTTGACATTAAATATCTCACTGGCTGGGGAATTCTGGGAGTTGAAGTCTGCTCATCTTAACATTCAATAGATGAATAGAACACTGGTTGGGGAATTCCGGGAGTTGAAGTCCACATATCTTAGCATTCAATACCTCACTGACTAGGGAATTCTGGGAATTGAAGTCCATATATGTTAACATTAAATAGCTCACTGACTGGGGAATTCTGGGAGTTGAAGTTTGCTCATTTTAACATTCAATACAACACTGGTTGGGGAATTCTGGGAGTTGAAATTCATATGTCTTAACATTTAGTAACATACTGACTGGGGAATTCTGGGAGTTGAAGTTTGCTCATTTTAACATTCAATACAACACTGGTTGGGGAATTCTGGGAGTTGAAATTCATATGTCTTAACATTTAGTAACATACTGACTGGGGAATTCTGGGAGTTGAAGTCCACATATCTTAGCATTCAATAGCACAATGGCTAGGGAATTCTGGGAGTTGAAGTCCACATATCTTAACATTTAGTAATATACTGACTGGGGAATTCTAGGAGTTGAAGTTCACACATCTTAACATTCAATAGCAAATTGCTGGGGAATTCTGGGAGTAGCAATCCATATATGTTAACATTCAATAGCTCACTGACTGGGGAATTCTGGGAGTTGAAGTCCACATATCTTAACATTTAGTAATATACTGGCTAAGGAATTCTGGGAGCTGAAGTCCACACTTCTTAAATCCGCTAAGGTTGAGAAACACCACCAAGGCAGGGCCGATCTGAACGTACACAGCTGTCAGTTCTCAACCCGCATTTTTTTCACCTGGTTAAAGACGCGTCTCTCCTGTCGGTTGAAGTGATCCAGAGGTTGAGAGATGAGCCCCTCCTTAGCTGGGGTCCAATTTCGCATCGCTGGCCTAAATTGGCTCTGCAGCTGCCAACGAATCTGGACTTCCTTCATCGCTTGTTTTTCGCGTTGCCTCTGGACATGCCGGCGGAAGAGCCAGAAAACTTTGCCTAAAGGGAAAACAAATAAAGATTTTTTTTTTTAAAAAAAAGACCTTAACTTTCCACAATGCTTCAGTACAAACCCCGCCCAAACTCAAGGTGGTTTCCAGTTACCTAAATGCAATGCCTGGTTTCTTTGAACCCTGTTTGGCCTGCCCAGGCATTGTGGCTGGGAAATTACCTTCATGAATTAGCTGACGTTATCATATCAAGCTTGTTCGATGGAACTATACAGTTAATCCTCCACTTACGACCACAATTGAGCCCAACATTTCTGTTGCTAAGCGAGACAGCGGTTCAGTGGGGTTTTTTTGTTCCCTTTTACGACTTTTCTCGCCGTAGTCGTTAAGCGAATCGCCGCAGTGGATGAGTTAGTAACCCGGTTAATAAGTGAATCTGGCTCCCCCATTGACTTTGCTTGTCAGGAGGTCGCAAAAGGGGATATTTGTGACTGTCATAAAAATGAGATCGTTGCCAAGCATCCGAATTTTGATCCCTTGGCCAAGGAGGTGCTGCAACAGTTGTAGGTGTGAAAAACAGGTCTCTTTTTTTCAGCACCGTTGTAACTTTGAATGGTCGCTAAACGAACTGTTGTAAGTTAAGACTACCTGTAGTTTAATTGTGGCTTAGGGGGATCTTGGAGTCTTAGTGGACAACCAGTTAAATCCTGAGTTAGCATTGTGCGGCGGCAGCCAAAAAAGCTAATGCAATCCTAAATTGCATTAACAGAGGGATACAATCAAGATCAAGGGAGGTACTAATACCACTCTATCAAGCCTTAGTAAGACCACACCTAGAATACTGCATTCAGTTTTGGTCACCACGCTATAAAAAAGATGTTGAGACTCTAGAAAGAGTGCAGAGAAGAGCAACCAGGATGATTAGGGGACTGGAGGCTAAAACATACAATGAACGGTTGCAGGAACTGGGCCTGGCTGGTCTAGGGAAGAGAAGGACCAGGGGAGACAGGAGAGCATCTTCCAATATTTGAGGGGCTGCCATGGAGAGGAGGAAGGGGGTCAAGCTATTTCCCAAAGCACCCGAAGGCCAGACAAGGAATAATGGATGGAAACTGAACAAGGAGAGATTCAACCTGGAAATAAGGAGAAATTTTCTGACAGTGAGAACAATCAACCCATGGAACAGAAGATGCCTTCAGAAGTTGTGGGAGCTTCATCACTGGAAGCTTTCAAGAAGAGACTGGACTGCCATCGGTCAGAAATGGTGTAGGGTCTCCTGCTTGAGCGAAGGAGGGTTGGACTAGATGACCTCCAAGGTCCCTTCCAACTTTGTTAATCTGTTAATGTGGCTGCTTCGTTACATTTGTCTCTGGCAAGAGGCCCGTTCAGGCATCAATCCTTTCTCAAATTCCAAGCAACTCTGTTTTTTGTAATTACAAGCAACTTTTAGAAGAGGAAGGAAGAGACGCCCTTTTCAAGCTGCTTTTACAGAAATGAAACAGAGCAGGGAAGATGCGTTCCGGCTTCTCAATTCGCAGAAGCTAAAAATGCATCAAAAAGTCAGTCACAAGACACCCATTTCCTGAAAGTGACTCACCAATTTAATCAGCCACAATTCAAGGTTTATTTTTTATTTATTTTTATTTATTTGGCACCTGGGCAAGATAAACTCAGACTATATTGCACGGAAGAAATTCCATTTAACAAATAATACCGCTGTAAAACTGAGCCTCCCCTGGAATTTCTTTCCTAAGAAATCTGGCATCTTTTGTAAGTCTGGGAGATGGTGAGAAAGATAGGACACTCTGTGTATGCTCAAAGGAGCCACTAAACCTCCAACTAACCAAAGTTTCAAACTGTCAGGGAAAAGCAACAGCAGGATAACAACCTTCCGATGCAGGAGCAGTCTACCTTAATCAAACCTCACTTAGAGGAGGGAGGATGCTTTTACAATACTGCAAAACTGAGCCTCCCCTTGCCTGTGCACTCTACCACCAAATATCACCTGGTTAGGGCAGGCAGGGCTTATTAATTCAGCATGCTGGAAATGGAGGCGTTGCTGCTTTTTACCACAGCAAAAACTGAGCCTCCCCTTGCCGGTGCACTCTACCACCGAGTATCACCTGGCTGGGAAAGGACTGTGATTAAGCATGCTGACCTCCCCCCGCCACCTCTCTCTCCGCCTTTGAGTCCCCCCAGCAAACACTGAACTGGGAAACTGGAACTGAGCCCTGGTGGCGCAGCAGACTAAAGCATTGTTATTAACATCAGCTGCCTGCAATTACTGCAAGTTCAAATCTCACCAGGCTGAAGGTTGACTCAGCCTTCCATCCTTTAAAGGTAGGTAAAATGAGGACCCAGATTAGGGGGGCAATAAGATGACTTTGTATAAATATACAAAAGTATGAAGGCTATTGCTTAATGCATTGTAAGCCGCCCTGAGTCTCCGGAGAAGGGCGGCATATAAATCAAATAAAAAAAAAAAATTAATCACTCTGTGGTTAAGGCAAATCCAGCTCCCCAATTAACTTTGCTCATCCGAAGGTCCCAAGCCTTGGGGGGGACCCCAAAACCCCAGGACGCTGCCTGCAACCGTCCTAAGAGCCTTGGTGGTGCAGCGGACTAAAGTGCTGTTAAGTAGTATTTAGCTGCCAGCTGCCTGCAATTACTGCGAGTTCAAATCTCCCCAGGCTCAAGGTGGACCCAGCCTTCCATCCTTTCTAAGGTAGGTAAAATGAGGACCCAGATTGTGGGGGCAATAAGATGACTTTGTATAAATATACAAAAGGATGAAGGCTGTTGCTTAACGCATTGTAAGCCGCCCTGAGTCTCCAGAGAAGGGTGGCATATTTTATTTTTTTTAATTTGATTTATATGCTGCCCTTCTCCGGAGACTCAGGGTGGCTTACAGTGCGTTAAGCAACAGCCTTCATCCTTTTGTATATTTATACAAAGTCATCTTATTGCCCCCACAAACTGGGTCCTCAATTTACCTACCTTAGAAAGGATGGAAGGCTGAGTCAACCTTGAGCCTTGGCGAGATTCAAACCTGCAGTAATTACAGGCAGCTGGTCTTAATAACAGGGTGCTTTAGACCACTGTACTACTCATATAAATAAAATTAAAAAAAAAACAAAAACCCGCTGGTCCCAACCACAGAAGCCAAGCCAACGGAACGGAAAGGAGACCACCCGGTAATCCCAGCGGCCCACTTTTTTTTCTCGGAGACTTCCGAACTCACCTGCGTGAGCAAAGGCGAGCAGGGCGACTAAGAGCAGCCCGCAGGAGAGCCGGACCCGGGGCAGCATCTTCCAAGGCGATCCGGAGGGGGAAAGCGAAACCGAGCCGAGCCAAGCCAAGCCAAGTCAACCCAAGCGCTCGCCTCCAGGGCTAGAAAAAGCCTCGCTCACATGACCAGCTGCCCCACCCCGCCTCTTGGCCCTCCTCACTTTGCAAAGGGACGTGCCAGGAAGCCCCCACCCCCCCAAAAAAAGGGGAGGGGGTCCAGGGGTGGAGTTGGGGTCGGGGCGGCCCCGGGTTCGAAGTCCGGGACTTGCTTTCGCTTGCATCGGATCTGCTGCCTTGGCACAAACGTGCCCCATCCCGTATCAGCAGCTCACAAGCCCGAACAGCTGATCTCATGTGACCCACCGACCCCCCCGCTCCCCAACTCATCCACCCACTCACCCAAGAGGCATGTGATGGTTTCACGTGATGGCGTGGATGAAGTCACCCTCGGATTCCCGGGATCGTGGCTTGGATGCGAAACATTGTGTGTGAACGCGGCCGATGACTCGGATTCACTTGCATTTGCAACCTGGCGCCCCCCCACCCTAAAACCTTGCTGGTTACCCCCCACCCCACCCCACGCCCTTGCTTTCCTTGCCCCGCAAAACTTCAGCCCGGCCCCACCCGCTGTGTTTTCTCACGTGCTGGAGTTTCCAGAGGCGCAAGAGCAGAATATCAAAGCGTCGGAAGGGACCTTGGAGGTCATCTAGTCCGACCCCACCCCGCTCAAGCGGGAGAGCCTTATACGCTTTCGTACAAATGGTTGTCCAATCTCGTCTTTAAAAACTCTTCTTCTGGAGGCCAGTCGGGCCGCTGATGAATTGTTCTCAGTGATGAGAATAATTGTTTTAATACTTGTTTTATTTCATTGGTTTCAATGGCTCTTCTTTAAAATATCTCCGGGGATGGAGGAAATCCCCACCACGAAATGAATCAGGAAAAAAAATCGAAGCGTGAGAAAAAGAAAAAAGAAAGTTGGCCGCGTCAGAGAAAGCCACGCGGGGGGAGAAGCGGTTGTTCCTTTTTCTTTAATTTATTTATTTTTTAATTTGATTTATATGCCGCCAGAGACTCAGGGCGGCTTACAATGCGCTAAGCAATAGCCTTCATCCTTTTGTATATTTATACAAAGTCAGCTTATTGCCCCCACAATCCGGGTCCTCATTTTACCTACCTTTGAAAGGATGGAAGGCTGAGTCAACCTGGTGAAATTCGAACCTGCAGTAATTGCAGGCAGCTGGTCTTAATAACAGGGTGCTTTAGACCACTGTACTACCAAGGCTCCTCAGCCATGTTCCCACGCTCGCCACGGATCTGTAGGAAAAGGCGAGAACGGTTTCTACGAACCGGAAGGGGAGATTGCAGTAAAAAAGAGGAGAAAATCTGAGTTCCTCGTTCCGCGAAGTCGGAAAACTTTCTCGCCGCCAGGGGGTAGCAGAGTCGAGGCGGTGAATCTCCACCGGGGGGTCATCGTTGTGGGATGTCGAATTATTATTTAGTAGCAGTATTAGTATTATTAGTATTGTTTGTTTATTTTTGTTTGTATTTTATTTGTTTACTTGTTTTTATCTATCAAAATAGAATATAGAATAGAATAGAATAGAATAGAATAGAATAGAAATAGAATAGAATAGAATATTTATTTATTTATTTATTTATTTATTTATTTATTTATTTATTTATTTATTTATTTATTTATTTATTGGTTCGATTTATATGCTGCCCTTCTCCGGAGACTCAGGGCAGCTTACAATGCGTTAAGCAATAGCCTTAATACTTTTGTATATACCTGCTTAGTAGGGCTTTTGGGCCCCCCTAAGCGGTGTTCTTTTTTTATACAAAGTCAGTTTATTACCCCCACAATCCGGGTCCTCATTTTACCTACCTCGAAAGGATGGAAGGCTGAGTCAACCTTGAGCCTGGTGAGATTCGAACTCTCAGTAATTGCAGGCAGCTGGCAGCTAAGTGCT